>NC_080034.1:66117730-66430587 GCF_030020395.1 Manis pentadactyla
CCGCTCTCAGAGGAAAAGCTTTCAGCTTCTCACTGTTATGTATGATGTTGGCTGTGGGCTTATCATATGTTGCCTTTATTATGTTGAGGTATTTGCCCTCCATACCCATTTTGTTGAGAGTTCTTGTCATGAATGGATGTTGAATTTTGTCGAATGCTTTTTCAGAATCTATGGAGATGGTCATGTGGTGTTGGTCCTTTTTATTTATGTGGTGGATGATGTTGGCTGGTTTTCGAATGTTGTACCATCCTTGCATCCCTGGGATGAATCCCACTTGGTCATGGTGTGTGATCTTTTTGATGTATTTTTGAATTTGGTTTGCTAGTATTTTGTTGAGTATTTTTGCATCTACGTTCATCAGAGATATTTGTCTGTAATATTCTTTCTTGGTGGGGTCTTTGCCTGGTTTTGATATTAGGGTGATGTTGGCTTCATAGAATGAGTTTGGGAGTATTGCCTCCTCTTCTATTTTTTGGAAAACTTTAAGGAGAATGGGTATTATTTCTTCTCTGTATGTCTGATGAAATTCTGAAGTAAATCCATCTGGCCCGGGGTTTTGTTCCTGGGAAGATTTTTGATTACCGCTTCAATTTCTTTGCTTTTAATTGGTTTGTTTAGATTTTGTGTTTCTTCCTTGGTCAGTCTTGGAAGGTTGTATTTTTCTAAGAAGTCCATTTCTTCTAGGATTTCCAGCTTATTAGCATACAGGTTTTCATAGTATTCTCTAACAATTCTTTGTATTTCTATGGGGTTCATCGTGATTTTTCCTTTCTCGTTTCTGATTCTGTTGGTGTGTGTTGATTCTCTTTTTCTCTTGATAAGTCTGGCTGGAGGCTTGTCTATTTTGTTTATTTTCTGAAAGAACCATCTCTTGGTTTCATTGATTTTTTTTTTTATATATATTGTTCTGAATTTTATTTATTTCTTCGTTGATCTTTATAATGTCCCTCCTTCTGCTGACTTTAGGCCTCATTCGTTCTTCTTTTTCCAATTTCGATAATTGTGACATTTCACTGTTCATTTGGGATTTTTCTTCCTTCTTTAAATATGGTGGATTGCTATATACTTTCTCTTAAGACTGCTTTTGCTGCATCCCACAGAACTTGGGGCATTGTGTTATTGTCATTTGTTTCCATATATTCCTTCATCTGTATTTTAATCTGGTTGTTGATCCATTGATTATTTAGGAGCACGTTGCTAAGCCTCCATGTGTTTGTGGGCCTTTTTTGCTTTCTTTGTACAGTTTAGTTCTAGTTTTATTCCTTTGTGGTCTGAAAAGTTGGTTGGTAGAATTTCAATTTTTTTGAATTTACTGAGGCTCTTCTTGTGGCCTAGTATTTCGTCTATTCTGGAGAATGTTCCATGTGCACTTGAGAAGAATGTGTATCGTGTTGCTTTTGGATATAGAGTTCTATAGATGTCTATTTGGTCCATCTGTTCTAGTGTGTTGTTCAGCGCCTCTGTATGCTTAGTTATTTTCTGTCTGGGAGATCTATCCTTTGGAGTGTGTGGTGTATTTAAGTCTCCCAAAAGGAATGCTTTGCATTCTATATGCTCCTTTTAGTTCTGTTGGTATTTGTTTCACATATGGTGGTGCTCCTGTGTTGGGTGCATAAATATTTTTAATGGTTATATCCTCTTGTTGCAGTGACCACTTTATCATTACGTAATGCTCTTCTTTATCTATTGTGACTTTCTTTATTTTTAAGTCTATTTTGTCTGCTTGTAGTACTGCAACTCCTGCTTTTTTCTCCCTGTTGTTTGCTTGGAATATCATTTTCCATCCCTTGACTTTTAGTCTCTGTATGTGTTTCGGTTTGAGGTGGGTCTCTTGTAAGCAGCAAATAGATGGGTCTTGCTTTTTTATCCATTGTATTACTCTGTGTCTTTTGATTGTTGCATTCAGTTTATTTACATTTACGGTGATTATTGAAAGATATGTACTTATTGCCATTGTAGGCTTTAGATTTGTAGTTACCAAAGGTTCAAGGTTTGCTTCTTTAGTATCTTACTGCCTAACTTCACTTGCTTATTGAGCAGTTACAGACACTGTGTGGTAATTCTTTATTTCTCTCCTTTCTTATTCCTGCTCCTCCATTCTTTATATTTTGCGTGTTTTATTCTGTGCTCTTTGTGTTTCCTTTAACTGCTTTTGTGTGTAGTTTATATTATTTTTTGCCTTTAGTTAGTATTTGGTTGGTCTGCTTTCTCTGCTGTGATTTTATTTTCTCTGGTGACATCTGTTTAGCCTTAGGCATGCTCCTATCTAGAGCTGCCCCTGTACATTACCCTGTAAAGGTGGTTTGTGGGAGGTAAATTCCCTCAACTTTTGCTTGTCTGGGAATTGTTTACTCCCTCCTTCATATTTAAATAATAATCGTGCTGGATAGAGTATTCTTGGTTCAAGGCCCTTGTGTTTGGTTGCATTAAATATATCATGCCATTCTGTTCTGGCCTGTAAGGTTTCTGCTGAGAAGTCTGATGATATCCTGATGGGTTTTCCTTTGTAGGTGACCTTTTTCCTCTCTCTAGCTCTCTTTAAGACTCTGTCCTAGTCCTTGATGTTTGCCATTTTAATTATTATGTGTCTTGGTGTTGTCCTCTTTGGAATTCTGTGTGCTTCCGTGGTCTGAGCAACTATTTCCTCCCCCATTTTGGAGAAGTTTTCAGCAATTGTTTCTTGTAGGACACTTTCTGTCCCTTTTTCTCTCTCTTCCTCTTCTGGTACCCCTATAATCTGAAGATTGTTCCGTTTGGCCACGCCACACAGTTCTCTTAATATTCTTTCATTCTTGGACATCCTTTTATCTCTCTCTGCGTCAGCTTCTCTGCGTTCCTGTTCTCTGGTTTCTATTCCATCAAAGGCCTCTTGCACCTCATCCAGTCTGCTCGTAAGTCCTTCCAGAGATTGTTTTATTTCTGTAATCTCCCTCCAGACTTCATCCCTTAGCACTTGCATATTTCTCCGAAGATCCGTCAGCATTGTTATGACCTTTATTTTGAATTATTTTTCAGGTAGATTGGTTAGGTCTATCTCCCCAGGTTCCTTCTGAGGGGTGGATGTCTGGGTTAGTCTGGTCTGTATCAAATTCTTCTGTCTTTTCATGGCGATGGAAATAATTGTGGGGAGCTGGCGTGTACGTCGGCTGGGTGAAGGTCCCTTCTTGCTGGTTTGTGGCCTTCCTCTCCTGGGTAAACGGCAACCCCTAGCGGCTTGTGCTGTTCAGCTGTGCGCAGACAGGATTTCTTATTCTTGCCCGGCGGTTGTGGAGGAAGCTCTGCTCTGCTGCCGTGGGAGTGGCCGGCCTCAGGCTACTGTTCTGCTATGGCGGAGCCACGTCGGAGTTCAAATGGGAGGGAGGCTGTTTGTCACCGTGAGGGGCCTCCGAGTAGCGCTGCCACCCAGGGGGTTGGGGCGCCCGGAGTTCCCCAGAATTCCCAGTTACTGGGCTGATTGTGCCGGGGCGGTTCCGTCCACCTGTGAGGCTACTGTCCCTTGAATACTTTCAAAAAGCACTCACTTTTCTTTGTCCCAGCGGCTCTGGCTGTGGGGACAGCTCTCAGGTTTTACTTTCCCGTTTCTCTAGTATCCAGCTCACCACACGCTGTGTGTCTGTGCTCCTGGTGCGGATGTCTGGGGCTGGGTATTTAGCAGTCCTGGGCTCCCTCTCCCTCCCCGCTCTGACTCCTCTCCTCCCGCCTGGAGTTGAAGTGTGGGGCACTCGTGTTCTGCCGGGCTGTGGCTTCCATCTTTCCCCCTACGGAGGTGCTGGGTTCTCGCAGTTGTGGATGTAGCATGGTCGTTGTCTTGTATCTTCTGGTCTCTCTTTTAGGGATAGTCGTATTTGTTGTATTTTCGAAAATATACGTGGTTTTTGGAGGAGGTTTCCCCGCTCTACTCACACCGCCATCTTGGCTCCTTCCACTGTAATAATTTATAAATAATGCTTATCTGCTATTGCTAATGAAAGCACTACCAAGTATATATTCGTATATCCATATAAATCACTCAGACTAATAGGAAGCTCTACACTGGGTGAGTAAAGGCCAAGATTCTATACCTATTTCTGTGCTTAAGAGAATAATGAATGCCTTTTGTTGACTTGATTAAAGATTAAATTCAGAGTATACTTAGGTCTGAAGTTCTAATCTAAATAAATATTTCAAATGTGTATCCAGTTCAACCTTCTCTAACACTTGTAAATAAAACAAAAGATACACTTGTATGTTTATTTTTGTCAAGCTATAATATTCAAAACCTAGGATCACAATCAGCAAAATCATACAATGTGATCAGTCTTCTAAAATCACAACAGAAATTCCAGAAATCTCATTATCCTGCAGGGGATCAATCACATCAATTGAAAAAAAGAAATAAAAATGTATTAAAGTATAGCTTCAAAAGGTACAACTAGCATTGGAAATAGGGGTTAGTATTGTAATAAACAGTAGTATAAAATGTGTTGGCTCTGAAAGTCCTAGGAAAGCTGCAATTTGCAAGTATGGGTATTTAGGTGTATTCTTTTAAAAGTATCCTCATCAGTGTCAATTTGGGACTTTCAAAGGGATATATGAATTTAAAATTGTTAACGATGTGCTTATAGCATATGGAATGGTTTTTTAAAATGAAAATGTCACATTATCAAAATTTAGATTGCTGAATTCAATCAATAGCTAGTACATGACATTTAGAGAATTTGAGCACCACTTATAATTTATTACAAATTATTTCTGTATTTGGCCTGCTGCATTTATTGAAAGAAATGTCATTTATCATGTTACGGCAATTGTTAATACTTCACGCAATCGTGATGTACTGTGCACTTTTTAAAACTTTTTAAATATAATTGTGACAGTGAGAAAAAGAGCAAGTGCCTCCCCTATTTTATGCAAGAGTAGTTCTATTTGTTCAAGTTCATGCAATGAGTGACAGTAACTCAGGACTATCCTTAGGTGTCCTGATTTCCTGATAGACTGTTTTATCCTACTTGTCTGTCCAATATTTATTTCCTAATGAGTATTACTTGTACTTGCAAATATTTATAAAGACTTGAGTTTAACCAGCTTGGTTTATGTTGTTTCTATATACTTATTTAGCATTTGTATTTTAAAATTGTTTTGAGACATTTTATAAAGTCATAGCAATTTAAGACAGGTGGCATGTATATAATGTTAAAGTAAATAATTAAAATTTATATCGAGCATGGGCAACCTTTGGTAAATCTGTACTTACATCTTTCATTATTTGATTCCACTTAAATACCTTCCACCTAGATAGTTAATTATCTAAAATTGTCATAATTTTTCCTATAGGAAAGAATTAAGAGAATACAACGAATCAGAATGGAAAAGGAACTTCGAGCCCAGCAAATTCTAGAGGTAGAATTCTTAAATTTGATATGTTTAAAGTAATATAGCCATGTAATTTAAAGTCTGAAAAATGAAAATTTTATTAGTCTTTTCTCTTCTCTCACTCATACAAATTAACATGTCCATCACAAATTATCTGTATACATATTGCTTAGAATAAGGACCTCTCTGAACCATACTTAGCAAGTTTATCTAATCCTAATAGTGAAAATCCACGAAATAAGAAAAAAAAAAGGGGAAACCTCTCAATAGCCAATATAGTCATAATGATCATATGCTAAAACTCATGCTCTTTACTTTTCAAAACTTCATTAAGTCTTATATTTAGATACCTGGTTTTCATTTAGAAATGAAACATGACAAAAGTAGGAGTGTTCAATGTGCCAACAGTTTAACCATCTTTGTTTTCTGAGTTGGGACAGAACTTGGCTGACAGAATAAGGCTCAAGGACATCCTGGCAACAGCAAAAGGAATAGCTAAGACAGCAAGGGAAAATAGGATAAACAGAAACTCCAAACCCTAGCAACAGTCTGTAATCTTGTAGTTAAAAAGGAAGCAATTTTCAACACCTTTATGGCCAAAAGGCATTTCTGTTATCAAACTGTGTAGTAGAGTAACTTATGTCAAGAGTAACTGCCCAAGTCCTCAAGAAAAAGTCAAATTATGTTAAGTGTACTGTGTCTAAGCTGTACATGTATATGTCTCAAAATTATTCAAAGTACTTTTGTCCAAAATAAGCTTTTTAATGTTGAAAATTATTATATCCCAAACCCTTAGCTGTTCGGGAAACTGTTGCCGTAAAAATCGGCTTATTCCCTGATCAAGGCGGTTAGCTGAGGTTTTCACAGTTACAGGTTTTTTCCTTGCAGAAACATGTACACATATTCCCTTACCCATTTCAAATGAATTTTAAAACACTCCAAATTGAAAATATTAAAGTACTTTGGCAATTACTACTAGATAATTATGAAGCTACTAGTTAATGACTTGAAGAGTATAAAGCTCAAATTTGATAGCATGAGCTTGATATTCAGGATGTGCTTCATTAAAGGTTATGTTTCTATTATATTAGGGAAAAATACCTTGAATTTAACCACAGTCGATTAAATCGACTTTAACGTTTCATTTAAGTTATTTAAGTAATGTATTTATCTCAGATTTTAAGTATTATAAAAGAAACTTCAAATAAAGTAGACACGTGCATTTTTAAATGTTCCTGATTTGTCCTTTAACCTTTATTGTTAAAATCTATCCCGTTTTTCAAAACTTTCTACACTGATGATGTTTTACTTTAAAAAATCAGAGAACAAGCAACAAATGACATAACATCACTTTTCTGTGATTAAGTTTTAAGGTAAAATAACACTCAAATTATTTCAGTATTTTTACAGAGTTTGAAGAAGAAAGCCTGACATACTGTTACGATTTAAGAATTTTTTTGTATATCTTAAGTGTATTCTATACCTTAGAAATGAAATTAGTACGTTAAATGTAACAAACTGAGGGGAAATCTGTAATTGTCTACATACATGTTACATACTGTTTTGAACCTTGCGAGGCATGGAGCCCCATTTTCAAGTGTAAGGTCATATTCAGTTTGTGGTGGTGCTGTTGCATGACTTTGAGACCTATTTTATATGCACAGGCTAAGAGGATAAAGAAGGAAGAAGCTGCAAAAGCTAAATTTTTGGAGGCTGAGAAACGAAAACAGGTAAATGTTGAGGACAGTCAGAGTTCTTACTTTTTTCTATTTATTTTGTTATCATTCATCCACAATGACATGAAGAACATTATGTTTACTAGGCTCCCTCCTTCACCAAGTCCCCCCCACAAAACCCTTTCCAGTCACTGTCTATCAGCATAGTAAGATGTTGTAGAATCACCACTTGTCTTCCCTGCACTGCACAGCCCTCCCCGGGCCCCCACCCCACATTATACATGCTAATCGTAAGGCCCTCTTTATTTTTCCCCTGCCCTTATCCCTCCCTTTTCATCCATCCTTCCCAGTTACTTTCCCTTTGGTAACTGTGAGTCCATTCTTGGGTTCTGTGATTGTGCTGCTGTTTTGTTCCTTCAGTTTTTCTTTGTTCTTATACTCCACATATGAGTGAAGTCATTTGTTACTTGTCTTTCTCCGCCTGGCTTATTTCACTGAGCATAATACCCTCTAGATCCATCCATATTGTTGCAAATGGTAGGATTTGTTTTGTTCTTATGGCTGAAGAATACTCCACTGTGTATATGTACCACCTCTTCTTTATCCATTCATCTACTGATGGACGTTTAGGTTGCTTTCATTTCTTGGCTATTGTAAATAGTGCTGTGATGAAGATAGGGGTGGATGTGTCTTTTTCAAACTGGGCTGCTGCATTCTTAGGGTAAATTCCTAGAAGTGGAATTCCTGGGTCAAATGGTATGTCTATTTTGAGCTTTATGAAGAACATCCATACTCCATTCCACAATGGCTGAACTAATTTACATTCCCACCAGCAGTGTAGGAGGCTTCCCCTCTCTCTCCAACCTCGCTAACATTTGTTGTTTGTCTTTTGGATGGTGGCGATCCTTACTGGGTGAGGTGATATCTCGTTG
The DNA here is from genome assembly GCF_030020395.1 of Manis pentadactyla. NCBI lineage: Eukaryota > Metazoa > Chordata > Mammalia > Pholidota > Manidae > Manis > Manis pentadactyla. The sequence continues at coordinate 66,125,691 of NC_080034.1, forward strand.
TGCTTTAATTTGCATTTCTCTGATGACAAGCGATGTGGAACATCTTTTCGTATGTCTGTTCGCCAACTGAATTTCTTCTTTGGAGAACTGTCTGTTCAGCTCCTCTACTAATTTTTTAATTGGATAATTCACTTTTTATTTGTTGAGGTGCGTGAGCTCTTTATATATTTTGGATGTCAACCCTTTATCGGATCTGTCATTTATGAATATATTCTCCCATACTGCAGGGTACCTTTCTGTTCTAATGATGGCGTCCTTTGATGTACAGAGGCTTTTCAGCTTGATATAGTCCCACTTGTTCATTTTTGCCTTTGTTTCCCTTGCCCGGGGAGATACGTGCATGAAGAAGTTGCTCATGTTTATGTCCAAGAAAGTTTTGCCCATGTTTTCTTTAAAGAGTTTTATGGTTTCATGACTTACAATCAGATCTTTGATCCATTCTGAGATTTCTTTTTTTTATGGGGTTAGACAATAATCTGGTTTCATTCCCTTACATGTAGTTGTCCAGTTTTTGAATACTGTGGCTTTGTAGTAGAGCTTGAAGTTGGGGAGTGAGATTCCCCCCCCCCCCCACTTTATTCTACCTTCTCAGGATTGCTTTGGCTATTCGGGGTCTTTGGTGTTTCCATATGAATTGTTGAACTCTTTGTTCCAGTTCGTTGAACAATGTTGTTGGTAATTTGGTAGGGATTGCATCAAACCTGCATATTGGTGTGGGCATATTAGAGTTTTTTTTGTACAGTATCATGTCATTTGCGAATAGTGACAGTTTAACCTCTTCCTTACCAGTTTGGGTTCCTTGTATTTCTTTGATTTGTCTAATTCCTGTGCCTAGGACCTCCAGTATTATGTTGAATAACAGTGGGGAGAATGGGGATCCCTGTCTTGTTCCCGCTCTCAGAGGAAAAGCTTTCAGCTTCTCACTGTTATGTATGATGTTGGCTGTGGGCTTATCATATGTTGCCTTTATTATGTTGAGGTATTTGCCCTCCATACCCATTTTGTTGAGAGTTCTTGTCATGAATGGATGTTGAATTTTGTCGAATGCTTTTTCAGAATCTATGGAGATGGTCATGTGGTGTTGGTCCTTTTTATTTATGTGGTGGATGATGTTGGCTGGTTTTCGAATGTTGTACCATCCTTGCATCCCTGGGATGAATCCCACTTGGTCATGGTGTGTGATCTTTTTGATGTATTTTTGAATTTGGTTTGCTAGTATTTTGTTGAGTATTTTTGCATCTACGTTCATCAGAGATATTTGTCTGTAATATTCTTTCTTGGTGGGGTCTTTGCCTGGTTTTGATATTAGGGTGATGTTGGCTTCATAGAATGAGTTTGGGAGTATTGCCTCCTCTTCTATTTTTTGGAAAACTTTAAGGAGAATGGGTATTATTTCTTCTCTGTATGTCTGATGAAATTCTGAAGTAAATCCATCTGGCCCGGGGTTTTGTTCCTGGGAAGATTTTTGATTACCGCTTCAATTTCTTTGCTTTTAATTGGTTTGTTTAGATTTTGTGTTTCTTCCTTGGTCAGTCTTGGAAGGTTGTATTTTTCTAAGAAGTCCATTTCTTCTAGGATTTCCAGCTTATTAGCATACAGGTTTTCATAGTATTCTCTAACAATTCTTTGTATTTCTATGGGGTTCATCGTGATTTTTCCTTTCTCGTTTCTGATTCTGTTGGTGTGTGTTGATTCTCTTTTTCTCTTGATAAGTCTGGCTGGAGGCTTGTCTATTTTGTTTATTTTCTGAAAGAACCATCTCTTGGTTTCATTGATTTTTTTTTTTATATATATTGTTCTGAATTTTATTTATTTCTTCGTTGATCTTTATAATGTCCCTCCTTCTGCTGACTTTAGGCCTCATTCGTTCTTCTTTTTCCAATTTCGATAATTGTGACATTTCACTGTTCATTTGGGATTTTTCTTCCTTCTTTAAATATGGTGGATTGCTATATACTTTCTCTTAAGACTGCTTTTGCTGCATCCCACAGAACTTGGGGCATTGTGTTATTGTCATTTGTTTCCATATATTCCTTCATCTGTATTTTAATCTGGTTGTTGATCCATTGATTATTTAGGAGCACGTTGCTAAGCCTCCATGTGTTTGTGGGCCTTTTTTGCTTTCTTTGTACAATTTAGTTCTAGTTTTATTCCTTTGTGGTCTGAAAAGTTGGTTGGTAGAATTTCAATTTTTTTGAATTTACTGAGGCTCTTCTTGTGGCCTAGTATTTCGTCTATTCTGGAGAATGTTCCATGTGCACTTGAGAAGAATGTGTATCGTGTTGCTTTTGGATATAGAGTTCTATAGATGTCTATTTGGTCCATCTGTTCTAGTTTGTTGTTCAGCGCCTCTGTATGCTTAGTTATTTTCTGTCTGGGAGATCTATCCTTTGGAGTGTGTGGTGTATTTAAGTCTCCCAAAAGGAATGCTTTGCATTCTATATGCTCCTTTTAGTTCTGTTGGTATTTGTTTCACATATGGTGGTGCTCCTGTGTTGGGTGCATAAATATTTTTAATGGTTATATCCTCTTGTTGCAGTGACCACTTTATCATTACGTAATGCTCTTCTTTATCTATTGTGACTTTCTTTATTTTTAAGTCTATTTTGTCTGCTTGTAGTACTGCAACTCCTGCTTTTTTCTCCCTGTTGTTTGCGTGGAATATCATTTTCCATCCCTTGACTTTTAGTCTCTGTATGTGTTTCGGTTTGAGGTGGGTCTCTTGTAAGCAGCAAATAGATGGGTCTTGCTTTTTTATCCATTGTATTACTCTGTGTCTTTTGATTGTTGCATTCAGTTTATTTACATTTACGGTGATTATTGAAAGATATGTACTTATTGCCATTGTAGGCTTTAGATTTGTAGTTACCAAAGGTTCAAGGTTTGCTTCTTTAGTATCTTACTGCCTAACTTCACTTGCTTATTGAGCAGTTACAGACACTGTGTGGTAATTCTTTATTTCTCTCCTTTCTTATTCCTGCTCCTCCATTCTTTATATTTTGCGTGTTTTATTCTGTGCTCTTTGTGTTTCCTTTAACTGCTTTTGTGTGTAGTTTATATTATTTTTTGCCTTTAGTTAGTATTTGGTTGGTCTGCTTTCTCTGCTGTGATTTTATTTTCTCTGGTGACATCTGTTTAGCCTTAGGCATGCTCCTATCTAGAGCTGCCCCTGTACATTACCCTGTAAAGGTGGTTTGTGGGAGGTAAATTCCCTCAACTTTTGCTTGTCTGGGAATTGTTTACTCCCTCCTTCATATTTAAATAATAATCGTGCTGGATAGAGTATTCTTGGTTCAAGGCCCTTGTGTTTGGTTGCATTAAATATATCATGCCATTCTGTTCTGGCCTGTAAGGTTTCTGCTGAGAAGTCTGATGATATCCTGATGGGTTTTCCTTTGTAGGTGACCTTTTTCCTCTCTCTAGCTCTCTTTAAGACTCTGTCCTAGTCCTTGATGTTTGCCATTTTAATTATTATGTGTCTTGGTGTTGTCTTCTTTGGAATTCTGTGTGCTTCCGTGGTCTGAGCAACTATTTCCTCCCCCATTTTGGAGAAGTTTTCAGCAATTGTTTCTTGTAGGACACTTTCTGTCCCTTTTTCTCTCTCTTCCTCTTCTGGTACCCCTATAATCTGAAGATTGTTCCGTTTGGCCACGCCACACAGTTCTCTTAATATTCTTTCATTCTTGGACATCCTTTTATCTCTCTCTGCGTCAGCTTCTCTGCGTTCCTGTTCTCTGGTTTCTATTCCATCAAAGGCCTCTTGCACCTCATCCAGTCTGCTCGTAAGTCCTTCCAGAGATTGTTTTATTTCTGTAATCTCCCTCCAGACTTCATCCCTTACCTCTTGCATATTTCTCCGAAGATCCGTCAGCATGGTTATGACCTTTATTTTGAATTATTTTTCAGGGAGATTGTTTAGGTCTATCTCCCCAGGTTCCTTCTGAGGGGTGGATGTCTGGGTTAGTCTGGTCTGTATCAAATTCTTCTGTCTTTTCATGTCAATGGAAATAGTTGTGGGGAGCTGGCATGTATGTCGGCTGGGTGAAGGTCCCTTCTTGCTGGTTTGTGGCCTTCCTCTCCTGGGTAAACGGCGACCCCTAGCGGCTTGTGCTGTTCAGCTGTGCGCAGACAGGGTTTCTTATTCTTGCCCGGCGGTTGTGGAGGAAGCTCTGCTCTGCTGCCGTGGGAGTGGCCGGCCTCAGGCTACTGTTCTGCTATGGCGGAGCCACGTCGGAGGGGAAATGGGAGGGAGGCTGTTTGTCACCGTGAGGAGACTCCGAGTAGCGCTACCACCCAGGGGGTTCGGGTGCCCGGAGTTCCCCAGAATTCCCAGTTACTGGGCTGATTGCTCCGGGGCAGTTCTGTCCACCTGTGAGGCTACTGTCCCTTGAATACTTTCAAAAAGCACTCACTTTTCTTTGTCCCAGCCGCTCTGGCTGTGGGGACAGCTCTCAGGTTTTACTTTCCCGTTTCTCTAGTATCCAGCTCACCACACGCTGTGTGTCTGTGCTCCTGGTCCGGATGTCTGGGGCTGGGTATTTAGCAGTCCTGGGCTCCCTCTCTCTCCCCACTCTGACTCCTCTCCTCCCGCCCGTAGTTGGTGTGAGGGGCGCTCGTGTTCCGCCGGGCTGTGGCTTCCACCTTACCCCCTTCGGAGGCGCTGGGTTCTCGCAGGTGTGGATGTAGCATGGTTGTTGTCCTGTATCTTCTGGGCTCTCTTTTAGGGATAGTCGTATTTGTTGTATTTTCGAAAATATACGTGGTTTTTGGAGGAGGTTTACCCGCTCTACTCACACCGCCATCTTGGCTTCTTCCACTGTAATGATTTATAAATAATGCTTATCTCTGCTATTGCTAATGAAAGCACTACGAAGTATATTTTCGTATATCCATATAAATCACTCAGACTAATAGAAAGCTCTACACTGGGTGAGTAAAGGCCAAGATTCTATACCTATTTCTGTGCTGAAGAGAATAATGAATGCCTTTTGTTGACTTGATTAAAGATGAAATTCAGAGTATACTTAGGTCTGAAGTTCTAATCTAAATAAATATTTCAAATGTGTATCCAGTGCAACCTTCTCTAACACTTGTAAATAAAACAAAAGATACACTTGTATGTTTATTTTAGTCAACTATAATATTCAAAACCTAGGATCACAATCAGCAAAATCATACAATGTGATCAGTCTTCTAAAATCACTACAGAAATTCCAGAAATCTCATTATCCTGCAGGGGATCAATAACATCAATTGAAAAAAAGAAATAAAAATGTATTAAAGTATAGCTTCAAAAAGTACAACTAGCATTGGAAATAGGTGTTAGTATTGTAATAAACAGTAGTATAAAATGTGTTGGCTCTGAAAGTCCTAGGAAAACTGCAATTTGCAAGTAGCGGAATTAAGGTGTATTCTTTTAAAAGTATCCTCATCAGTGCCAATTTGGGACTTTCAAAGGGATATATGAATTTAAAATTGTGAACGATGTGCTTATAGCATATGGAATGGTTTTTTAAAAAGAAAATGTCACATTATCAAAATTTAGATTGCTGAATTCAAACAATAGCTTGTACATGACATTTAGAGAATTTGAGCACCACTTATAATGTATTACAAATTATTTCTGTATTTGGCCTGCTGCATTTATTGAAAGAAATGTCATTTATCATGTTACGGCAATTGTTACACGCAATCGTGATGTACTGTGCACTTTTTAAAACTTTTTAAATATAATTGTGACAGTGAGAAAAAGAGCAAGTGCCTCCCCTATTTTATGCAAGAGTAGTTCTATTTGTTCAAGTTCATGCAATGAGTGACAGTAACTCAGGACTATCCTTAGGTGTCCTGATTTCCTGATAGACTGTTTTATCCTACTTGTCTGTCCAATATTTATTTCCTAATGAGTATTACTTGTACTTGCAAATATTTATAAAGACTTGAGTTTAACCAGCTTGGTTTATGTTGTTTCTATATACTTATTTAGCATTTGTATTTTAAAATTGTTTTGAGACATTTTATAAAGTCATAGCAATTTAAGACAGGTGGCATGTATATAATGTTAAAGTAAATAATTAAAATTTATATCGAGCATGGGCAACCTTTGGTAAATCTGTACTTACATCTTTCATTATTTGATTCCACTTAAATACCTTCCACCTAGATAGTTAATTATCTAAAATTGTCATAATTTTTCCTATAGGAAAGAATTAAGAGAATACAACAAATCAGAATGGAAAAAGAACTTCGAGCCCAGCAAATTCTAGAGGTAGAATTCTTAAATTTGATATGTTTAAAGTAATATTGACATGTATTTTAAAGTCTGAAAAATGAAAATTTTATCAGTCTGTTCTCTCACTCATACAAATTAACATGTCCATCACAAATTATCTGTAAACATAATGTATAGAATAAGGACCTCTCTGAACCATACTTAGCAAGTTTATCTAATCCTAATAGTAAAAATCCAGGAAATAAGTAAAGGAAAAAAAGAAAGGGGAAACCTCTCAATAGCCAATATAGTCATAAAGATCATATGCTAAAACTCACGCTCTTTACTTTTCAAAATGTCATTAAGTATTACAGTTAGATACCTGCTTTTCATTTAGAAATAAAACATGACAAAAGTAAAAGTAAGTGTTATATGTGGAAATATTTTAACCATGTTTGTTTTCTGAGTTCAGCAGAACTGGGCTGAAGGAATAGGGCTCAAGGACATGCTGGCAACAGCAAAAGGAATAGCTAAAAGACAGCAAGGGAAAATAGGATAAACAGAAACTCCAAAGCCTAGCAACAGTCTGTAATCTGGTAGTTAAATAGGAAGCAATTTTCAACACCTTACTGGCCCAAAGGCATTTCTGTTATCAAACTGTGTAGTATAGTAACTGATGTCAAGAATAACTGCCCAAGTCCTCAAGAAAAAGCCAAATTATGTTAAGTGTACTGTGTCTAAGCTGTACATGTATATGTCTCAAAATTATCCGAAGTACTTTTGTCCCAAACAAGCTTTCTAATGTTGAAAATTACTATGACCCAAACCCTTAGCTGTTCAGGAAACTGTTGCCATAAAAGTTGGCTTATTCCCTGAGCAAGGCAGTTAGCTGACGTTTTCACAGTTACAGATCTTTTTTTTCTAAAAACATATACACATATTCCCTTACCCATTTCAAATTAATTTTAAAACCCTCCAAATTGAAAATATTAAAGTACATTGGCAATTACTAGTAGATAATTATGAAACTACTAGTTAATGACTTGAAGATTATAAAGCTCAAATTTGATAGCATGAGCTTGATATTCAGGATGTGCTTCACGAAAGGTTATGTTTCTATTATATTAGGGAAAAAAAACCTTGAATTTAACAACAGTAGGTTAAGTCGGGTTTAATTTTTCATTTAAGTTATTTAAGTAATGGATTTATCTCAAATTTTAAGTATTACAAAAGAAACTTCAAATAAACTATACACGTGCATTTTTAAATGTTCCTGATTTGTCCTTTAACCTTTATTGTTAAAATCCCGTTTTTCTAAACTTTCTACACTGATGATGTTTTACTTTAAAAAATCAGAGAACAAGCAACAAATGACCTAACATCACTGTTCTGTGATTAAGTTTTAAGGTAAAATAACACTCAAATTATTTCAGAATTTTTACAGAGTTTGAAGAAGAAAAGCTGACATACTGTTACGATTTAAGAATTTTTTTGTATATCTTAAGTGTAATCTATACCTTAGAAATGAAATTAGTACGTTAAACGTAACAAACTGAGGGGAAATCTGTAATTGTCTACATACATGTTACATACTGTATTGTACCTTGCGAGGCATGGAGCCCCATTTTCAAGTGTAAGGTCATATTCAGGTTGTGGTGGTGCTGTTGCATGACTTTGAGACCTATTTTATATGCACAGGCTAAGAGGATAAAGAAGGAAGAAGCTGCAAAAGCCAAATTTTTGGAGGCTGAGAAACGAAAACAGGTAAATGTAGAGGACAGTCAGAGTTTTTAGTTTTTCAAATTTATTTAGTTTTTGAAATTTATTGATTAAATATTATTTATTTATTTTAAATGAATTTTGTTATCCTTAATCCACAATGACATGAATAACATTATGTTTACTAGGCTCCCCGCTTCACCTAGTCCCCCCCACAAACCCTATTATAGTCACTGTCCATCAGTGTAGTAAGAAGTTGTAGAATCACTACTTGTCTTCCGTGCATTGCACAGCCCTCCCCGGGCCCCCACACCACCTTATACATGCTAATCGTAATGCCCCCTTTAATTTTACCCTGCCCTCATCCCTCCCTTCCCACCCATCCTCCCCAGTCCCTTTCCCTTTGGTAACTGTGAGTCCATTCTTGGGTTCTGTGATTGTGCTGCTGTTTTGTTCCCTCAGTTTTTCTTTGTTCTTAAACTCCACATATGAGTGAAGTCATTTGGCACTTGTCTTTCTCCGCCTCGCTTATTTCACTGAGCATAATATCCTCTTGCTCCATCCATGTTGTTGCAAATGGAAGGATTTGTTTTCTTCTTTTGGGTGAATAATATTTCACTGTGCATATGTACCACCTCTTCTTTACCCATTCATCTACTGATGACACTTAGGTTGCTTCCATTTCTTGGCTATTGTAAATAGTGCTGCGATAAACATAGGGGTGCATCTGTCTTTTTCAAACTGGGCTGCTGTATTCTTAGGGTAAATTCCCAGAAGTGGGTTTCCTGGGTCAAATGGTATTTGTATTTTGAGCTTTCTGTGGAACCTCCATACTGCTTTCCACAATGGTTGAACTAATTTACATTCCCACCAGCAGTGTAGGAGGGTTCCCCTTCCTTCATAACCTCACCAACATTTGTTGTTCTTTGTGTTTTGGATGGTGTCAATCCTTACTGTTGTGAGGTGATAACTCATTGTGGTTTTAATTTGCATTTCTCTGATGACTAGCGATGTGGAGCATCTTTTCATGTGTCTGTTGGCCATCTGAATTTCTTCTTTGGAGAACTGTGTGTTCAGCTCCTCTGGTCATTTTTTAATTGGATTATTTGCTTTTTGTTTCCTTAGGTGCATGAGCTCTTTATATATTTTGGATGTCCACCCTTTATCAGATATGTCATTTATGAGTATATTCTCCCATACTGCAGTTTACCTTTTTGTTCTAATGAAGGTGTCCTTTGCTGTACATATGCTTTTCAGCTTGATATAGTCCCACTTGTTCATTTTTGCTTTTGTTTCCCTTACCCGGGTAAATACGTTCATGAAGAAGTTGCTCGTGTTCATGTACAAGAAAGTTTTGCCTATGTTTTCTTTTACGAGTTTTATGGTTTCATGACTTACATTCAGATCTGTGATCCATTCTGAGTTTACTTTTTTGTATGGTGGTCGACAATAATACGGTTTCTTTCTCTTACATACTGTTTTCCAATTTTTGAATATTGTGGCTTTGTAGTAGAGCTTGAAGTTGGGGAGTGAGATCCCCCCCACTTTATACTTCCTTCTCAGGATTGCCTTGGCTATTTTGGGTCTTTGGTGTTCCCATATGAAGGTTTGAACTATTCGTTGCAGTTCATTGAAGAATGTTGTTGGTAATTTGATAGGGTTTGCAACAAGTCTGCTTATTGGTGTGGACATGATGGCCATTTTGGCGATATTAATTCTTCCTAGCCAGGAGCATGGGATGAGTTTCCATTTGCTAGTGTCCTCTTTAATTTCTCTTAAGAGAGTCTTATAGTTTTCAGGGTATAGGACTTTCACTTCCTTGGTTCGGTTTATTCCTAGGTATTTTATTCTTTTTGATACAGTTGTGAATGGAATTGTTTTCCTGATTTCTCTATTAGTTCATTGTTAGTGTATAGGAAAGCCACAGATTTCTGTGTGTTAATTTTGTATCCTGCAAGTTTGCTGTATTCCGATATCTGTTCTAGTAGTTTTTGAGTGGAGTCTTTATGGTTTTTTATGTACAATATCATGTCATCTGCATATAGTGACAGATTAACCTCTTCTTTACCAGTTTGAATTTCTTGTATTTCTTTGTTTTCTCTAACTCTCGTGCCTAGGACCTCCAGTATTATGTTGAATAACAGTGGGGAGGTTGGGCATCCCTGTTTTGTTCACGATCTCAGAGGAAAAGCTTTCAGCTTCTTGCTATTCAGTATGATGTTGGCTGTGGGCTTATCATGTATGGCCATTATGTTGAGGTACTTGCCCTGTATACCGATTTTTCTGAGAGTTTTTATCATGAATGGATGTTGAATTTTGTCCAATGCTTTTTCAGGATCTATGGAAATGGTCATGTGGTTTTTGTCCTTCTTGTTTATGTGTTGGATGATGTTGGTGGATTTTCGAATGTTGTACCATCCTTGCATCCCTGGGATGAGTCCCACTTGGTCATGGTGTTTGATCCTTTTGATGTATTTTTTAATTTGGTTTGCTAATATTTTTTTGAGTATTTTTGTATCTATGTTCATCAGGGATACTGGTCTGTAATTTTCTTTTTTGGTGGGGTCTTTGCCTGGTTTTGGTATTGGGGTGATGTTGGCTTCATAGAATGAGTTTGGGAGTATTCTCTCCTCTTCTATTTTTTGGAAAACTTTAAGGAGAATGGGTATTATGTCTTCTCTGTATGTGTGATAAAATTCTGAGGAAAATCCATCTCTCCCTGGGGTTTTGTTCCTGGGTAGTTGATTACCACTTCAATTTCTTTGCTGGTAATTGGTTTGTTTAGATTTTGTGTTTCTTCCTTGGTCAGTCTTGGACGGTTGTATTTTTCTAAGAAGTTGTCCATTTCTTCTAGGTTTTCCAGCTTGTTATCATATAGGTTTTCATAGTGTTCTCTAAGAATTCTTTGTATTTCTATGGGGTCTGTCGTGAGTTTTTCTTTCTCATTTCTGATTCTGTTGATGTGTGTTGATTCTGTTTTTCTCTTAATAAGTCTTGCTAGAGGCTTATCTAGTTTGTTTATTTTTTCAAAGAACCAGCTCTTGGTTTCATTGATTTTTTTTTCTATTTTATTTATTTGTTCATTGATCTTTATTATGTTCCTCCAGCTGACTTTAGGCCTCATTTGTTCTTTTTCCAATTTTGATAATTGTGACATTAGACTATTCATTTGGGATTGTTCTTCCTTCTTTAAATATGCCTGGATTGCTATGTGCTTTTCTCTTAGGACTGCTTTTGCTGCGTCCCTCAGAAGTTGGAGCTTTGTGCTGTTGTTGTCATTTGTTTCCATATATTGCTTGATCTCTATATTAATATGGTCGTTGATCTATTGATTATTTAGGAGCATGTTGTTAAGCCTCCATGTGTTTGTGGGCCTTTTTGCTTTCTTTGTACAATTTAGTTCTAATTTTATTCCTTTGTGGTCTGAAAAGTTGGTTGGTAGAATTTCAATCTTTTGGAATTTACTGAGGCTCTTCTTGTGGCCTAGTATTTGGTCTATTCTGGAGAATGTTCCACGAGCACTTGAGAAGAATGTGTATCCTGTTGCTCTTGTATGTAGAGTTCTATAGATGTCTATTAGTTCCGTCTGTTCTAGTGTGTTCTTCATTGCCTCTGTGTCCTTACTTATTTTCTGTCTAGTGGATCTGTCCTTTGAAGTGAATGGTGTGTTGACGTCTCCCAAAATGAAAGCATTGCATTCTATTTCCTCCTTTTAGTTTTGTTGGTATTTGTTTCACATATGCTGGTGTGCTGTGTTGGGTGCATATATATTTATAATGGTTATATCCTCTTGTTGCACTGACCCCTTTATCATTATGTAATGCCCTTCTTTATCTCTTGTGACTTTCTTTGTTTTTAAGTCTATTTTGTCTGCTACTAGTACTGCCACACCGGCTTTTGTCTCCCTTTTGTTTGCATGGAATATCATTTTCCATCCCTTGACTTTTTGTCACTGCATGTCTTTGGGTTTGAAGTGGGTCTCTTTTAAGCAGCAAATAGATGGGTCTTGCTTTTTTTTTTTTTTTTTTTTTAAATAATTATTTTTTATTGAAGGGTAGTTGACGCACAGTATTACATTACATTAGTTTCAAGTGTACAACACAGTGGTAGAACATTTATATACATAATTCGAGGTTCCAGCTATCACCCTACCAAGCTGTTACAATATCTTGACTATATTCCTTATGCTATACATTACATCCCGGTTACTTATTTATTTTACCATTGGAAGTCTGTCCTTTTTTTTTTTTTTTTTTTTTTTTTTTGTGAGGGCATCTCTCATATTTACTGATCAAATGGTTGTTAACGACAATAAAATTCTGTATAGGGGAGTCAATGCTCAATGCACAATCATTAATCCACCCCAAGCCTAACTTTTGTCAGTCTCCAATCTTCTGAGGCATAACAAACAAGTTCTTACATGGAGAACAAATTCTTACATAATGAATAAGTTACATAGTGAACAGTACAAGGGCAGTCATCACAGAAACTTTCAGTTTTGCTGGGGGTCTTGCTTTTTTATCCATTGTATTATTCTGCATCTTTTGATTGGTGCATTCAGTTTATTTACATTTACGGTGATTATTGAAGGATACGTACTTATTGGCATTGCAGGCTTTAGATTTGTGGTTACCAAAGGTTCAAGGTTAGGTTCTTTAGTATCTTACTGCCTAACTTGACTTGCTTATTGAGCAATTGTAGACACTGTCTGGTGATTCTTTATTTCTCTCCTTTCTTATTCTTTCTCCTCCATTCTTTATAAATTGGGTGTTTTATTCTGTGCTCTTTTGTGTTTCCTTTAATTGCCTTTGTGTGTAGTTGATTCTATTTTTTGCCTTTAGTTCGAATTTGGTCTGTCTGCTTTCTTTGCTGTGATTTTATTTTCTCCAGTGACATCTGTTTAGCCTTGGTAGTGCTGCCATCTAGAGCTGTCCGTCTACAATACCCTGTAAAGGTGGTTTGTGGGAGTTAAATTCCCTCATCTTCTGCTTGTCTGGGAATTGTTTACTCCCTCCTTCATATTAAATGATAAACGTGCTGGATATAGTATTCCTGGTTGAAGGCCCTTCTGTTTCATTGCATTAAATATATCATGCCATTCTCTTCTGGCCTGTAAAGTTTCTGCTCAGAAGTCTGATGATAGCCTGATGGGTTTTTCCTCATAGGTGGCCTTTTTCCTCTCTGTAGCAGCCTTTAAAACTCTATCCTCATCCTTGATCTTTGCCATTTTAGTTATTATGTGTCTTGGTGCTGTCCTCTTTGAAGTTCTGTGTGCTCTGTGGTCTGAGGAACTATTTCCTCCCCCGTTTCTGGGAAGGTTTCAGCAATTATTTCTTCAAGGACACTTTCTATCCCTTTTTTCTGTCTCATCTTCTTCTGGTACCCCTATAATGCGAAGACTGTTCCGTTTGGTTTGGCCACGCAGTTCTCTTGATATTCTTTCATTCCTGGACATCCTTTTATCTCTCTCTGCATCAACTTCTCTGCGTTCCTGTTCTCTGATTTCTATTCCATTAAAGGCTTCTTGTACCTCATCCAGTCTGCTCTTAAGTCCTTCCAGAGATTGTTTTATTTCTGTAATCTCCCTCTGGACTTCATACCTTAGCTCTTGCATATTTCTCTGAAGATCCATAAGCATGGTTATGACCTTTATTTTGAATTATTTTTCAGGGAGATTGGTTACGTCTATCTCCCGAGGTTCCTTCTCAGGGGAGGATGTCTGGATTAGTCTGGTCTGCATCAAATTCTTCTGTCTTTTCATGGCGATAGAGGTAGTTCTGGGGAGCTGGTGTGTATGTCGCTGGGAGGTCGTCCCTTCTTGCTGGTTTGTGGCCTTCCTCTCCTGGGAGAACGGCGACCCCTAGCGGCTTGTGCTGGGCAGCTGCACGCATACTGGGTTTCTTATTCTTGCCCGGCGGTTTTGGAGGAAGCTCTGCCCTGCTGCCATGGGAGAGGCCGGCCTCAGACTACTGTTCTGCTATGGCGGAGCCACGTCGGCGTTGAAATGGGAGGGAGGCTGTTTGTCACCGTGAGGGGCCTCCGAGTAGCGCTGCCACCCAGGGGTTCGGGGCGCCCCGAGTTTCCCGGGATTCCCAGTAACTGGGCTGATTGCACCGGGGTGTTTCCTACAGTTTGAGGCTCCTGTCCCTTTAAGACTTTCAAAAAGCACTCGCTTTTCTCTGTCCTTGGGGCTCCGGCTGTGGGGGCAGCTCGCAGGTTTTACTGTCCCGTTTCTCTAGCATCCAGCTCGCCACTCGCTGTGTGTCTGCTCTCCTAGTGCTTATGGCTGGGGCTGGGAATTTAGCAGTCCTGGGCTCCCTCTCCCTCCCTGCTGTGACTCCTCTCCTCCCGCTAGGAGCTGGGGTAAGAGTCGCTCATGTCCTGCCGGGCTGCGGCTTGTATCTTACCCCCTTCGGAGGCACTGTGTTCTCACAGGTGTGGATGTTGCCTGGCTGTTGTCCTGTATCTTCTGGTCTCACTTTTAGGGATAGTTGTATTTGTTGTATTTTCAAAAATATATAGGGTTTTTGGAGGAGATTTCCACCGCTCTATTCACGCCGCCATCTTGGCTCCTTCCCCTGCACTGATTTATAAATAATGTTTATCTCTGCTATTGCTAATGAAAGCACTACCAAGTATATATATGTACATCCGTATAAATCACTCAGACTAAAACAACAGCTCTACACTGGGTGAGTTAAGCCCAAGGTTCTATACCTATTTCTGTGCTTAAGAGATTAATGAATGGCTTTTGTAGACATGATTAAAGATTAAATTCAGAGAACACTTTGGTCTCAAGTTCTAATCTAAATAAATATTTCAAATGCAGATCAAATGCAGCGTTCTCTAAAACTTGGAAATAAAAGAAAATATACACTTGTATTTTTATTATTGTGAGCTATAATCAAAACCTAGGTTCACAATGAGCAAAGTCATAGAAAGTGATCAGTCTTCTAAAATCACAGCAGAAATTCCAGAAATCTCATTATCCTACAGTGGATCCCTGCAGGAAATCAATAACATCAATGCAAAAAACGAAATAAAAATGTATTAAAGTATTGCTTCAAAAGGTACAACTAGCATCTGGAAGTAGGGGTGGGTATGGTAATATTTGGTAGTATAGAATGTGTTGGCTCTGAAAATCCTAGGACAGCTGCAATTTACAAGTAGGGCAATTTAGGTGTATTTTTTTAAAACTGTATCCTCATCAGGGCCAATATAGGACTTTCAAAGGGATTTATGTATGTAAAATTGTTAACGATGTGCTTATAGCATATGGAGTGATTTTTTGAAATGAGAATGTAAGGTTAACAAAATTTAGGTTGCTGAATTCAAACAATAACTAGTACATTACATTTAGATAATTTGAGCACCACTTATAAGTTACTACAAATTATTTCTGTATTTGGCTTACTGTAGTTATTGAAAGTAATGTAATTTATCACGTTATGGCAATTGTTAATACTTCGTACAATCGTGATGTACTGTGCACTTTTTAAATCGTTTTTAATTTAATTGTGACAGTGAGAAAAAGAGCAAGTGCCTCCCCTATTTTATGCAAGAGTAGTTCTATTTGTCCAAGTTCATGCAATGAGTGACAGTAACTCAGGACCAGCCTTAGGGGCCTGATTTCCTGATAGACTGTTTTATCCTACTTGTCTGTCCAATATTTATTTCCAAATGAGTATTACTTGTACTTGCAAATATTTATAAAGACTTGAGTTTAACCAGGTTGGTTTATGTTGTTTTTATATACT
Organism: Manis pentadactyla; assembly: GCF_030020395.1. Classification (NCBI taxonomy): domain Eukaryota; kingdom Metazoa; phylum Chordata; class Mammalia; order Pholidota; family Manidae; genus Manis; species Manis pentadactyla. Next base: position 66,141,375 of record NC_080034.1, read on the forward strand.
TATTTAGCATTTGTATTTTAAAATTGTTTTGAGACATTTTATAAAGTCATTCCAATTTAAGACAGGTGGCATATATATAATGTTAAAGTAAATAATTAAAATTTATATCCAGCATGGGTAACATTTGGTAAATCTATACTTATATCTTTAATTATTTGATTCTACTTAAATACCTTCCACCTAGATACTTAGCTTATTATCTAAAATTGTCATAATTTCTCCTACAGGAAAGAATTAAGAGAATACAACAAATGAGAATGGAAAAAGGTCTTCGAGCCCAGCAAATTCTGGAGGTAGAATTCTTAAATTTGATATGATTAAAGTAATATAGTCATGTATTTTAAAGTCTGAAAAATGAAAATTTTATCAGTCTGTTCTCTCACTCATACAAATTAACATGTCCATCACAAATTATCTGTAAACATAATGTATAGAATAAGGACCTCTCTGAACCTTACTTAGCAAGTTTATCTAATCCTAATAGTAAAAATCCAGGAAATAAGTAAAGGAAAAAAAAGAAAGGGGAAACCTCTCAATAGCCAATATAGTCATAAAGATCATACGCTAAAATTCATGTTCCTTACTTTTCACAACGTCATTAAGTCTTATAGTCATACCTGCTTTTCATTTAGAAATGAAACATGACAAATGTAGGAGTGTTCAATGTGGAAACAGTTTAACCAGCTTTGTTTTCTGAGTTCGGACAGAACTGGGCTGACAGAATAGGGCTCAAGGACATGCTGGCAACAGCAAAAGGAATAGCTGCAAGACAGCAAGGGAAAATAGGATAAACAGAAACTCCAAAGCCTAGCAACAGTCTGTAATCTGGTAGTTAAAAAGGAAGCAATTTTCAACACCTCAATGGCCCAAAGGCATTTCTGTTATCAAACTGTGTATAGTAACTGATGTCAAGAATAACTGCTCAAGTCTTCAAGAAAAAGCCAAATTATGTTAAGTGTACTGTGTCTATCTGAGCTGTACGTGTATATGTCTCAAAATTATCCAAAGTACTTTTGTCCAAAACAAGCTTTTTAATGTTGAAAATTATTATAATCCAAACCCTTAGCTGTTCAGGAAACTGTTGCCATAAAAATTGGCTTATTCCCTGAGCAATACGGTTAGCTGAGGTTTTCACAGTTGCAGGTTTTTTCCTTCTAAAAACATGTACACATATTCCCTTACCCATTTCAAATTAATTTTAAAACCCTCCAAATTGAAAATATTCAAGTACATTGGCAATTACTACTAGATAATTATGAAGCTACTAGTTAATGAGTAAGATTATAAAGCTCAAATTTGATAGCATGAGCTTGATATTCATAATGTGCTTCATTAAAGGTTATGTTTCTATTATATTAGGGAAAAAACCTTGAATTTAACCACCGTACGTTAAATAGAGTTAATGTTATTTAAGTAATGGATTTATCTCAAATTTTAAGTATTACAAACGAAACTTCAAGTAAAGTAGACACGTGCATTTTTAAATGCTACTTATTTGTCCTTTAACCTTTATTGTTAAAATCGATCCCGTTTTTGTAAAGTTTCTACAGTGATCATAATTTACTTTCAAAAATCAGAAAAAGCAAAAAATGCCATAACATCATTTTTTTCTGTGATTAAGTTTTAAGGTAAAGTAACACTCAAATTATTTCAGACTTTTTACAGAGTTTGAAGAAAAAAACCTGACATTCTCTTACGAATTTAAGAATTTTTTTGTATATCTTAATTGTAATCTATACGTTAGAAATGAAATCAGTATGTTAAACGTAACAAACTGAGGGGAAATCTGTAATTGTCTACATACATGTTACATACTGTTTGAACCTTGCGAGGCATGGAGCTCCGTTTCCAAGTGTAAGGTCATATTCAGGTTGTGGTGGTGCTGTTGCATGACTTTGAGACCTATTTTATATGCACAGGCTAAGAGGATAAAGAAGGAAGAAGCTGCAAAAGCCAAGTTATTGGAGGCTGAGAAACGAGAACAGGTAATTTAGAGGACAGTCAGAGTTCTTACTTTTTTCTATTTATTTTGTTATCCTTTACCCACAATGACATGAAGAACATTATGTTTACCAGGCTGCCTCCTTCACCAAGTCACCCCCACAAAACCCTTTCCAGTCACTGTCTATCAGCATAGTAAGATGTTGTAGAATCACCACTTGTCTTCCCTGCACTGCACAGCCCTCCCCGGGCCCCCACCCCACATTATACATGGTAAAGATAAGGCCCCCTTTCTGTTTGCCTGCCCTTATCCCTCCCTTCCCACCCATCCTCCCCAGTTCCTTTCCCTTTGGTAGCTGTGAGTCCATTCATGGGTTCTGTGGTTGTGCTGCTGTTTTGTTCCCTCAGTTTTTCTTTGTTCTTATACTCCACATCCGAGTGAAATCATTTGGGACTTGTCTTTTTCTGCCTGGCTTATTTCACTGAGCATAGTACCCTCTAGATCCATCCATGTTCTTGCAAATGGTAGGATTAATTTTGTTCTTATGGCTGAATAATACTCCACTGTGTGTATGTACCACCTCTTCTTTATCCATTCATCTACTGATGGACACTTAGGTTGCTTCCATTTCTTGGCTATTGTAAATGGTGCTGCGATAAACATAGAGGAGCATCTGTCTTTTTCAAACTGGGCTGCTGCATTCTTAGGGTAAATTCCCAGAAGTGGAATTCCTGGTTCAAATGTTATGTCTATTTTGAGCTTTCTGAGAAACCTCCATACTGCTTTCCACAATGGTTGAACTAATTTACATTCCCCCTAGCAATGTAGGAGGGTTCCTCTTTCTCCACAACCTCGCCAACATTTCCTGTTGTTTGTCTTTTGGATGGTGGCGATCCTTACTGGTGTGAGGTGATATCTCATTGTGGTTTTAGTTTGCATTTCTCTGATGACTAGCGATGTGCAGCATCTTTTCATGTGTCTGTTGGCCATCTGAATTTCTTCTTTGGAGAACTGTCTGTTCAGCTCCTCTGCACATTTTTTAATAGGATTATTCGCTTTTTGTTTGTTGAGGTGCACGAGCTCTTTATATATGTTGGATGTCAACCCTTTATCAGATCTGTCATTCATGCATATATTCCATACTGCAGGGTTCCTTTTTTTCTAACGAAGGTGTCCTTTGCTGTACATATGCTTTTCAGCTTGATATAGTCCCACTTGTTCATTTTTGCTTTTGTTTCCCTTGCCCTGAGAGATACTAGGAATTCGCTCATGTTTATGTCCAAAAGAGTTTTCCCGATGTTTTTATCCAAGAGTTTTTTGGTTTTATGACTTACATTCAGGTCTTTGATCCATTTTGAATCAGCATGTTATTTTTTTTTTAAGTAAACGCTGCGATGGTATACCAGTATCAATTATATTAAAAATAAAAACTCAAAATGACTATATGAAATAATGTTTAGCACAGATAAATGTATATAATGTGTGCTTTTATTGTATGTTTATATTTGTTTCTTTATATATGGGTTTTTTTGTGATGTCTTTAGCTCTTTAAGTAGCAGACCCCCAACTCAGAAATGCAAACTGTTGGATAATGCTTTGTACTGTGTGGTGTTTCTCTCGATCAGAATGATCTCCCTAAAGCTACTTTGTGTTGTTTATAAGTTTCAAATGGCATCTGAAATCTGATTATGTCCTTGGATTATAACTTTCTCTTTGTTTCAATATTAAAAAGTGAAGCCTATAGAAACAAAAGCCTAACGTTATCAGTTATTTACCAATAATAAAAAGAGTTACCATTAATTACCGGGATGTTGTTTGAGGGTCTTTTGAGGGGTTAAAATTTGGTTTCATGACTGTGATTTCAGATACTTAAAAATTCCTAAATATAACTTGAGTATTATTAACAAATGTGTTTATCTCTGCTTTTGGATACAAGGTTTGTGTATAGATGAAAATTGAAAACATCAATTATGTTTGTCCACGATATAAAATGTAAAAAGTAGAGAAAAAGACTGGCTATTGAATATTTTCAATGACTACTAGTACAGATGTTAACGTATCTTTATTTATGTGGCATTTGTAGAATTAATCATTAATTCATGCTTAAATAAGTTTTATATGCTAAAGCACACCAAATATGTCCGTTAGAGTCAGATGATAATTACTATAGTCAGAAATAAAAACAATATTTAGATCAGTTGGTGAGGAATGTTGAAATGATACAGACATGAGAGTCAGGGAAAAGGATAAAAATCCCTCAAAACTGTGCCTGGCAAATTTTACAGCTGAGAATTGAATAGGTGCATTAAGAAATGGGTGAATAAATTAGTTCTTCTGACCACTCTAAGTTCACAGTAACGTGAGAGACATTAAACAAATAATTGTCCCAGAGTTCAATAAATGCTATGTTATGTGGGAGCCAAAAAAGAAATATTAAAGTGCCTGAAGTAGTTGTGGGAAGAGTAAAAAAAAAAAAAAGGCATATGTGTTGAGGAGGAGGAGCTGTGAATTCTAAGCAGGGCGGGGATGACATACACTAAGGTACAGCCTGATGACTGAGTTAGGGCCCTTGGGGTGAGGAAGACAAGGGGCAGAGGGAGTCAGTTTTAACCTTGTATGTACACCTGTCTTAGCTTTGTTGCTGCTTCTCCTCTTTCTCCTCCTCCTCCTCCTCCATCTTCAGCAGCATCATCACATCATCATCCAAGCAGTGCCTCAAACTGTCACGCAGACTTTTCCCAACCCAGCTGTGTCAGTGTCACTAGGGCCTGGCGAATGCACCGAGAGTAAGACGTGAGACTGACCTTGTGGGGGCCTAGGTTGTGACTGTCTATATATGCCATTTGAAACTGGTTCTTTGAGTCATCTTACACGAGAACCACAGGATTTGCATTAGTCCCATACAGTTCATTAAAATTCAGTAAATAAATTAGTGACTAATTTGACTAATAAATTAAAATAGTGGATAAGTTCACTAAATTCACTGAATTTAGAGACGCCATGTTTCCCTTGAAGTATCTTTATTAGTAAACAAAAATGGATGCCTGTCACCAAGTTTTAAAGATCCTACTATTTTCAAAGATTTCTTGGAAATCTCCGTTTTATCCTAAAAATTGACCACACTCTTACCTTCTGTTCCATATTATAGGTATGATTTTTTAATTGGAAAAAGTACTGCATATCACTAGTTAAAAATGATGCCCAAGAATACACATGCACACACACACAGAACACACAGCTGGCCTTGGAACAATGTGACATTAAGGAAACAACTCTGCATATAACACCTGACTCCCCAGAAACTTAACTACTTATAATAGCCTACCATTGACTGGGAAGCCTTACTGATAACATAAGCAGATCATCAACCATATTTTTTATGTTGTATGTATTGTACGCTGTATTCTCACAATAAAGCTAGAGAAAAGAAAATGTTTTTTCAAATTGTTGCAGATCTCAAAAAAGTTACCAGTGTGTGTATTTTTTTTAAACCTGCATATAAGTGGACCCATGCAGTTCAAGCCTGTGCTGATTAAGGATCAACTGCACAAAAATATATACAGTCATAAGATTATTTTGAAAATCAAAGAGTGACAATACTGAAAAGCAAAATAAGTTATTTCTATGCAGTCCTAAGTCCGTCGCTTAAACCTGCTTGGACAGTTCTGTTCATGGACATAACACAGATCACTTTTTAAATTTTAACTAAAGGCTTTTCAAACATAATAATGGTTAAAGAGACTATGTGGGCATGGTTTTCTTTTTAAGGAAAAAGAACGGTCGAAGCAAGAAAAACGTGATGAGAAACGATTAAAGAAAGAGCTTAAACTAGAGCAACGAAGATTAGAATTAGAAATTGCAAAAGAACTAAAGAAGCCTAATGAAGACATGTGCTTAGCAGACCAAAAGGTAAGTTATCATGTAAACCATTTCCTTAATAAGTTTAATTTTTCCTGTGTTCTCACCTCATTCGTCTGCCCGAGCTGCCAGTACGAAGGCTTTCACTTTCAGCTGAGCAGTGGATTTCCAAGTCTAGGTCAGTGTGCTTCTCCTGATGGCCACCAATAAGTCTATTGACCTCCTGCGCTGGAAATGGAAGTTCTAAATATATAAGTGGTGGAGTGCTGCCAATCTTTTTCATTGAAATAAAAACACTGTACAAATGTACAAGGGGGAATGATAAAAGTAGATAAGATTTCTGTTTCATTTGGTCCTTCCTATATGTTTAGATACAGAAAGATCTACCTTCTCCTCAAACCCCCTTAGATATTTAAATAAATCAGGATTTATAATCTGTAACCTCCTTCAGTGCTTTAGACTTGTTAGCTAACTTCATTGAGTATGTTGACTACTTTCCAGGCACTGTGCTAAGTGTTTTTTACGTATGAATTCTCCCATTTAACCCTCACCACAATCCTGTTGAAGAGGTATTTATGCCCATTTACAAGTGAGAAACTTTGACACAAAGAGGTGAAGGAACTTGCCCAAGATGACACAACTCATAAGTGGCACCTTGGATCCAAACTCCAATTTGTTAAACTCCAGGGTCCATACTGTTTATCACCTTGAAAGCCAAGAAATGTGTCCAGTGAGAGGACCTCATGTGTTTTCTCTCCTGTTGTTTTCACAGGTGTTGCTAAAATACGTAAAAGTAGAAATTTGGAAAGAGCGTGATAATCATGTTAACTGGCATAATTTATATACTTATCAGAAGAAATCAATTATGTTTGGCTATAGTTAAGATGGTATTTGTAGAAAATTGTCAATAATACATATTTCTGTAATACTGTCAATAATAGTATAATTAGTCAATAGGATCTATATTATATGCCATGTTCATCTGATAATACAAAGAGTGATTGTCTCTTTTCAGCTTTTTCTAAAGCACTTAAAGCAAAAATATCCTAGTGGGGATTTAGTTATAATAATATTCTTACTTAGCACAAATGCTTTTAACTACAAATAAAAGTATAAACACTAGTTTTAGTAAAACTGCATGTTTAAATTTTCCTATGTCCAGAGAGGGTACATAGGTTAGTTGACACATTTAGTAGGCTCACAGTGAGCAATTTTTGAAAAATCCTAAAAGACCTCTATTTTCTTGAATTTGTTATTTCTGTTTAAATCCATATGCAGTAAATCAAATATAGAAGTCCATTTTAAGCCTTTTGATAGCTTTGTTATATAAATTTTTTAAATCACATGGTATGTGTATGATATGGTTCAAGAAAAAAGATTCAGACTTAGATGGTTTTCAAATGGAACCTGTAAGGTTTGTGTGCTATCAGATATTATCTGCAGTTCTGTTTCCACACAGTATCACTAGAAAAGGTCCTTGGTTAGTTGTTTCAGTAAGTGCAGGGTGGAGGAACATTGTTTAACAAAGACCAGTGAAATAGAAATATGTAAAAGTTCATTTTTTTCTAATCAAAATTTGAAATACTATTATTAAGTCTCATTCATGGCCTTATTGCCTTATTTACTTACTTCTTAAATATTCATGACAACTGGTACTACAGTTTTGTCATTAAAATGTTACTATGTGAGCACATTTGAGAAGTAGCAAAAGAAGCTGCTTTCTAATGGGAGTATTGAAATTCAATATTAGTGTTTTGCTACAAGCCTAGAGACTGTTAGTTGCAGTGTAACTGGGTTCTTGATAGGATCATGGGTTCTGGTCATGTGGACCAAATAGTTTATCTGCATTAATTAGCCAAAGATGGTACCATTCTCCCATCGGCCCATAGATACACGGTAGTTTCTGAGCAACCAAAAAAGCATGAATTATTAATCAGTCTCCATCATTAGAAGAAATTAGTACACGTGCCCTACGTAGTATGTCCATGGCCAAGTACTTTTGAAATGCTTACTTCTTCTGTTGCTCCAGTTATGGAACCCATGTTCTATCAATATGTTAATTAAAATTTGTGTTCTTTTTTCAGAATTCTGAGTTCGTATTGAGTTCCACTAAAACTTATTGATGGTTGCTTGGTTTCAAAATCCCGTGCTTAGTACTATGGGGTTGCAGAAATGCCCTCAGGGAATCCACAGTCTAGACGGAAAACCACTGGCAGAATTCAAGAGCAAAGAAAGACGGCAACTTGTTCTATTTCAGAAAATCTGAAGTCATAGCCGTTTTAGTTAATTAGTTTTTTATTTTATTTTATTTTTCAGCCTTTGCCAGAGTTGCCTCGTATTCCAGGACTTGTCCTCTCTGGAAGTACATTTTCAAACTGTCTCATTGTGGTGCAGTTCTTACGAGTCTTCGGTAAAGCTTTAGGCTTTAATGGGAATACTGATGTTCCAGACCTGAGTATTCTTCAAGAGGGATTGCTGAATCTAGGGGACAGCATGGCTGAGGTACAAGACCTGCTTGTGAGGCTCCTGTCAGCTGCTGTGTGTGATCCAGGTCTAATTACAGGATACAAGGTAAAAAAACAAAATACAAAAAATGATTTTAATTTGTACCCTCAGTGCACTGATAACTGGCTTTAGCATATTAGCAGAAGAGTGTATACACTGATCTAGTTTTTTCCGCATCTCACAAAGTTAAGTGTAGATTTGCTTTCAGTTGCAAATGGTCCACATCTAGGAAAACCTGGTTCATAAAGCCTACAGAATGTAGATATTCCCAGATTACTCTTATTTTTCTCTAGCTTTTGGCCAAAACCAAGTGACTTAAGGAAAGTGATATTCAGCAAAAGAGAATTTATAAATCATAAAGAATTAAAATTTATGTATGCCTTCTGAAATTATGCTGTGTGCTCTCAATCACTGTGAACAATTGAGGCGAATGGCAGCACCTCTAAGATCAGCATGTTAAGACTCTGTACCTCTCAGTGGATACTCAAGAAATTCAAATGGATCATAATTCCAGCTAAGATACACATTTCAGTCAGCTTTACTGTAGATAATATGATGGAGAGAGAAGTTTCCAGGTGCACCAGTTGCTTGTTCTTCCATTTTCCTATTTAGGATACCAGACAATAAAGTCCATGACACTCTAGAGCTGGAAAACACAACAGTAGTGCCCCTGGGCCTCCCGCAACCAGTACTGATAGAACGCCTAGATAAAGCCTTAGAAAGCTTGAGATAGTTTCTATAGTCAAAGAAGGTATGATATCTACTCATGAGTTCACATACTCTCCTTCCTGCCTGTTAACCAAGGGTCTAAAGAAGGAATAGAAAGACGCAAGTACTCAAATACCTGTCTATCATCTGTTGTCTATTTTTATCTTTACTTCATTTCAAGTGTGAATTAAGCCCTTTTCAGTAATACATAGATAATATAATAAAAACATTTAAAAATCTTAATTGTTTTTATGTTCTGTACGGTTAGGATCAATACTGACAAAAATGCCAAACTTTTATAGGCCGAAACAGCTCTTGGAGAACATTTGCTGAATGTTGGTATGAATCGAGACAATGTTTCCGAGATCTTGCAGATCTTTATGGAGGCCCGTTGTGGACAGACTGAGCTCACCGAAAGCCTGAGGACCAAGGCTTTCCAGGCCCACACTCCGGCCCAGAAAGCCTCGGCGCTGGCCTTCCTGATCAGTGAGCTGGCGTGCAGCAGGAGGGTGGTGAGGTGAGCCCGTGCCTAGACTTCTCTGGCGCTTCCTTCCTGTTCTCAATTTGTCTAATCGAAATAATTTATATGACAAAGTAACACAAATTACCCATGCAAAATCCAAAGTTTACAGAGTAGCACAAAGAAAACAAAATTACACTTAACCTCACCATTCAGAGATGACTACTACTACTACTACTATTTTAATGTATTTACTGCAGTCTGTTGAAAAGAAAATTTGGATCTTACTGCATGTTCTTTGCTACCATTTTGTTTACTTAATAATTCTGTTAATTATTCATATAAGGAAACATAAAAATAGTTTTTTCTTACCATGGCACCAGAAGGTAGCACCTTTGCAAGAATCCGGAATTTTTTCTTTCTTTGACATCTTTCAGTGATAAATAACTACGTGATTTTCCTTCATAGCCATTAATAGAAGTATCCAGCTTTTTATTTTATTATGTGCTAATAACAATTTAATATTAGTTTATTGATGTATTGTACTTTTTAAAAACTTACATTTAAGAGTCAAAGTAAATTTTGCACTCTAGTATTTCAAGTTTTGGTGAACAAATCTATATTCATCTTGTTCTTTCTATTCATTATTTTACATATTTTAATTATCGTTACTTTTACTTCTTTTCCTTTCTAGGAAAAGGATCAATCTGTATATTTCAGAGCCATGCATTTCTACCATTGGTGGACATACTAAGTCTTCTGTATATCTCTTAGCTGTGATACTGTATTGATATAATTTTTCACTTGTTTTCGCTACTCATTGACATCACTTTTAGTTAGCAAGAAATGGCAACAGTTTACTCACCAAGTTAACATATTGCATAATGGATTAATTTCTGTCTTCTAATAAACTTTTGCATTGACAGTGAAATTGACAGGAACACTGATTATATGTCAAACTTGAGGAGAGATAAATGGATGGTAGAAGGTAAACTCCGCAAGTAAGTCCTGTTTTATTAAAGTTAGTATACTGTTTCCCATTGTACAAATTCCCCAGTAAAACATAAATTCCAAACACAGAATTTAAAGTTTATTATGTGTAAGAAATAAAAAAAGGTAAAGCTTAATTAAGATGAATTAAGAAATTAATAAAACCTAGGATGAGAGTCTGCAATGGACAAAAGTTGTAATTAGAGTCATTGAACATCTTATGCTTCAGACTTAGAAAAAAGTCAGTTTACATTTTTGCTCCCAAAGAAGTCAAGCAATCACGTTTTCTAAGATTGTTGTTGGCTATCAAGTTAGTTTTGTCATAAGTAGAATCTGTTTAGAACTGCCACTTTTAAAAATTGCTTTCTAATTAAAGTTTGCTTTCATAGAGTCCAAAATATCCAAATGTATTCAGAATTAAAGCTTAATTAGTTTCCCGCCAGGAAATATAATGCTGAAATTACTCAATTTCTATGTAAGAGGAGATTTCTTTGTATAATTTGAACAGAAATTTTTTCAGTCTGAAAGCATGGGATCAGGAATTATCATTGGTCATTGCTAGAGTTAATTTTTTCAGCTAAGTTTTATTTTTAAAATATATTCTAATTCCAGAGAGATCCAGAATAATTCTTAAAAGTCAATATATTCTGTAATTTCTGGAAACATATTTCTTAAATTTCTTTAATTCTAATTTTATTGCCATTGACTTAATACTCACCGTAAGGAATTTTGGTTTAAAACTCATGTTATTTTCTCTAAAATGTATGAAGAGAAGGTTTTCTTGTACATCCTAATTTTGTTACATTTTAAAGGCTCCGAATCATTTATGCTAAGAAAGCAGGCAAGAGAGACACTTCAGGTGGCATCGATCTTGGAGAAGAGCAGCACGCGTCGGCCACCCCCACAGCAGGATGCAAGCGAAGAAGGAAGGGCGGCGACAGTGACGCTGATGGCAACGAGGAGGAGGAGGAGGAGGAAGACAAGGAAGACAGAAAAGGAAAGAAAACCGATGTCTGTGAAGATGAGGTAATCAAGTTTAGGTAGATTTTATTACTTGACAAAGATAACATAACATACTGAAAACAGAATTTGGGGGTCAGGTGGATTTGGGTTTGAATTCCATTTTGACACTTACTTGCCTCAGTTTCTTCATCTGAAAACTGAATATTTATAACAATCACCTTGTAAAGTTTTTTGTGATGGTTTAATAATTGCCCACACATGGGATGGGCTTACACTGAATAAACAAAGGCAAGTTTTTCTTTTTATAGAACATATTGAGAGTTCTTCAAAGAACCATGTAGATTCTTAATTTCAGTTATCCTCTTTCATTCTGGTAAAATCCTAGCTTATATGTGTACAATACTTCATGCCTTGAAAGTATTGTCACATTTAGTGAAACTGATGTATTTCTCAAGCATCATCAGTTTATTATGTGCCTCGCTCTGGGCACTTTTGATCCAAGATGAGTAAGGTACCGAAAGTCCTTTCTCAACTTGCAGTCTCATTGAGGAAGATTTGCCGTAAGAAAATGTAATGTACTACATGTTAACTGCTTTGCCGGTGGTATTTACTCTGTGCTAGGCAGGCGGAAAGGAAGGGCATTGAACCTTTATGAGGAATAGGTCCTCAACGAAGGCTTTCTGGGCCCACTGGCTGAGGCTAAAAGGTGGGCTGAATGTTAACCTGGGGAAGAACCCGTAGAGAAGTGCTCGGGCAAAAAGCACAGCATAAACGGACGTAGGAATCTGAAACCACGATGCGCCTTAAGTGACTGACAAGTGCTTCATTGTTATTAGAGAGCCTCGTAGCAACAACTGTGAACTAGGATTTACACTTTTTTGGTAGGAGGAAGCCATTGCTTCCTCTTTGTAAGTGACAGAATGACAGAGTCACACTTGCTTTTTTTAGTGGCTCCCTATGGCAGCTCCATGGAAAATAGAAGTAGATTTGGGGTAGGGCAAGATCAGAGGTGGGAAGGTCGGTCAGGAGATGTTGCAAGAGTTTAATGAGTTGTAGGGTCCCAAACGAGCCCGATGGTAGTTGGGAAGAAGGAGGAAACGATTTCAGTAAATACTTAGGAAGAAGAATGAGTAGTATTTGAACTGGTAGGTTGATGGAAGGGTAGGATTGATGCCCGACCATCTGGTTTGGGAGGCTGCGTGGTATTCTTGCCATTAACTGAGTTAGAGAAATCAGGAGGAACAGAATAAATAGATGATAGAGGAGGAGGGGAGTGCAGATCAGATAGTGGAAGACAAGAAACGATGGTGGGTTCATTTTGGACATGTTAAGGTTGAGGTGCCTTTGCAGCAGTTCTGCAGTAAGTTGGATATAAGAATCTGAAGCCTAAAGATGAGTTCAGTCATGAACATATAGATCTGGAAGTTATTCACACAGACAGTAGTTTAAAATCATGAGGTGGGTGATTTCTGTACAGGGGGTTTGGTTTAGGGAACAGAGCAGTAGACTGAAGTTGGAACCCCAGGGGATGTCAATATTTCAGAAGATCCCGTAGGGCTTCTTGTTGAAGAAGGAGCAGTCGTAGAGGTAGGAGGTGTCTGTAATGGTTCAAGGATCTCTGAGGCCATCACCAGAGTCAGTGACTCACTAGGAAGACACACATCAGAATCAGAGAGAAAAGGCGTGTGAGCCACAGCCCAGAGGAAACCAGACCCACACTGTTAAGAGTCTTTTCCCAGTGGAGTCACACATGATGGGCTTCAGTCTCCTAGGAATGAGTTATGACAAGTATAAAACTCCCAGGAGAAAGACAGGTGTTCAGTATACACCCCATTGTTAGCACAGTTGGGTTCCAGTGAGCCAGTCTATCAGCGTGGGAGGAAACCCTCTGAAATCCAGGTTCCCAGACACCAGCCAGGGACCAGCCTTGTACGCGGGCCTTTCAAATAGAGCAGTCAGACCTGCAATGTCAGCTCTTTTCTACACATGTAATAGTAGCAAAAATCAAGAAAACTGAACATTTCAAAGGAGGGAGTGATAAACAATGTTAACGTAGCAGGAGTCTAGTGTGATGAGGATCGAAAGTGTCTGTGGGATCGGGCAAGGCAGAGGTCACTGGGGACCAGTGGCAGCACAGTCGTTAGTCGGGTCAGAGCAGGAGCCGGGTGGCGAAGGATCGAGCACCGTAGAAGGTGAGGAGGTGAGATGACTTCTGTAAGCATTGTGCCTCAGAGGAAAAGGTGGTTCCTAAAGGGGACAGACAACCAAGGGTTACTCAGATGTGAAAGGCTAAATATGATTTCGGGTTGAAGGGAGTCAGTAAGAGAGGGGGTTGAAGATATAAAGAAAATAATCAATGGGGCAAGGTAGATAAACTCTACTAAAATTTGTTACTACTTATTTAAATATCATTAATGTCTCTTAACCACATATATCATTTAAAGTGACTTTTTAATTGATTTATAGTTAGATTATAGGGTTTCATTGAGTAAAATCCTGGCAAATGTATATGTTATTAATGTGAGAAAACAGTTTAAAAACTTTTTAAGATAATAATTTTAGGACCTAACAAGTCAAAATAACATTTCTTTTAAGTGATTTTAGAGTTATCTGTTATGATGAAGAACTGGTAGCCACTTATCAATTGCGTTAAAAATTTTAACTATTTAATGAGCCCAATGATAGGATAGATACATTATTCCTCAAAAAGTAGGTTTAGATTCTTGATTAAAGTTTGGGGAGAGTGCCAGGAATTAAAACTCCCTAGAAGATGCATTTCAGGGAGCCTTTCCGTTGAGACCCGTGTGATCGCTCTCTGTTAGAAGGTCCTGCCCTTGACTAAGTCCATCCCCCTTTGTCTCAAAGATGATTCCCTCTTCTCCACACTCCTCATTCCTTCAGCACATGGAGTCTGTATACCTAAACCTTAGAATTGTGTTGAAACCTACGTGAGCTCTAACTTCACAAGTTGGCCTGGTAACAGGTTATGTGGATGATTGAACTTTGACACATAGGGACATACAGTGGCCTCTCTTTTGGTTGGGAAATCATGGAGAACCACGGCAGAGATGAGTTCTTTGTGCTTAGTCTCCTTGCCTTTCTCTCTGACCTTTTAAGTTCTACACATCTCTTAAAATTATAAGGACTATTAGTCAAAACTCCTTTGCTTTAAACAAACCTTAGTAGACACTTTACTTCCTTTTCATCTTAGGGAGAGTCTTAGAAACAGCACTAAGTTTATTTGACTCATACATAGTTACTTTGATGTCTTTTGCAAGTATTTTTTATTACTGTTGCTTGAATTGTATTTTTGTGTAAGCATATTATCAAACATTTGCCCTGCGAGTCAAAAGATCACTTTAGAACCATACAGACATGTAATTATGTAATTATCTATTTGAGGGTCATTGGGCCTGTTCTCTTTTAAGACTTCTTTCCTGAAGTGGAAATTTGTGTTACTGTTAGCACAAACAGTATGCCTAAATGCCTCTGTAACTTGCTCCCCTAAACTGGATGAGAAGTAGATAAATGATAGCTTATACTAAAGCTTCTTTCCATTTCCTTTTGTTGGGGAGATAACTACTCATCCAGAAATACCTGCTCATGAGTGGTTGGTGGCAGTGTGGCTTTTTAAAAATGCTTCTAGAAAATGAGCACCGGAAACAAATTTTACTTTTTTAAACCTAAGAGGTACCTGCATTTTCTAGATACAATTTTCAGAAAGAGGGAAAGTAACCAGTTTGCACACTGTGTGCCTGGAAGTTTGCTGGTTACTTTCAGATCTGTTCTCCTCGGCCCTCACAGATGCCCCCATGTTACAGGAAATGTTGTTATCAATCTACAGATAAGGAAATAGTCTTAGAAGAGTTAAGTAGTTTGCCCATAGGAAGTAGCGTGGCTAAGATACAAAGAAAATACATGTGCCTTTTACTTTATGCTTTCCCTCTAAAACATATAATTTGGTGGTTGTTTTCCTATATTCATTTTCTAGAATGAAAAATTTCATGTAATCACCAGTAAAGTACCACTTACGAAGTTAGTATTATATATCGTAGGGATTATTTTTCTTATAAAAGCTCAATGTGTTCAAAATATAACTTACCTTCTTTGCCCTCAAAATGACTCCAGTGAGTCACTGGTACCAAATGAATGGTACCAGTAGTTTTGCAGTCTCCCAGATTTAAACTCTTACCATAATTTACTACTTCCTTTGTCTCCCTCACCCCTCTCTGCCTCATACCCATGAGTGGCCATGACTTAACATTTCTAATTAGGTAATACTCTCTTTCGTCCATTTGCTTTTCTCCGTTTCTGTTTCTTTTACCTATGTAAGTCCCACATTCTCCGTCCCTCTTGAGTCACTGCAGTGGAATACTAACCAGATTTGACAATGTTCATCCTTTCCCTGCTCCAGGCCATCTTAGGACTATTGCCGTATTGTCTTTGTAAGCGTAGTTCTCACGTTTAACCTCCCTCAAAGGATCACGTTATTGACCATGGTCAAGCATTTATAGCTCTAGATCGTTTAACCCTGAACTCATCCTTGCCTCATCTCCTGTCTTACCTCTTCATGTACCTTTCATGTCAAGATACATCAGACTCTTTCTGGAATGCCCTGCGCTTTCTCTGATTGATCGAATCCGAACCATTCTTCGGTAGCTAATTAAGACACAACTTCTTCCATGTAGCCTCTCTCGGTAAAGATTCCCACTAAAAGTAATCTCACCCTCTCCTGAACTCCATGACTCTTAAATCTCTACCTCTTTTGGGGTCCCTATGGCTTCCTCTGTGTAGTGGTTTTTATTTCCATAGTGTGATGTGCATGTGTCTCCCTACCAGATTATTAGTTTACAAAGAACCAAGAGCTGAGGCTTACTCATTCCCATAGGGCCTATCCTAGTGCTTTGCATAAAGGAGGCCTTCATTAAATACCCACAGATTGATTGAATAAATCTTAAAACTTTAAATGATACTGTATTTTGTCATGTATAGGATGAAGGTGACCAAGCAGCAAGTGTTGAAGAGCTAGAAAGACAGATTGAAAAGCTGAGTAAAGTAAGCAGTTTTCAGATTATAGCTTACATCATTTTGGCAGTGTTTTAAAAATCCACCTTGTATGGGATTCCTTTTTTGTGACTGCTAAATAAAAGCAAGCTTCTTGTAAGTAATTAAAATGGAGAGCTCCAGAAACATTCTCACAATTAAACCGTAAAAGTTTCTTGCCAATGTTAAAGTCCTCCCTCTTAAGACATGGTACTAACTTAATCAAGAGCTATATTCTTTAGCTCTTTATTTAAATACAAAATATCAATAAATGCATGGTTTTATTTCTTGGAATTCATAACTTTTAAAATTCAGTCAGATTTCATGTTAATAGTTTCAGCATCCTGTGTTTTATTTATTTATTTATTTATTTATTTTTTTCTAGATAATTATTTTTTATTGAAGGGTAGTTGACACACAGTATTACATTACATTAGTTTCAGGTGTACAACATAGTGATTCCACATTTATATACATGACAATTCTAGGTACCAGCTATCACCATACCAAGCTGTTACAATATCTTGACTATATTCATTATATCCCGGTTACTTATTATTTTACCATTAGAAGTGTGTACTTTTTTTTTTTTTTTTTGTGAGGGCATCTCTCATATTTATTGATCAAATGGTTGTTAACAACAATAAAATTCTGTATAGGGGAGTCAATGCTCAATGCACAATCATTAATCCACTCCAAGCCTAATTTTCGTCAGTCTCCAATCTTCTGAGGCATAACAAACAAGTTCTTACATGGTGAACAGTACAAGGGCAGCCATCACAGAAACCTTCAGTTTTGCTCATGCATTATGAACTATAAACAGTCAGTTCAAATAGGAATACTCATTTGATTTTTATACTTGATTTATATGTGGATACCACATTTCTCTCTTTATTATTATTATTTTTAATAAAATGCTGAAGTGGTAGGTAGATACAAGATAAAGGTAGAAAACATAGTTTAGTGTTGTAAGAGAGCAAATGTAGATGATCAGGTGTGTGCCTGTAGACTATGTGTTAATCCAAGGTAGACGAGGGCAATAAAACATCCACGTATGCAGAAGATTTCTCTCAGAACGGGGGGTGAGGTTCTAAGCCTCACCTCTGTTGATCCCCAATTTCTCACCTGTCCTGTGTTTTATTTTACATTAGTGTACTTGTGGGTTTTCTTTGCACTGGATCTATAGACTGTATATGTATGTACTTCTCATGTAAAACTGAATTTCAGTAGCATTAGTGAAGTATTTCAGGATTAGTATTATGAGATATCTGCATTTTATGTCATTAGATTCATCACACAGTTATTCCAAAATTTAGTCATATGCTGCCTAAGGTCTGCAGCATGAGTATAAAAATAGGCAAATACAGGTATATGTGAGTATTATTTATTACACACTGTAATCATTAGAATTGAGCCAATTGTCTTTGGCTCAGTGAAACACTTGATCACATTGTTTATTACCAAATATAAGACATGCTTTACGATAAGATATCTAATAAAACAAAACGTTTTTTAATCCTTGGCAACAAAAATATTCTAATTACCCTCAAAGTAATTTCTGTCTTTACAACTGTTACTGGAACTGAAGTCAGACGTGTGATATTAGTTCTTTTGCTGCCTTTCTTCAATAGTGAAATCTAGCTGCTCTAAAGCCATGATAAGTATAAAGTCACTTAAATATCCATTTTTAAAGCACTTAACACCCATAGCATAATTGTATGCATCATTTTTTAACAGCAACAGAGTCAGTACAGAAGGGAGCTCTTCGATGCGTCTCACTCTTTACGTTCAGTGATGTTTGGCCAGGATCGTTACAGACGTCGGTATTGGATTTTTCCCCAGTGTGGGGGGATTTTTGTAGAAGGCATGGAGAGCGCTGCAGGTAGGAGCCATTAATCTGTTACAAAGTAATATAACAAACCATACGTTTTAAAACCCTGTTACTCCTTCGATATATTGTGTGCTTCCAGAATCAAATGTGCATTGTGGATAAACATTGTAAAACCTTGTTTTTCATTTCTTTTGAACTCATAATGCCCCTTTCACTGATAAGTATTCCTTTCCAGTCCATGATTTTTCTTCTTCTGCACTTTCTGACATCCACCCATTTAGTGGACACAGATCTTTACCTGTATTGTACTGTGTAGCTGCTGGTCCGTTTCTCTTCCTTCGCACTGTCAAATTTTCCAACATGTGCTTTACTCTTTAACCTTTGCAGCAACCATCCATCCTGACGGTAGCCCTGGAGGTAAACTGCTGAAATCTAAGACCCTTAGCATAAGACTCATTCATCTTGAAGTCTTGTATGTGTTTGAAATTTGTGATTACCTTCTTCTCCATTAAACTTCTTACTTTCTTAAGTATTATCACACATCCTTCATATTCTACCTTTAGACTCTGCTTTTCTGGCTCCGTTTCTGTGAATTAACTAGCGCGGTACACAGTGCATTTATAGGCCCGGTAAACTGTCTTGAATTGAATGTTTCAGAATACTATGTCTGGGCATTTTCAAATGCTTAGATTCTGATGGGGCCACAGCGTCAAGTCAGTGCTTACATGTAGCCATTGCCCGAGGGTGGTGTAGGGAGGCGAAAACTTCTTTCAGCTCGTTTTTTTTGAATACGCAGTATGTGTCGGGCATTTCTGGGCACTGGATGTTCAAAGATAAACAAAACATTAGTCCATGCCATCCATGTAGATGTTTAACAGTCCAATGTAAAGAAGGGACTGATTAATCACATAGGTGTCTAGAACAGGTACTATATAACAATGTAAGTACCCTTGGGGCACAAAGGACGGTTAATAATAATTGAAAATGGTTTAGAATAGTGGCTGGCATGTAAATATTGTTGGCCTATAACAAGCAGAGTTACTCTTCTGCACAGTAATTTATTTCTTGTGAGTCAAAGAATATGAAGAATGGGTATAAAATCGTATATTGGAATGATGCGTGAAAGTCATGGTCTGCCTTCCCAGGGTAAAAGTTGCTGATAGAGAGAGAATCAGGGAGGGCACTTAGAGGCTTCAGTTGTGTTTATTTTTAAAGATTGATATGAATGGGTCAGAATGTTAGTTAAACAGGAGAGTGTAGTGAGTTCTTTTTTTAACTGATTGCTTAAAATATTTAAACATAAAAATGTTTTAAAGCATGGAAAACATAAACTAAGTAACTAAAAAGTCAATAAGTAAGTGGGACTGTCATACTAATAAGCCCCTGAACAGCAACAGAAAACATGAACAGAATGAAAAGGCAATCTACTAAATGGGAAAAAATATATGCAAATCTTATATCTGATAAAGGCCTGTTATCCAAAGTCTATAAAGAACTCAAAAGCAAATATGACTCAATAGCAAAATAAACAATCTAAAGATCTCAGTGGACATTTTCCCAAAGAAGACACACAGATGGCCACAAGTACCTGAAAAGAGGCTCGACATCATTAACTGTCAGGGAAATGCAAACTACATTAGATATCGCCTCATCCTGTTAGAGTGGTTCTTATCAAAAAGACAAGAAATAAGTGTTGGTGAGGATGTGGAGAGAAGGGAGCTCTTGGGTACTGTTGCAGGGAATGTAAATTGTTGCGGCCACTATTGGAAACAGTATAGAGGTTCCTCAGAAAAGTTAGAACTAGCATATGACCCAGCACTTTCACTTGTGGGTACTTATCCAAACAAATGAAAATGGAAACTCAAATCAGTATCTGCATCCCCGTGTTCATTGCAGCACTATTTGCAATAGCCAAGATAGGGGACCAATCTAAGTGTCTGTTGAAGCATAGTAAGGGCTGGAAAGAACAGGGGATTGTGTGAAATTGGTGAAAGAAAAACTATCTAAAAAATCTCTGTGTACTTAACATCCTTATAAACTTCCAAGATTTTAAAAATAATTTTTACATTTTAATGAGAGGTTTAACTGTCTATAAGTAAGAATTTGGATATTAAAGTTAACGACCCCATGAATAGGCTATTAAAATGTATCACCTCTGAAATCCCCTACTAGTCTCAGACCTAGTGTGGTTAGTCGATCTGTTTGTTTTTGGATATATGAAAGTGATTTTTGAGATACTAGTTCTCAGAATAAATCAAGCACAAATATTAGTACTTCCTTGCTAGCTAGTAACTTGTACAAAATTAAGGAAATTTGCGAGCTTTGGATATATGAAATAAATTATGATATCCATATAAGAATATTATACAGCTGATTGAAGGAAAATGTGATACAGTTCTATGTATCACCATGGAAAGCAATCTAAGGTATATAGTGAAAATAGTAAAGTCATCCTTTTATTTCATCATCCAAAAAGTATTTATTGAGCCCCAGTTTCATAGCAGCCACCATGTTAGGTAGCTGGGATCCTGTTAAAGCAATATAAACATTGCTCTGCCTTTAAGTAACGTTTGTTGAGTTAAATTGTAGTGTGTGGGGTGGGGTATGGAATGAAATATTTTAAAATTAGCAGGTTAATGTGTATAATGGTAAATTCTGCAAAAGAAGCATATAGGATGATGATATTCTAAGGTGAATAATAAGATGGGGACCCTACTTGAAATAGAGTAGTCAGGGAAAACCTTTGTGAATAGGTGATACTTAATCTGAAACATTGAAGGGTAAGGAGCCAGTCAACAAAACAGGATTTCAGGCAGAGGAACACCCAGTGCAAAGGCCCCAAGAAAGGACATAACTTACCATGTTTGAGAAGCTGAAAAAAGGGAGAAAGGTGAGCAAGGTTAGCAAGGACAAGAGTGGTTTTCAGGAACCAGATCATACAGTGTTGGAGGCCTTGCTTAGGCATTTGAATTTTATCCAAATAAAAATGTTGCAGAAAACAGTAGCATCCCATTTATGTAACAGCACAAACTAATAGTCATATGCATGCATGTAAGATTTCCCAAAGGATGTATGGACATGATTGATTAAGCAGTTACATCTGAAGATTAGAAATAGGAACTGAGGGAGTAGGGCAGGAAAGGGTTACATTAGCCTCTTATTACTGAATATTTTACTGTGAACATACATCATTTTTCAAATTAAATAAAGTAGGTTTATATTTTTCTAACACTTCTTATCAATTATTATTAAAACACTGGTAAAAAATATGGACAAGAAGTTCACTAAGGAGAAATACCTATTATCCTACAGAAAAATATCCAGTCTTATTAATGATCAGAAAAAAATAGAGTTTAGATTCTCACCTCCCGGATATTTCCAAAGACAAAAGTTATTGATAGTCTTCAGTTTCGTTGAGGGTGTAGGCAAACAGATGCCCTCGTGTAAGTATGATTGTATATTGATCTAGACTTTCTGGAGGGCAATTTGACAATATATTTCAAAAACTCTGAAAAGTAATATCTTAGGACTCAGTTTTTTTCTGGAAATGTATCCTAAGGAAGTAAATCAGGAGAAAAAAAATCCAAACACAGATCTAAGATCATTCATCATTTCTAGCATTGTTTCTACTAATGAATAATCGGACCCTATTAATAACTATCAATAGAAGGTTGATTTTTTATGATATATTCCACTGAATATAGTAATTACAATTTAAGGCGTAGGTATATATTTATTGACACATCAGAATAATTAAAGAGTATTATTCAGTAAAACGTACAGGTTGGAAATCTGTAAAATAGGATTTCATGTGTGCATAGAGAATTCCTGGAAAAATTAATACAAAAATGTTAGCAGTAATTTGTATATTATGGCTTTTAATATTTTTTATTATTGTAATTTTTTGTGGTTAGTTACAAAATTACAAAATTTTTTCCAATGAGCGTAACAAGCTAGTGTATAAAAGAAAAAAATGAAGAGTATTAAGTAAGCTAGAGAAATTTGTTAAAGTATTTATGCATATGATTTGATAAATAGCAGTAAATATAGTATGGTTTGATCTAGAGGAACTGATCTTCTTAATGCTTTTGGATTTTGTAGGGCTGAAAGAAATGGCAAAAGAAAGAAAAAAACGAAAAAAAGCAGAAAGCATCCAGACCAAAGAAATATTTGATACTTCTGACGACACTTTAAATTGTTCAAATCCGGATCATTGTGAGCAAAAGGAAGATCCTAACGAAAAAGATAACAGAAATCTAATTCTTCAGAATCCTGGCTCTTTTTCCAAACTAAGCAAGCTTTTAGAAGTAGCTAAGGTGCCTCCTGAGTCAGATGTAACGACCCCCAAACCAAAGAGCGGTGCAGATGGGTGCGCACTGCCTCACCAGAACCGTGGGAGACACTCACCGGGCAGCATGCAGCCAACGGTGACACAGAACGGCGTGGAAGAGACAGACTCGAATCTGGTCAGTACCGGTTCAGGTGGTGCAGGCAAGGTCTACAGTCCTCTCCCCAGGGACCAGTTGTTACTGCCAAGAACACCTTGGGAGGACACTTCCCTTACCCAAGCCGATGCGCCAGCTGCTTCTTCACCAACTCCTCGGGCCCAGCCGCCCTCTAAGTCACCTGCAGCTCTTGAAGTAGCCAAACCAGTAGATTATCCTAGTCCAAAGCCTATTCCAGAAGGTGGGTACCTTGAGAGGGTTTGCTGTAGCCACTTACTTTATTGTATTGTTACAGATCTCTATATTATAGCTGAATCTTTGATGCTTTTATATAGTTATAAATTTTTTCATTTGTAGCATGCCATTAATTCATATTCTGAATATCTGTAAATGCCCTACATGTTTATCTTGGCTTAGAAATGCAGTTTGGCTGGTGGAGCATTACTGACCCAGAGGATTTAAAAGCTTTGCTCAAAGTGCTACATCCCAGAGGCATAAGAGAAAAGGCATTACAAAAACAAATTCAGAAACACCTGGATTACATCACTCAAGCCTGCATCGAGAATAAGGATGGTGGGCACCTAAAAGAGATTTATTTCTGCTCTCTTGCTTAGTTATGAGAATTAATTCTTTCATCTTAAAGCATATTTTAGTATGTCTTAATCTTAATTTATTACTAATAGGCTTTTTCTTTCCTATCTTGCCCAAAAACAATTTACATTTTCTTAAATTGGTACTACTTTTGATAGTTTGTTACAACCTGCAGACATACTGTTCTGTTTCTAAAGAAGAGTACTTACTGCTCCTTTTGCAAGAGTCAGCTGCCTTGCTTATTCACAAGTGAATTTGTGTGTGTTAAATGTACTTGTACGTGGTGCCCCTGGAATTTCATTCACATTCTGGAAGAAATCATTGAGAGATAAAGTGGATTTTAAAATAAATTTCCTTTCAAATATAGTTACCATTATTGAATTAAATGAAAATGAAGAAAACCCGGTAACTCGAGATATTGTGGAGAACTGGTCAGTAGAAGAACAAGCAATGGAAGTGGATTTGAGGATTCTTCAACAGGTAGAAGATCTGGAAAGGAGAGTCGCATCAGCAAGTTTGCAAGTAAAGGTAAAATTGACTTGGAATAAAATCTGTTTTTAGAATAATGGAAGGTAACTGATATTTATTGTATGCCTGATACATGCCAGTTACTGCGCTAAATGTTCTCACTTTGATTAATTTCCCCCATCTTACAGGTAAGGAACAAGGCTCAGAGTAAGTAACCTGTCAGTGGTCATAATATAGTAAGTGGCTAAATGTGGGATCAAACCAGCTCTGTCCTCCCGAGTTCTTCTTACGAAATCCTGCCCACCTCCTCAGTGGCATGAAAAATACCATTTCTGGTCTGCAGTTCTTCACCACAAGCAGGATTTCATAGTTTCAGCCACGATAAATGTAATGGCAAACTATTTCTGCAATGTTTCATATGTGCCTGGTAATTGTCTAGTATGCAAGCCACGTTATATAGCCATGTTATATGTTGAACTTTCACTCTATATGATTTTAAATTGCTAATTTAAAAATATTATGTTGTGATACACATACTCACATCCTATGTATATATGTAAAGTTTTAATTATTTATTGACTGGGCATTACCATGTCACAGCCATGATTGAAACTGAAAGGACAACAAAAGAAAAGCTTCACCTTTGTCCAAAAATTTTTGGTTTTAAAAAGAATATAAATGTCTCTTCTCAATTGATAATGTGATGTCTCTGAGAATAAATGGATGGATGATGAATAAGCATGAGAGAGACACTTGAAAAGGCTTAGAAAATGTCGTTTCTGTGTAATTTGATTGAATATTTCATATTTCTCTCAGAATGTGAGACTTACGCCATGATACTGTCCTACCAATGATTACAAATTAGCTGCATTAATTACTTTACTACTGGCATGCAGAAACTTTGGAGGATCTCATCTCAAAAAATGTCATTTTTCCAGAGCTAACAAAAAAATGTCCCTTTTTTCACCACAGACATAGTTACCCACTTAGGGAAACAAAAATTTATCATTTACTGAAATTGTGCTAGCCAACTATATGTATCCTCCTCCTGGTATTATAATACAATATAAAAATGCCTCACTTATCTGGCATCTTCAACAAATGAACTCTTTCTTCTATACAAGTTAATTTTCTGGAGAAATAAAAATTATTCTATTTAGTGCCATCATTTTTTAACATGTGTGTTGGATCGCTTAGGTTACCGTTCCCCTGCCTTTTTAAATTGAGAATAGTGAGTTTGATTTAAATTCTCTTGGTGACACCGGATCATCAGTATGAAGACCAATTATTGGGTAATGATTCCCTCAGGGACTGTGAAGAGGTTTTGCCCCTACAGTAATTTAAAAGGCCCTAGTGTGCTTTACCTTTTAAACGACTACATCTGCTTTCCATAGTCTGTCTTCGTCATCTCTCATGGTTGGTTGTTACTACTTGCTGGTTTGAGTTTGGTTGGTTCTACTCTCCCTGTTTTCCTCCCATGACCATCCCCCTCTGGTTTTAATTCGCCGGTTCTAGATGGCCGTTGGTTGGGAAAGCATATCATCAGCATTTTGAAATTGTATGTAAAGTCAGAGCGTGGGCCTAACGTTTTCCTGGCGACATACTGAGATCTTGGTTTATTGACCTTATCACATTACCGACTGCTTAGATGTTCTTGCCCATGTTCTCACCAGCTAAGATAAATGAAATTGGTTTTTTAAGTGAGATGCTCTAACATCCTATTAATACAGTATTATGGGGTTATTATGGACTTTTTAAAGAAATGAATGGTAATTATATTAGTCTTGAGGAATCTTAAACAACAAGTGATGGAAATAATCACAAAACATTTTACCATCTATAAAAGATTTAATGATTTTTTTTCCTGAAAAGAAAATATTTATGTGGTCAGCCCTGGGAACTAGCCATTGTGAAGACACATTAAGCAGGTGGCCGTGGTACTACTTAGATGCATTCATTTCTATTTTCAGTATTGCTGATAATACGGAAATTCTGCTTTATATTGTAGGAAAATCTGCAAGAATCTAGTCCTGATTCTGTAGAAAGCCGAATTACTCTACTAGCTCCTGTAAACACAGTTCCTGTGTCTCTCTTTCAGTTTTCTCTTTTGTAAGCTGATTAATTCCTTCAGCCATCGGTCCAGTGAAATGGTTTCCAGGCGCACGATTCTCTTCTGATTAAACGGCAGTGTCTATATTCTTTAAATGTACCACTCACTATACACAGAGATGCCTAATGTGTTCATGGGACTTTTACTTCCCTTAAACTGGCACTATACTTCTCTTCATGCCAATTTGGACTAGCTTTTTAACATCCAAACCATACCGTTGCTAAACTGAGTATGCATTATTAGAAAAAAATCCTTCTGCATCTTTCATTGTGCTTTTAAGTGTATTGTATCACATCCAATATTTCTTTGATTGGTTGCTTAAACTTCAAAGCTGAAATTTACATTTATCATTGCTCTATTTTTATTAATTTCATTTGGGTATATTTTTCAGCATATGAAACTATTTTTATCACAGTCCTGTCATACAGAATATTAAACTTCCTTCCTAGTTTAAGTCACCTGCATATTTAATAGTTGAACCGAGCTGTTCACAAGTATATTAACATGACAAGCCAAATAAGAGAGAGCCCTTTGACAGTGGCAGTGAGGACCTTTTCTGAGGTGGCAAGCTGTGTCTGTCACAGGGCTTTGCAGACAATTTTCAACCATCCACCTTCTCAAAATCTAATCCAGTCCTCATTTTCTTGTCTTTTGCTTGCAAAAGTCAAGATGTGTTACATTTATAGGATTCCCTTGATTTAGCAATTTCAGATCCCTTTCAAAATACGGGACTGAGGTTCATTTGTTATGGCATATACGATGCAGTAATGTTTTGTATGTACCTTTTATAAATTCATCCATACTTTCTAATAATGAATATTCTCTTGAGGTAAAGAGGAAGAATTCTGATATATAAGAAAAATAATTCTCTCTAAAGTGATTTAATAAAAAGGATCATGTTCATTCTACTTTTTACTTAATATGCTTTTACAAAGTACCTATTGTACATCAGAGTGGACACCACAAAATTGAATAAAATGTGGTTTCTGCCCTCAGAAAGCATTCCGTACAATAGGGCAACAGTACGTGTATACAGCCCTGCAGAATCTAGTAACGGATTGTGAAGATGTAGAAAGTCATTCATGAATTTAGGACAGGAATACACTGATTGTGGTGAACATAGGGGAAAGATCAAGGAAGATTGCCTGTAGAAGTCCAGATGGAACTTGAGAAGATGGAGAAGCTTTTGACAGAGAACAAGGAGTGCTACTAGGAAGAGTTAATAACTGGGCAGAGCACCAGGATCAGGAAGCTCAGGACATGTTTGGGGTGTGTGACAAGTCATGGAATTTGATTGCAGTGTAGGATGCCTGAATGGGAAGATGAGCGAAAGAGGGAGATTGAGGTACTTGAATGTCATGGTAAAACTGGACTTTACTGAACATTAGGAACTCTGAAGGGTTTTGAGCTAAAGGATCATTGTAAGCAAGCTGAATTATAAGACATTCATTTATTCAATCAACGTATATTTTGAGTGTCTAATATTTGCCTTCCCACTGCTGGAGATGAAATGAGTAAAAGTAGACATGGTCCGTGCCCTCAGGGAATTTAGAAGTAGAAAGATATTAATTAAATAATCACAGCAGTATCAGATTGCGACTGCCACAGGTATGGAATATCACATGGTTCTGTGAGAGTCTGTAAGAGGGAGGCTTCCCTCCTAAAAGAGGTCAGGGAAGGGTTCCCTGAAGAAATAAATTCTCACGTGAGGGCCACAGGATGAGTAGAGTCAGTAACTAGGGGCAGAGGAGAGGGGAAAAGCTCTGCGGGCAAATGTAGCAGCTTCTGCAGAGCTCCTGAGGCCAGGATGGGCAGTGCAAGGGCCTGCGCAGGAGGAGTGGCGGAAGGAATGAAGATGGACAGGAGGCACAAAGTCCCTGCTGTCGAGAGATTCCCATTTAAAGTGGGCCCGTGAAAGAACCAGCAGTTGGTGTGAAGTCCCTCGGAATACTTGGCTGATCTCCACTCTACCTCTCATAACACCAAAAGTTGTTAAATTTTCTTCTTCAAACTTCTCTTACAACTTTCTAATAATTTTCTTCCTTATTTTTACCTAGCATTAGGAAACACAAGGTAAAAACTTGTAGTAATGATCCTTGAGCTCTGTTGGCGTCGGCTGCTGTATTTTAAGTAAAGGTAACTCACCCGTCAGGCATTTTAAGAGGAAACCATGCTAACATTACTCTCTTGATATATAGGGTTGGATGTGTCCAGAACCGGCATCAGAAAGGGAGGACTTGGTCTATTTTGAACATAAGTCATTTTCTAACTTGTGCAAGGAGCACGATGGAGAATTTACTGACGAAGAAGAAAGCAGTGCGCGTGCACTAGAGCGGAAGAGCGACAACCCCCTAGATATAGCTGTAAGCAGGCTGTCTGAGTTGGAGCGAAACATTGAAAGGAGGTATCTGAAGAGCCCCTTAAGTACCACCGTTCAGATCAAACTGGATAATGTGGGCACAGTTACTGGCCCTGCTCCTGCACCATCCACTAGTGGTGATGATGACGGGTAGGTTATTGAAATTAACTTGAAAAATTATTGTGCTTCTTTGCTAATTGGAGCCTATTTTCTATTGCCTGTTATCTATGTATCTTCTTGTATGTCTGTGATCCACATGGATCATGCTATTTGCATGGTGCTTTGTAAAAAATGTTTTTTCTTTTGTTACGTGTGTTGATAATCCTGCGAAGTGATCTTACATTTACCTGATTGTGACTAAGCTTTGAGGCACGTAGCCACAGTCTGTGCACTACATCAAATTTAGTTGCTTAAACCTTATACTTATCGGCTGTTACATGTTTCATCATCACTTGGCTTTCAGTGTGATGATTGTTTCAGATTCGGTAACCGTAAGTGTGGACATGACCTACTTAATTTTTCTGTATTTCAATGCAGAATTGAAGAGGATATTGTTCCCGGTCTCAGGGTGTGGCGATGGGCATTATCAGAAGCTCGCAGTGCTGCCCAGGTGGCTCTGTGCATTCAGCAGTTACAGAAATCCATAGCATGGGAAAAATCCATTATGAAAGCTGTAAGTGTTTTTATTTAAGAAATACTACAACTAATTTACACTGGCCTGTTTTTTTCCCAACCTCCAGATTTTTCTTAATTCTACATTTCTTACTGTCAGAATAATGTATGCTGTACCTGAGTTTTCTTAGTTCCTAAATGCTGTACGGTTTGATACTTTCCTCCTTGTTGTGAGCTTTTTGAAGTACTCTATCAAATGTGTTTATCTTTAATCGCGATTCTCCCTCCTTTAGATATTGTTTATAATTTACTGAAGTTGTCTTCTGTGTTCAGTCAGCATAATAGTTAATTATGTTGTTAATCTAATCATAATAGTTTTTAATGTAAATATTCTGAAGTTGTTAATCCAAATATTCTTTTGCTTCTGTAAACATGGCAGTTGCTAGCATTACCTGTCGTATACATTCATTGCATCCCTAAAATGTTCCTTATGTTTTTATCAATTTTAATTTTTTTAATGCTAAGAAATTCTTAGATAATAAAGAAAATAAGCAGAGAGCTCTTACTTTAACCAATATCATGTATTTGACATCAGATGCAGTTCACATGAAAAGTAGATCTTCTAAGTCTTTTCTCTAATATTTCAAAAATTTTTTTCATCTTCTGTGTTTGAGCCCAGTTAGTCACTATCATGTAGTGACCCCTGTTTTGTACCAGACACCAAATATGTGTTAAATCATGTCTGTGTCCCTTTTGTCTCTTATCACATAGAGAAATATTTATTATACGTAGACTTTTGTGAATTGCTTTACCATTTGCTTTTAAATTATAGATTAGCTTTAACATTCAAACATTTGACATTTGTCTGCATGAATGACTGGAAGTAAGATTACTCAACAATAGTCATTCCCCAAAGAAAAGAAGTGAGCCTTAAATAATTTAGCACTCTTTCCTTCATTCTCATCTCTGTGCTTATATTACTGAAGGCCTTATTCATTCTATATAAATAAATTCGGTTTCTTCTGTATTTTTTCAGTTCTTCCTAAAATGTCCACAGAATAGTGAATCTGCAGTTTTCACAATGTCCTCAGATTTTGGTCTTTCCCCATGTAGACTAGAATTTACCATGAGTTTTAAGACAGTGTCCAGTTTATCTGGTAGCATTTCTTACCAGATAAAAATATTTTCTTGTAAAAACTATTAAAATCAGTTTTAAAGCCACTTTAGACAAATGTGTTTGGTGGAGTCTAGGCTATAATGATCCAAAAATATTGAATTGCTACAACACAATTAAATTTAAATGGTTATTTTACTCATCCACCAAGAGAATCATCACAATGTGGTCAGTTTTGTTATAACCTTTACACAAAAAAACAAAACTGGTACCAAAAGCTGCTTATTTGTAGTAGACTTACTTCCTACAATTTACAGAATTTTTTCTGTTTTTGGAAATTCATAACCTTTTCCAGATTATTAATACGCATTTCTCATTAACACCATCTCTCATAATTCTCTTTTTAATGTTCAATAATCCAGTATTTGCTGTGAAACTACCTTAAAAAGAAGGCAGAGTTTCATGGTCAGGATGAATGAGTGCACTGTAACCTTTAGTTAGATGTAACAGTGCCCGTAATAATCCTCGTAAGTCCTAGCAGAATGTTTAAGTGCTCAATGCCTTTAGAAGTACCCATTTGCCAGACACCAGCCTTACCAGGAAGGAGCTGGCATAATTTGCCTCTAGATAATTTTCTGTCCAGGGTGTTCTTCATATTGTTGCTAATATTAAACAGTAGGCAACGTCTACTATTTTTTACTGTAGCAGCAAA
Organism: Manis pentadactyla; assembly: GCF_030020395.1. Lineage (NCBI taxonomy): Eukaryota > Metazoa > Chordata > Mammalia > Pholidota > Manidae > Manis > Manis pentadactyla. The sequence goes on from NC_080034.1 coordinate 66,172,086, forward strand.
GGAATTAAAACCAATATTAATACATTTGCTCTAACATATTGTGAGCTGTTTACTGTGATTTTTCAAAAGTGATATGAGCTTGCTATCTGTCACCCTTTCCTAATAAGTGTCAGAAAATAATTTTATTTTTAAATGAAAAATGTGCGAAGTAAAACAGACTTCATGGTATTTTTAGTATATTTAGAAAACAATTAACTTAATATTCATGAATTAAATCTGTTGTTAGAGGGGTTGAAATATAACCTTCCAAATGTTTTGCAGTGAGTATTTTTACAATAGAACGTGTAATGATGTAACTCAGTTTTGGAGAAATAATACCATATTTAGTGGTATGGTATTAGGAAGTGTCATAAAATAAAACTGTTGGAACATTAAACTGCAGCTTTTGCTCTTAGTACACATGCCAATTTCAGTATGACACATGTATCTCATATAGTTGGTAGGTATTTACTAAATTGAATAGTTTTCTATTTGCCATTTTGATAAGATTCTTAAGCTATCATTAGTGTACATACTGTGTTATATAAGACTGTTTAGACTTTGTGGATTAAGACTTAGTGTATTGAAGTTAAGTTTGAATAGTTAAGCTATTTTGCTTATAAGAATCTATGAATACGTAACTTTCAATTCGTATAAATAACTTATAGTTTAAGTCTTTTCATTATTTGAAAATACTGGTTGCAGGATATTCTCTACTGTGACGGAGTATAAACGAAGTGTCAAAATATATAATGTTAGTATTTACCATTTTTTAAAGGCATCTTGAAAGTTTTGACTGTCCAAGTTCCCTCCTTTCCCTTTGTGAAACTTGTTATACAGGATATGTATGCATGGGAAAAAAAGCATTGCCTTTACAGATTTTAAAGTTCTTAATGGTATTAGAAATTTGTCAAGAGAGAAATTTTACTTTTATTTCTGGAAAATCTATGACTTAAATTATTTGGTTTAATTTTTATATAAGTTTTTTTCCCTTAGAAATCATTTTGTAGGGTCCATTTTCTGCACTTGTGTCATCTGTTTGATTTTTGTTGATTTTCCCAAGTTTCCTGGGTTGGACATGTTTGATTTTTTAACCAATCACAAATGGGTTGACAATTTTAGTCAAAATATAGGAATATCCTTTTATTACACATAGTTCTGATACTAATACAAGTTTCCTAATTTTGATCTTGAAAATTACTCTAACTCATTTCTTTCTCAGGAGATCATGAGGATGCTAAGATAAGGAAAAAATGAAATGTATTAAAAAATTACACACCCTGTATTAAAGCCATTCATTGCTTTATGGGCTCTAATGTCATGTTAATTATTTCCTATGTTAATGTGTACATGCTTTGAAAGTGTGTACAGGCATTCAGCCTCTAGCTTTGTTCTTTGCAGTGTACCTGAAATGTGCATTTACCCCAACTAAACTGCTCACCCCGTCATGTGGTCCCTATCTGTGTAACGAGAGATACATAGATGTGTATGGCTACTGTATATTTGTTAGCAAGCAGAATGTTGATTACTAATATGAATTAGGAATTATGGTGTGTTTAATATCCCAGTAACTGTTCTTCATAATAGTATTGATTTTAAATGATTTTTCATGTTTTATAGTACTGCCAGATCTGTTGAAAGGGCGATAATGAAGAGCTGCTCCTCCTTTGTGATGGCTGTGACAAGGGCTGTCATATGAACTGCCATAGACCTGAGATTACAGCTATACCAGGATATACAGATATACAGGACACTGGCAGTATCCATGTGGTATAGCTGTAATCTTAGGTCTATGGCAGTACATATGACGGCCCTTGTCACACGTAAGAGGGATCAGAAACTGAACCTTTTAATGGCCAGATCAAAATAGAGTTACAGAGTTTTGTGAGGATTTTTTTGAGATAGAATTCACATAAAATTCACTTTTTAGATGTGCAATTCAGTGGTTTTTAATATATTCAGTTACATATGATCACCACTATTTAACTCCAGAATATTTTCATGACCGTAAAAAAGTTTCCTTGTACCCATTAGTTGTCACTCTCCCCTTCTCCCTCAGCCTTTGGCAACCACTACTCTACCTTCTATCTCCACGGATTTCCCTCTGCTGGTCATTATATATAAACGGAATCATAAAATAGTTTGCCTTTTGTATCTGCCTTCCCTTAGCACAGTAGTTTCAAGTGCTAAAGGGAATGGTCTGGAAAGGAAAAGAGGCAATGGGCAGGTGGGTGTTTGGGACTGAGTTTATGGAAAGGTAGTTGCCAGTAGTGATGAGGTCAGGCGAGTAAACAGGGAGAAGAGTGCCTGACGGAGGGGACATCTAGTAAAGAGTCTGGCCCTCAGTTCATGCTGCCCCTTACACCTCTTACTCCTTACTTTATAACTCGGCCAACTCATTTTTTGCTATATTATCATATTGCTTTAACCAATAGGTATGAGCCTTCACACTTCTAATTTAAATGTGACTGGCAAGAGACTTAAAATGTATATGCTTATTATCAGACTGCGTTCATACAAAAACCCCTCTCTCGGTGCCATGCTCAGTGCCCCTCCCTAAGCCAGTTCCCGTCTTGTGCCTCAGATCCCGCCCCCTTGTTCTCTTCACCTGCATCAGCATCTCGTCCTCCCCTGGGTTCTTCTCCTTAGCTTCACTTCTCCTGCATCCACTTCCCGCATTTCTCTCCTTTCCTTTACAGAATAACTCCTGCTGGACAGCTTTGTTCTGATTCTCTCGGACTTCTCTTCTCCAAGTCGCTCTGGGACTCTTTCTAGTCAGATTCTCACCTTCACAGCTTCTCTGAAAGTGCTCCTATCGTGGCCATTCGTCAGTCTGGGGATCAGCGCTTAGGCCTCACCTGACCCACCCATCAGTTCCAGAGCACACCCTCCTTGCAACCCTGTGTTCACTTGGCTTCTAGTACCATACTTGGTTTTCTTTCTGCCTTTGCTCCTTTTCAGTTTCCTGTGCTGGTTTTCTTACCTTCTTGATCGATAAGCATTGGAGTGCTTTCTTAGCTTCAGGGTTATCATCTGTAAAGTGGGATAGCATCTCCCTGGCGGGGTTTGTAAAGATCAAATAAGTTCACGAGTGTAAATATTTTTATGAATTTAAAGTTCTGTGACCCATTTATATTAATGTGTATGGTATTTTAGACTGTTTTACAGAATAGCAGAGGGTCTCACGTGGCATCATATTTACTAAGTTGCTTTCTTATTACGTGATCATCTTTGTCATCTATAGTCAACTATAGTTTAATAATAACCTTTATTGGTTGTACATGAATTATCTTTTAGTTTAGTCACAGTGAAGCTATAGAAAGTTTCTCTAATACTTTATGAATTACTAACAAATTAGGGTTTTAAGTCCTGGGGTATCATCTGGTAGGCTATAGGAGATTTCTGTTCCGATAAATTTGGTTAAATAATATTCTGGCTCTCTCTCATTCAGGGTATAGACCAGGAGATGTAAAGATCTATAACCTCATTCCAGCCCTTCTATGTAAATACAGCTTTCTGAGCCTCTTCCCTCTTCTTAGTTTTTTAAATGTAGTGAATTAGATGTTATATTTCTTGTAGCAATGAAAAATAAACATTCTATTTTGATTTATAAGGATTTTTAAAGTTAAATTTTAGAAATATCTTCCTAGTTAATTCATGGTTATTTACAAATTTTTATGCTGTATACCTTGTACTCCAATGGCTATTTCTATACACATTATTGTGGTTAAGTATTTTTATCCTGTGTGTATGTGCATATTAATGCCAAGATATATACATAGAATGAAAAAGCCTTATGTGTGTATGTATACGTATTTATACACACTCACAGAGACACACACACACGAGAAGTTTCAAAGTCCAGTGCCTATGAAAGCCACACAAATAACACAGAAGAGTTGAGACTATGGCAGACAGGGAAGTCATGCCCCCATTTAAGTGTCAGTCATCACTCCTGCCAATTGTTGTCATGTAGACATGTAGGTCCAGTGTTCTAGGATCTGCCAATATTTCAAGATTATGGATCTTTATGCATGTCCTCACAAATGTTAAATGTTGGCAACAAATTCAGAACTTTTACAAGCATTATGAGCCAAACATAGTAACAACACATGCTGTGGGCTGTTTACGGTCTGTGAGCCACCGCTTTACAACTTCTGATACATAAATGTACAAAAACAAATATGCGATGGTATGTACAATCTGATAGGTCCTGCTTAAGACATACTGAAGGTCCTCTGTGCATTCTAACAAGGTAGAAAGGGTGCAAGGGAAATATCTCTGTCTAATAAAGTAATCAGGTAACTGAATAAAAGCTTGTTTTTAAAAGTGTATGTGCACAATCTAATGAAGTAGTCTGACAAGTATCAATAATTAAAGAAACAAAAAGAGACTTTATTACCATTTTGTAACAAAAGTCTTTGGATTCTGTGGTTTAAATTTCACATTTTCTTACTGTGAGTATTGTTAGAAAATGATCTCAAGTAACATCTTAGTTCAAATAGGAACTAGAAGCGTTAGCCCATTGTTCATGAAATGTTCTTTTTATGTAAGACAACTATTCAGTCTTACTTAATCTTAATTAAATGGACATTTTCCTCATTATATATTCAGCATTCTCTTCTCTTTTTTTTATGATTTGGGGGTTCTAAAAGCTCAGTATAATATGAAAACTCAATCGGATTTTATTGAGTAAAGATTAATAAACTAAATGGAGAAGAGACTTAGTAAAACATTTTAATTATTTCCATCAGTGCAAGAGGTAGTGATTCTTTGATATGATATGGGAAAGGTGTTAGATTTATAGTTTGCCTTATTTTAATCCATTAAAATAACTCCTTAATTATGCATTTAACATCCCAATAGAGTACCAAATAATTGTAATTGCTTAAAAGCAGTTTTTAAAAAATGTTGGTAAAAGAATCATGAAATCCTCAAGGAAATTGTTACGAAATACTCTAAAGTAATGTTTTCCGCCAAGTTCAGTTCAAGAATATAGGCAACATTTAATTAGGGCTAGACTGAATATCTAACTCCACATTCTAAGATTTTTATTTCAAGATTTCTTAACAGTCTGAGTAAGGAGTAAATAATTTTCTAGAAGAGGATAAACACTGTTCTAAAGAATCAAAACACAAACCATATATTACCAGTGACCTTGCATATTTCTCTTCTTTGATCTGTTATATTCATTGTAACTTTAATTCTCAAAATAGATGCTTATTTCCCAATTTCTAAATTGGGGGATGTTGGGAGGAGGCTGGGTACTCATTGTTACATCGATGTGCTGCCTACAAATTGTTAGACTGCATAAGGGCCACATTGGGATTCGTTTGTTTTTTTCCATATACTTTCAGAGCTAGAATGACCTTACCAACTGAGTGACTTATCTTCTTCTACAGATAAGCAAACAGAGCCTCACAGATATTTTTTTACAAAGTTCCATAGCTAATTACTGACAGAGCATAGCTGGCATTCATACACTTAAATTCCAAAGATGATCTATTTTATGCTATTTCTTTACTGTTTTCCCCAAAAACATCTTTTTTTTTTTCTTCTCCTCATCTTTAATAACACTGCTTTGTTCACACCTGGGAACCACAAGTTTCTGGAACTCTCTTCTTAACAGCAAATGCTTTTCTGAGAAAAATAACAGTTTCCGGAAGATATGACCGTTTATAAAAGACTTTTGTTCCTATTTGACACTTCATGAGCCTTATTTCATGTTTCGGGTACCTTTTTAATAACCTCCTCAACTTTCTTATTAGTATTCTCTATATTTCTATGTATATTCACCTTTGTTCTTAATTATATTGTGCTCTAAAGGATAGTCTTAATATTCCTTCCATTAGTGACATTCAGTTCATTCAAAAGAATAGTATCTTTGATTCGTTCAAAGTCTAAAGGAAAACTGCTAAGTTCTGTAGCACCAAACATGGTGCCGTGAGATCAACATCTTCGAGTTTTAAGAATTCTTTAGAGTTTTCATGCATCATTAGATTTTAGCCTAGTATTATCGGAGATCAAATTCATAGATCTCTTGAAAATAATAAAACTATCAACTTTTTGGGTGAGAAAGAGTATTCTTTTTGTTTATTCTGTCAGATTTTCATAATTTAAAATAATAGAAGGGCTATAGAAAGTTATTTTCTTATACCTCATATATTATTTTTTTAATTAAAGGCAAGTTCACTGAAAAGGGGCCGCAAAAACAGAAAAAGGAAAATAGAGGAAAACACCTGCGGTACTGGAGTAAAACAAGAACGCTGTACTCGTGGAAAGAAACTGAAACAGGACAACTCTGACCCGACTCTTGGCAGGTATTCTTTCTGTTCCCCTGTCCTATATGTTCATAACACCCCACTGTATTTGTTTAAAGACCGTCCACCATATTAAAGGTGACTTTTTGACTGTGTAAATAGGAACTTTCCTATGTAATGTAAACTCTGTACTATAAGTAAACGTATCCTTTCATCTTTTTTTATGAATTAATTTGCATTGTCTTTGAAAGAGAATGAAAGCTAAACTTTTACTAAAGGTAGATAACTCTAAAGCATGGATATTGATTTCAAACATTATTTTCTCTCGTACAAGCCTTACTAAAATGCAAACTCGTCTCAATAAAGACATGAAAAAAAGAAAAATAGAAGAAAACACCTTCACTAACTTACCAAACCAGGAAAGCTTTAATTCTGTAAAGAAAAGGAAGCAAGACCACTCTGACCTGACTCTTTCCAGGTATAATTTTTGTTCCCCTGTCCTATATATTCATAACATCCCATTGTATTTGTTTAGAAACCTTCCACCATACTAAAAGTGACTTTATGACCGTTTGTGTAAATAGGAATTTTCCTATGTAAAGTCCACTCTGTACTATAAGTGTATTCTTTCATGTGTTTTTATGAATTAATTTGCATTGTCTTTACTTGGAAGAGAATGAAAGCTCAACTTTTCCTAAAGGTAGATAACTAAAGCATGGATAGTGATTTCAAACATTACTTTCTCTAGTACCCTTACTGAAATGGACAGTCATGAAGATGCACGGCCTTTTGTAGAACTGCCGGAGTGCAGCACACGGAGTCGTCTGCGTTTCCGCCTCAGGGATGGAAGACACGTTTTTATTAAAAGTGCGTAAGCAGCTTTATAATAACATGTCTGATATCTGGGGGTCTCGTCAACAAGAAATAAAGTGGTTAAACACACACACAGAGCAGTCTTTCAAGAATGATCATTTTCTTTTAAACAAATACAATATCCCTGAAAAAAGGAAAGCTTGGTGTGCATATTGGCTACTTTGGGCTGGTGTTTTCATCACTGGTGGTACATACTCAGCAGGAGCAGCTGGGCAGGAAGTAGTGGGCATGGTATGAAAATGGCAGTTGGTCCAGTACTAATTGTCACTGTACGTGTGGGTATCATTTGTTCTGTGACTGACTTGCACTCGAGGTGCCCTAGGGTGAGTGTATCCTCAAGCCCCTGGCACGGTTCTCCTCAAATAACCAAAGTCCTCCTAAGCCTCTGCTGCCACCCAACTACAGGTATCCACAGCATACTTTCATTCGGATGCACGAGGCCTTCGCCGTAACCGTCATCATTTCTGTCCTGGTTGCTCTGTAGATTATAGATCCCGGGCCTACCCGCAAGTTTGTATTTCGATTGCCATTCAAGTGGTAATCAATGAATGATGACCAATGAGTGCTCTACTGTTAAACCCAGGATATCATCCATTGGAAATAATATGTAGAGAATAAAGTAATGTTTATTTAGTTGTTAACCATAGTGCAAATCAAGTGAAAGTTATGTGTGGGTATGGGGATATCTTGAACTCAGAAGAATTAAGTTATCATAAATGCACAGTGATCTCTTTTCCTGGTTTCAACCTCAAAATGAAATTTGTTAAAAGCACTAATTTTAAAATGAGGGTATCTAATCTGCCTTTGGTACCTTATGCACCCCCTCTGTTCTCCTTTTTCCATTTCTTCCACCCCCAATACCTTTTCAAAATATTTAAAATCCTATTCATTTAGCCTCTCATTAAACACATCCTCAACATGGAAATCTGATATCAATCATTTACTCCTTATTGTAAGTTTTCTTTGTGGGCTTCTTTCAACGTTATTTTTATCTTAAGTATTTCCATTTAAGAAATGAAAGAAGTTTGTGTTGTTAAAATAATTCAATTTCAACTGGAAGTTAAGGGAGGTATTTAAGAGAATCAAAATTTTCCTTCCAGAGAAATATGACTGTCATACAACACAGGGAAACTAGTAGAGCCTTATCTACTAGGAATTTCACTTCAATAAGATCTCTTAGGCTTGCTTGAGCCATTTTATAACTCTACCTTTAAAAAAAGACTTTTTTTTTTGGTATCACTAATCTACAGTTACATGAAGAACATTATGTTCACTAGGCTCCCCCCTTCACCAAGTCTTCCCCACACACCCCTTCACAGTCACTGTCCATCAGCATAGTAAGATGCTGTAAAATCACTACTTGTCTTCTCTGTTGTACATCCCTCCCCTAGCCCCCCCCCCCCCACTGCACATGCTTATTATAAGGCCCCCCTTTCTGTTTCACCACCCATCCTCCCCAGTCCCTTTCCCTTTGGTTTCTGTTAGTCTGTTCGTGGGTTTTGTGATTCTATTGCTGTTTTGTTCCTTCAGTTTTTCTTTGCTCTTATACTCCACATATGAGTGAAATCGTTTGGTTCTTGTCTTCCTCTGCCTGGCTTATTTCTCTAAGCATAATACCCTCTAGCTCCATCCATGTTACTGCAAATGGTAGGATTTGTTTTCTTCTTATGGCTGAATAATATTCCTTTGTGTATATGTACCACATCATCTTTATCCATTCATCTTCTGATGGACATTTAGGTTGCTTCCAATTCTTGGCTATTGTAAATAGTGCTGCGATAAACATAGGGGTGCATCTGTCTTTAAAAAAAGACATTTTTTTTAAAACTTCAACTATATACAATTGAGGTAATTCCCCTAATTTCCTTGAGCCCTTCAATTTCCTTCCCCCATATATAGATAACTTTAATGTCTTCCCAGTCAACCTTTTATATATTTGTTTAGCCACATGTATCTTTAAAAATATGTAGTGTGAAATGCTGGGCATAGAAGTCACAGGGCATAAATCTGTAAAGAAGTAAAAAGCTAACCTTTTCAAGGAATATTGCTTCTCTCTCACTTACCAACTTTACATTTCCCTGTATGGCCCCGGAAGATGACTGGTTAGCCAGAGACGGGTAAGATTCCTCAAGGGAGGAACAACCTAAGACAGGCACAGTCGCCGGGGGGCCATCAGGTGAGAAATTGGGGATCAACAGAGGTGAGGCTTAGAACCTCACCCCCCGTTTTGAGAGAAATCTGCATCCGTGGATGTTTTGTTGCCCTTGTCTAGCTTGGATTAATATTTAGTCTATAGGCACAGACCTGATCATCTACATTTGCCCTCTTACAGCACTGAACTGTGTTTTCCACCTTTATCTTGCATCTACCTACCACTTCAGCATTTTATTAAAAAAAGAAGAAGGGAGAAATGTGGGATTCACATATAAATGAAGTATAAAAATCAATCGAATAATCATATCTGACTTGATTGTTTATAGTTCATGATGCGTGATGAAAACTGAAAGTTTGTGTGATATGACTGCCCTTGCACACTGTTCACCATGTAAGAACTTATTCACTATGTAAGAACTTGTTCACCATGTAAGAACTTGTTCGTTATGCTTCAGAAGATTGGAGACTTTTGAGAATTAGGCTTGGGGTTAATCAATGATTGTGCATTGAGTCCCCTATACAGAATTTTATTGTTAACAACCATTTGATCAATAAATGAGAGATGCCCTCTCAAAAAAAAAAATAAATAGTGTCAGTACCAAATGATTTCCCTCATTTGTGGAGTATAACAACGAAGCAAAACTGAAGGAACAAAAGACCATCAGACTCCAAGAAGGAACTAGTGGTTACCAGAGGGGGAAGGGGTGGGGGCGGGGTGGTGGGGAGAGAGAGAGGAGGGGGATCGAGGGGGTATTATGTTTAGTACACATGGTGTGGGGTGTCACGGGGAAAATAGTGTAGCACAGAAGGCATATAGTGAATCTGTGGCATCTTACTACCCTAATGGACAGTGACTGCATTGGGGTATGGGTGGGGACTTGATATGAGTGAATGTAGTAACCACATTGTTTTCATTGGAAACCTTTATGAGTATATCAATAACCTTAAAATTAAAAAAAAATAGTGTGAAGGATATATGTACATGCAATGTTTTTAGACTTATCAGTTGCATTATACTAGAAACCTCGTTCTGTTTTTGTTTCAAGTTGAATAAAATATATAAATCTAGTTAATGACTTTGATGCTGCAAGGTACTCCATCACAGGGATATATCACATGTAACATCCAGATTTCTCTAGGAATGCAAACTTAAGTTTTCTGCAGCTCCTTGTCACTGCAATGACTTCTCATACATGTCATATGTGGACTCATGGGTAGAAGCCAGTTATCAAAATGGTCCCAAATGATTCTCACCTTCTGGTATTCATGCCCTGGTGTAATCCTTTTCCACACTGTATCACGGTTAGCCAGGATGACCGGCATAATATGGCAGAGTGATGGCAGGTAAATTCCCAGACTAGGTTATAAAATATGCTGTTGCCTCTACCTTGTTCTCTTGGATCACTTGGCTCTCAGTGAAACCAACTACGGAGAACGAAGAACTGCACCAACTTGGAAGCCATGTGACTGTGGCATTTTAGAAGTGGATCCTTCAGCCCAAGACAAGCGTTCGTTCAGATAACTGGAGCCCAAGACAACATCTGGACTGCAACTTGCTGAGAGATCCTAAGCCACACAACCCAGAAAAGCTCCTCGTAAGGTTTATTTTCTGTTTTTCAGTATAATTGGCATGCAGTATCCAATGACACGCATATCTCAGAGACAATGCCGGTTCAGTTCCACACCACAATAAAGCATCTCAAGCAAGAAAGTGAAATGGATTTTTTGGTTTCCCAGTGCATATAAAAGTTACCTTCACACTATAGTCTCTTAAGTGTGCAATAGCATTATGTCTAAAAGCCTGTGTACTTAACTTAAAAATACATTGTTGCTGAAAAATGCTAGCCATCATCTGACCTTTCAGTCACTTGTGATCCAAGGTCACCATAACAAATACAATAATAATTTAAAAGTGAAATACGATGAGAATTACCAAAATGTGACACAAACATCAAGTGAGCAAATGCTGCTGGAAAAATACCAATAGACTTGCTCAACTCAGGATTGCCCCAAAACGTCAATGTGTGAAAACCACAGTATCTGCAAAGTGCAATAAAACAAGGTGTGCCCATAGTTTAGGGTGTATATCATAATGTTTCAATGTTTTTATATATTGCAAAGTGACCTCCAAATGTCTAGTTACCGTCTGTCACCATACAGTTATTAGAATATTAGTATATTCCCTCTGCTGAACCTTACATCCTCATGACATGTATATTTTGTAACTGGAAGTTACCTCTTAATCCCTGTCACCTGTTTCACCCACTACCCACTGCTCCCTGCACTGGTAACCAACAGTTTGTTCCTTATCTATGAGTCTGTTTTGTTTTACGTTTGTATTGTTTTTTTAGTTTCCACATACAAGTGAAATATGGTATTTGTCTGTGTCTGATTTATTTCACTTACCATATTACCCTTTAGGTCCACCCATGTTGTCACAAATGGCAAGGTTCCATTCGTTTCTATTGGTGAGTAATCGTCCTTTGTGTAAATTTATCTTCTTTATCCAATTATCTACTGATGGATAATTAGGTGGCTTCCATATCTTGGCTATTGTAAATAACGCTGCAGTGAACGTGGGGGTGCATATCTCTTTGAATTGGTATTTTGGATTTTCTTTTTTTAAGTTTTTGAGGGACTTCCATAATGTTTTCCTTAGTGGCTGCACCAACTTACATTCCCACCCACAGTGTACGAGGGTCAGGTGGTATCTCATTGTGGTTTGGATTTGCATGCTCCTGATGATTAGTGATGTGGAGCATCTTTCCATGTGCCTGGTGGCCATCTGAATTTCTTCTTTGGAGAATTGTCTCTTCATATCCTCGGCCCACTTTTTAATCGGGTTATTTGCTCTTTGGGTGTTGAGGCTGTAACATTTCCAGAACATCTCGCCTGGCTTTAGTATATCTGCATATCAATAGGGGTCTGAGGTGGAAAGAAGTATGGCTTTAGTGCATTTGCATCTTTCCTGGGGTGGAGAAGTTCATCTCCATATCAATGGGTGATTACCTGGGCAACAGAGGGCTTATCTGTACCTGAGAGGTGAGAGGGAAGGGGGGTGTTGTGGCTGCTTGAGCAGAGAAGAGAGACGGCCAGGGACTGCAGTTTGTGAGCAATAAACGGGTTTTAAACTTTATTTCTCCATTTAACTGATTTTGGTTTTTAGGCGTATTTTGCCCGGGGATTTCCTTTGCCCAGACTTACAAATGGTCAATATAGTCTTTTGGTATTTAAGCTAATACATTAGAGATCAGCAAGGTGAGAATCAGCAGGCAAGTCATTACATGATTAGGGAATTAGACCAAACCTCTGTGGTAAACAGATTACAGCTTGACCTGAACATCATAATTTTCTACCACAAGCAATCTAACAAATACCATTTCCAATGATAAACCTCCATGTCTTGAGGTGGACACAATAAGAAAACCCAAACCTTTCAATATTACCTAGAAATTTTTGTCCTAACCAAACAGACTTATAAACACATTTTAAAAAATGAAAACATACAAAATAAGTATAGATTCAATTAAAAATACTTAGTACCAGGGTATGTACGTGTTTGCTAAATCTCTCTTGTCTTTCTAAGTGAAGGCTAATGGTTATTAAGTACTTAACAGTCTCAAAAGCAATAGCTTCCTCAGAGGCCCCTGCTATTGACATGACGTCTCATTTTAACTTTCAAGGCTAAGTTCAAGATATCTGATGCTTGTAATTTTCTTAATCCACTAAATGACATAGAGAAGTTTATTTGGATGTGAACATTACATTAGACAGTTTTTGATTATTCAGCTAAATATCAGGTAACATTTCCTCACAGCGGTAATAAAAAGGAGAGTGGAGAGGAATCTTGGAGTGATGGCTACATTATGGCATAGACTATGGTGATGGTCATGGATGTAGATGTACAACTCAAAAGGCTGTACACATGAAATATGTACAGCTTTTTGTGTATCAATCATACCTTCATAATGTTTTTGTTTTTTTTTAAAGAGCCATTTTTAAAAAGCAGGTGCTTGGAAAGTAACACGGTTTGCTTCACTGAATGGACAAATGGCCTTGCTGGAGAGAGATGTCTAAAACTGCATCCACTTACAAGGGTCAGAATGCACCAGCCCAAGGCTGCATGGCACCAACAAGGGACCTTGGCCTTACTTCTGGATGCTGGTGACTTAAGAGTCCTTCTTGTTTCTCCCCACCCCTATATACCTGTTGTCACTGGGACCACCGAAATTGGATTTAGGGAGAATTACAGTCCTGTTTTCTTCTTATGGCTGAATAATATTCCATTGAGTATACATGCCACCTCTTCTTTATCCATTCATCTACTAATGGACACTTAAGTTGCTTCCATATCTTGGCTATTGTAAAAAGTGCTGCAATAAACATAGGGGTGCATATATCTTTTTGAATCTGAGAAGTTGTATTCTTTGTGTAAACTCCAAGGAGTGGGATTCCGAGGTCAAATGGTATTTCTCTTTCTAGTTTTTTGAGGAACCTCCATATAGCTTTCCTCAATGGCTGAACTAGTTTACATTGCCACCAGCAGTGTGGGAGGGTTCCCCTTTCTCCACATCCTCACCAGCATTTGTTGTTATTTGTGTTTTGGATGGTGATGATCCTTACTGGTGTGAGGTGATATCCCATTGTGGTTTTAATTTGCCTTTCCCTGATGATTAGCAACATGGATCATCTTTTCCTGTGCCGGTTGACCATCTGAATTTCTTCTTTGGAGAACTGTCTCTTCATATCCTCTTCCCATTTGTTAATCAGGTTATTTGCTTTTCGGGTGTTGAGGCGTGTAAGTTCTTTATATATTTTGGGTGTTAACCATGGGTTATTCGCTTCTGATGCCCCTGCCACCTCCCACTTCTCTGCTATCCAGCCCAGTACCTTCAGGGAGTGAGGAATGGGTGCCAGTGGGCATGGGACTCTGTGCTGGGGCCCAGTATCATGAGTTTGCAAATGTAAAATAAAGGAATGAATGAATGAATCTCCTGTATTTTCTTTTTACAATTTAAATTAACATCCTTCCAAATATGTAAAAATGGGGGTGTTTTAAAAATACAAACAGCAGATAAAAAGTATTCCACATCTGTTAATTTCTATAATGATTCACAACTTTTTTCAGATATTCAAATGGCATTTTATGTCCTTAAATATTATTTTATACATTTGTTCACATAGGCACTGTATTTTTGTTGCATTTATTCCTAAGTGTTTTTCCCAATTAAAAAAAAATTCAAACCTACAGAAAAAAGGAACACCTCATTTACCCTTCATCCTGGACTGATCAGTTGTTCACATTTTGCCATATTTGCACACCATCTCTCTCTTTCTCTTACAAAGCATTTTGAAAGTAAGTTTCCGAAACTGGATCACTCCACTCCTAAAAAATTCTGCATGTGGTAAAAGTGTAAGATAAATTTTAGCCGGAATAAGCCGGTGAAGAGAGGTAACAAAGGGCCAGGTAGTTTACTTGAGTGCAACTCCCGGGTGATGTTCCGCGGTCTGGGTATTACAGGCCGGGGAAGTCACACCTGGTCAGGGAGGTGGGGGCTTGTAAGGGGTTAGGAGGGGGAGGAGTGGGCAAGCTATACTAGGGAGCGTGGAGAGGTATGATTGGCTAAAGGTGACATAATAGACTAGAAACTTTTTTCCTTCCAAGAGGGAGGGGGCTGACATCCGCATCTTAGTTGGCCCATCAGAAGGATGGAATTCAGGGAGAGCTGTCCCCTTTCCATGTAAGGCATGGACCTTGGGGTCTGGTCTGTTCTCCCCCTATGGCATCTCTCTGTTCTGTTTGCATGTCCTTGTTTTTCCTTCCTCCAGCCTAACATTATACACTTGAAACCAATATAATATTGTATATCAACCATAGTCTAATTTTAAAAGAATGGACTTTAACTCTGAGGTAATAATGGGCACAGGAGGATTTTTAAAAACTCATTTCTGGCGTTCTAACACTGCTTTATTTATTAATGTCATAGCTGCAGGAAATGGAATGTCCACTGCTACTAGAACTCCAGTCAGACACTAAATAAACCATGACAAGCCTAGAGATGAAAAGAAAAGTCAAGTGTTATAAAGAAACCTTGATTATAAAGGAATGCCAGTGATGCCGGGGTTCTTGTTCCCGAAGCCGAAGAATGAGCTTCACAAACACTCAAGGTAGGAGAGCAAAGTACAGGCTTTTATATAGAAATAAAGTGAGAGAATAGAGCTCCTAGCTCACACCAGGAGGGGATAAGAGAGCCCGTAGTGGTGCATTGTCTAGGGGGTTTTATAGGCAGTTGAGGATTTTTTGAGAACATGATAAAAACTTAGGGGTGTGGACTTGCATCACCTGCCCTGTCCTCAAGGTGGGCTCGGTCATAGTCTGATTGCCAGGGCTGACAGCGGAGTCATGGGTTATGAACACTCAGACACTCCAGGCCAAGTTGCTCCTGGCCTTTTGACCTTTAACTCATCTCACTGAAGATGTCTGTATTCTTAGGTATCTTTCGCTCGAGAATTAGTGTGACCTTGACCTCCCTGCATAACGCTTAACAGAGTTTCAATGGGGACTTCTTTGCCCATTGTTACATTGCTCTGACTGTAAATTTTCTGCCCTGCTTTTCCCAGAGGACCTCACCCTACTCTGACTACACCCACCATCCCTGTCTCAGCAGTATAGTTCCACAGAACTTGTTATTTTCAGCAGAACATTTTCTTGTTGGAGTCACCTGATTTCCTGCAGAGCATACCACTCTCTATCATTGATCTTTGTAATGGCGATCCTAAGGATCCACACTCTAATTTCTTTTTTCTACAGCATCAAGGAAAACTTAAATTATGTTTATTATGATTTCTACCTCCTCTATCAATCAAAATTTCTTGGAAAGTCTTTAAAAAAGTATACTTGGATAACCTATTAATGCAGTGGAAAATGAGAAAGAGTGCCATGATCAGGAAGCTAAAACTGAGAAATTCTTGAAAGAGGGAAAACAGACAGGGTCACATTTATAGAGAAACAAGTCTAGAGGGAACCTTCTCCAAAACAGGGGCAAGAGAGAACTTCTATAAAAGTGTAGGGCACGTCCTGGAGGAATAAAGTTACCAGGAGAGGCCCCGGGGACAATCAGGTGATTCAGGAGCAAGGATGCTTGGAGCAGATGGACCAGTTTCTGCTTGGACTGAGCAACAGACAGCAGTGACCTTTGCTGTAAGGAGAAAGCAAACACTGTCGGTTCTGGGCATCAAGAGACAGCGAAGTTCCCCCAAAGCTAATGAACTTACCTGTAAACTACCAAAATAGTTTTTCTAATACTATTGGAGTATTATCACCGTCTCCCCCATAGTCCTCATCTGCAAGCTTGTATCCATAAACAAAGATCCTCAAAAGCACAGAGAGACAAAACAGAAAGTCACTACACATTTGAGGAAACACACCATGAAAGAAGAAAGAAATGTAATAAAAAGAGCTAACACTTAAGGAAGCAGCTAATAGAGCAAGCAGGAAAGCCTCAAAAATGAGTATAATGGTATCCTTAAAAAGACTCAAAAGGCCGTTTGTGTTCATTAGAAAGAAATAACACAAGTTCTGGGCAATGAAAAGCAGTTCGCCTTCCTCCGCTACAGCCTCCTGCCGCCGCCCAGTGCTCACTGGGCTCGTTTGTTGCACATCAACTACTTCCTTTAAAGGAGCAGCTGAGGAGGGGCTGGTGCACACCCAGGCCAACAAAAAGCCCCAGGAGGCAGTTAAACGGCAGAGCGATTTTTCCTAATCACATCTGATAGCATTAACCCCCTCTGTTTAAAACTGTTTAATGATTTACAGATACTCTGAAGACAACACCTGAAGTTGTTGGCATAGGCCTGAAGCTGCCGCCTGAGCCAGCTGCTCTCCTCCTCCGTCCGAGCTTGCCGCAGGCTCCTCTCCGCCCCTCTGCCCCTCTGCCCCTCACACTCTCTGCTGGGCCTCCCTGTATTGCGTCTTCTACCTGCAAAACATTTCTCCTCTTCAGTGAAGTGAGCTTCTACTCTCAGTCCTCAAATCAGTCATACTTCAGAAAAACAGTTCCCTGAGATCTGTATTTGGGTCACAACTTCCTGTTATTTATTCCTGTGTACCTATTTTGAGAACATTTATTAAAGTTTTGCTTTTAAATATCTACCTGACTATAAACTTCGGAGGCTGGCTGTGTATCAGGTCTGTTTTTATTCATCACTATATCCTAGCATTCACTAGAATACCTTGGTTTTTGTTGGATGAAATAAATAACATTCCAAAATTCCTGTACGTTCTCAGAATTAAAACATCCCAGGACGTGACACGTTCCATAATTTTAAAAAGGAGCTTCACATATTTAGACATTAAACCGTTTCAAAATCATATATAATACATGTTTGATAAATGATGGTTGCAAAACAACTTTTCCTAATCTCTACTGAGAAACGTGGATGGGAAACCCTTGTTAAATTAACTAAACAAGAAGATCTTTAGACGAAGTGGCTTTAACGTATTAGTAGCTCATGTAAGCAAACCACAACCCAAGCTTCAAGGTTAAGAAATGAAATTCTAAGGATAACCAATCACAAACATCCAAGTGGGCTTTCCCAAATAACACAACCACTTCAGTTATAACCAAAGCATTCCCTTGATTTCTTTCTGCCTCCTCTATAAAAGTCTTTCCAACAGTTCCTTTTAGTGGAGGGCTCCCAGCCACTTCTAGTTTGTGCTGCCTAATTTGAATCCATTTTTGCCCAGATAAATTCTACCTTCTGTTCATTTCTAAGTTTGTTTCTAAATTACCCCTTTTTGTAAGAACACCAGCCATTTTGGACTAGGGCCCACCAAAAGAGCTCATTTTAACTTGACTAATTCTGTAAGCAGTTTTAACGTGATCCTACTTTCATATAGGGTTACATTCTGAGCTCCTAAGGGTTAGGACTTCAGCATATCTGTTTTGGGGAGACACGGATCACCTAAGACTGAACTTCTAAGAATGGTGTTTTACTAGATCAATATTTCAGTGTAAAAACTAAAGAGTTATTTTATTTTTTGTTGTTGTTGTTTCTACTGACCTTAGAACAGCTCGGCAGTTCTTGATTATTTCCCTGGTGCAGACCTATTCTTGAAAGTGATGATAGCTATTGAGGGCAGATACAGCCATCACCATTGCTGTGTGGGTCAGTTATCTTTCTTCCTTTTTCCTTTTATCTTATATTCATTCATTCATTCATTCACTTGTTTATTTATTAAAATATAGTTATTAGCTACCTGTGTGGCAGACATTGCACTGGGCATTGGATTATGCTGCTGATAGAAGGTGTACAAACCCTGAGCATTAGAACACTATTCAATAAATTTTGTCACTCAGCTTGCTAAATTGTATTCTTAGTATAATAATCATTTTTACTATGGTTTTCTAAGTTTTCTGACCCAGAAGTATGGAGGGATGGTTCCCTTCCAATGCGGAACCATATTTTGCCCAGTGATTTTTGTTCAACTTTTTATCATTTAGGTACTTTCTTTAACTCTTCAAAAGTCAACAAAAGAAAATCTACAGAACTGTGCACAGGATAAATTCTACCTTCTGATCTATGAGCCCGTGTGTAAACTCTTACAGTAATGTCAAATATGTTATACTCTGTGATCAATTCTAAGATGGAGAAGAAAAAGTAAATTGAATAGCAATTCTTAGCACTTAAGGAATGGAGTGGGCACTGCTGACCTTCTGCTAAAAAAGATGTCAATCAATGTTTCAGCTCCCAGACTACAGCTCGGTGCTCAAGCTCCAGTTTAGTTCTCTTTCTGCAAGCAGCGAAGGGACCACTGCTTTTGAAAAGTAGCAAGTAAACCACCAAGAGCCAGAGAAAAGTCAGCAAGGAATTGCACCACCAGGACATGAAATGAAAAGAGTCA
Source organism: Manis pentadactyla (assembly GCF_030020395.1). Taxonomy (NCBI): domain Eukaryota; kingdom Metazoa; phylum Chordata; class Mammalia; order Pholidota; family Manidae; genus Manis; species Manis pentadactyla. The sequence continues at coordinate 66,191,256 of NC_080034.1, forward strand.
ATAAGAAGCTATTATAGGAAAGGTTTCCTTGTTCTTTAGTTAAGACTGATTTCTACTTATAAAGTCTAGAGGCAAAGTTTTGAATATTGACTTTCTTTTGAGAAGTTGGGAATATATTTTTGTTAGGGGTGGTAAGCGAGGATTCCCACTGTAGGACACTGGGGAGTGGCCTCTGATGCATGCGTACATCCGCAGCCTCCCCGAGCTGCTGTGTCCACGCCCGTCATGCCCGCCAGCGCTCGATACTTCCCACGCGGCTGTCTGTCTCTCTCCCTTCGGCCTCCCATGGGGGGATGCGACTTCTTCTCGGCTGTCAAAACCAAGTCAGCTGTGGTAGTCAGCCACTTGCTTGCCCTTTCCTCTGATCTTTCTTTCCCTAGTTTCATAAAATAATATTTTGGAGAACTAGAAAGAAAACAGAAAAGCGAAGGGTTAATTTGACAAATGCCCATACTCAACACCATTCACAATTAGCAACTGTTCACATTCAGTCATGTTTGTTTCAAGTATAATTTATTATTATTTAAGAAATAAATCTCAGATTGATAATATCTTTTAGTTATTACCATCATCGGTCCCAGTTCCTCCTCTCTGCAAATACATCATTTCAAGAGTTTTGTGAATGTTCCTATATTGAAGATTTAACGCTTACCTATGTCTATATATAACTGTTTTCTGTGCAGTTTCAAAAATGTATTTAAATACTCAAATATTTTCATATACTTAACATTCAGCATCTGCTCTATTCCATGTTTACATTTACATTTATAATTTACATTATATTACAATGTACCCTGTTTAAAATTATTGTGACTACTCAAGACCTATCTTGCCATCTCATTTTAGTCTTTTTTTTACAGTACTTTCCCTTTATTTAAAAAAAATTTTATTGAGGTATGATTGATATACACTCTTATGAAGGTTTCACATGGAAAAGCAATGTGGTTACTACATTCACCCATATTATCAAGTACCCACCCATACCCCAGTGCAGTCACTGTCCATCAGTGCAGCAAGTTGCCGCAGATCCACTATGTGCCTTCTCCGTGCTACACTGTTCTCCCCGTCATCCCCCACACCATGTGTACTAAACATAATACCCCTCAGTCCCCTTCTCCCTCCCTCCCTCCCCACCCACCCTCCCACACCCCTCCCCTTTGGTAACCACTAGTTCATTCTTGGCGTCTATAAGTCTGCTGCCATTTTGTTCCTTCAGTCTTGCTTCATTGTTATACTTCACAAATGAGGGAAATCATTTCGCATTTGTCTTTTCCCGCCTGGCTTATTTCACTGAGCATAATGTCCTCCAGCTCCATTCACGTTGTTGTAAATGGTAGGATTTGTTCCTTTCTTATGGCTGAATAGTATTCCACTGTGTATAAGTACCACATCTTCTTCATCCATTCATCTACAGATGGACACTTAGGTTGCTTCCATAGCTTGCCTATTGTAAAAAGGGCTACGATAAACATAGGGGTGTGTATATCTTTTTTAATGTGAGAAGTTGTATTTGGGTATATTCCAAGGAGTGGGATTCCAAGGTCAAATGGTATTTCTACTTTTAGTTTTTGAGGGACCTCCATATTGCTTTCCACAATGGTTGAACTAGCTTACATTCCCACCAGCAGTGTAGGAGGGTCCCTTTCTCCGCATTCTTGCCACCATTTGTTCTTATTCTTTTCGATGCTGGCCATCCTTACAGGTGTGAGGTGATATCTCATTTTGGTTTTAATTTGCATTTCCCTGATGATTAGCCACATGGAGCATCTTCTCATGTGCCTGTGGGCCATGTGAATTTCTTCTTTGGAGAACTATCTCTTCATATCCTCTGCCCATTTGATAATCGGGTTCTTTGCTTTGGTGTTGAGGTGTGTGAGTTCTTTACATATTTTGGATGTTAATCCCTTGTCAGAAATGTCATTTACAAACATATTCTCCCATAGTGTAGGATGCCTTTTTGATTGGCAGATGATGTCCTTTACCGTACAAAACTTTTTAGTTTGATGTAGTCCCTTGAGTTCATTTTTGCTCTTGTTTCCCTTTCTCGAGGAGATGTGTTCAGGAAGAAGCTGCTCATGCTTCTATTCAGGAGATGTTTGCCTATGTTTTCTTCTAAAAGTTTTATACTGTCATGACTTATATTCAAGTCTTTAATCCATTTTGAGTTTACTTTTGTGTATGGGGTTAAACAATAATCCAGTTTCACTCTCTTGCATGTAGCTGTCCAGTTTTGCCAACACCAGCTGTTGAAGAGGCTGTCATTTCCCCATTGTATGTCCATGGCTCCTTTTTTGTATATTAATTGACCATATATGGTTGGGTTAATATCAGGGCTCTCTAGCCTGTTCCATTGTTGTATGGGTCTGTTCTTGTGTCAGTACCAAATTGTCTTGATTACAGTGGCTTTGTAGTAGAGCTTGAAGTTGGGGAGCGTAATTCCCCCTGCTATATTCTTCCTTCTCAGAATTCCTTTGGCTATTTGAGGTCTTTTGTGGTCCCATATGAATTTTAGCATGATTTTCTCTAGTTTGTTGAAGAAGGCTATGGGTATTTTGATAGGAATTGCATTGAATGTATAGATTGCTTTAGGCAGGATGGCCACTTTGACAATATTAATTCTTCCTATCCGTGAGCACGGGATGTGTTTCCATTTCTTGGTATCTTCTTTAATTTCTCTAATGAGTGTCTTGTAGTTTTCAGAGTATAGGTCTTTCACTTCCTTGGTTAGGTTTATTCCTAGGTATTTTATTCTTTTTGATGCAATTGTGAATGAAATTGTTTTCCTGATTTCTCTTTCTGGTAGTTCGTTGTTAGTGTATAGGAATGCCACAGATTTCTGTGTATTAATTTTGTATCCTGCAACTTTGCTTAATTCAGATATTAGATCTAGTAGTTTTGGAGTGGATTCTTTAGGGTTTTTTATGTACACTATGATGTCATCTGCAAACAGGGACAGTTTAACTTCTTCGTTGCCAACCTGGATGCCTTTTAGTTCTTTGTATTGTCTGATTGCCGTGGCTAGGACCTCCAGAACTATGTTGAATAGAAGTGGGGAGAGTGGGCATCCTTGTCTTGTTCCTGATCTTAAAGGAAAAGCTTTCAGCTTCTCACTGTTAAGCATGATGTTGGCTGTGGGTTTGTCATATATGTCCTTTATTATGTTGAGGTACTTGCCCTCTATACACATTGTGTTGAGTTTTTATCATGTATGGATTTTGAATTTTGTCGAATGTTTTTTCAGCATCTATGGGGATGATCATGTGGTTTTTGTCCTACTTTTTGTTGTTGTGGTGGATGATGTTGATTGATTTTCGAATGTTGTGGCACCCTTGCATCCCTGGAATAAATCCTACTTGATTATGATGGATGATTCTTTTTGATGTATTTTTGAATTTGGTTTGCTAGTATTTTGTTGAGTGTTTTTGCATCTATGTTCATCAGGGATATTGGTCTGTGATTTTCTTTTTTTGTGGTGTCTTTGCCTGGTTTTGGTATTAGAGTGATGCTAGCCCCATAGAATGAGTTTAGAAGTATCCCCTTCTCTTCTATGTTTTGGAAAACGTTAAGGAGAATGGGTGTCAGGTCTTCACTAAACAGTTGATAAAATTCAGCGGTGAAGCCATCTGGTCCAGGAGGTTTGTTCTTAGGTAGGTTTTTGTTTACCAGTTCAATTTCGTTGCTGGTAATTGTTCTGTTCAGATTTTCTGTTTCTTCTTTGGTCAGCCTTGGAAGGTTGTATTTTTCTAGAAAGTTGTCCATTTCTTCTAGGTTATCCAGTTTGTTAGCATATAATTTTTCATAGTATTTTCTAATAATTCTTTGTATTTCTATGGTTTCCATAGTGATGTTTCCTTTCTCATTTCTTATTTTCTGTGTGTAGACTCTTTTTTTCTTAATAAGTCTGGCAAAGGATTTATCTATTTTGTTTATTTTCCCAAAGAACCAGCTCTTGCTTTCATTGATTCTTTCTATTGTTTTATTCTTCTCAATTTTATTTATTTCTGCTCTAATCTTTATTATGTCCCTTCTTCTACTGACTAAGGACCTCATTTGTTGTTCTTTTCCTAGTTTCATTAGTTGTGAGTTTAGACTGCTTATATGGCATTGTTCTTCTTTCTTGAGGTGGCCTGTATTGCTATATACTTCCCTCTTATCAGAGATTTGGCTGCATCCCACACATTTTGCGGTGTTGAATTATTGTTGTCATTTGTCTCTATATATTAGTTGATCTCTGTTTTAATTTGGTCATTGATCCATTGTTTATTTAGGAGCATGTTGTGGAGCCTCCATGTGTTTGTGGGATTTTTTTACAGTACTTTCCCTTTAATTTTTCTCCCTTTTCCTGATTTCTTGATTTCCATTGAATTTTTTTGATTTTCTTGGTTCAAGTGTTCCACTTTCACTGATTTAAAAATTATGCATTCTATTTATAAAATTTGTCCTTCATGTTACCGTGCATGTGCTTCATGTTGCTTTTTTCTAACATATGGAGTTAGTATCTACCTCTCTTTATCAAAACAGGATCCCAAGCACACTTTTCTTTTATAACACATTCCATGGAAGACCCCCAAAGTCTTTCTCCTTTTGATATCTTTGGGAATATTAATTTTAATTTTAAAAGTACATTAATATTTATTTGTGCAACACATGCTATTAAGTTTTTTCACTCACCATTGCTTCTTGTATATCATCTTATCTCCTGGAATAATTGTTCTTCATGCTGGAACACATCTTTTAGAGAAAGTATGTAGGTGGTGAACTTCTTGAGTTTTGGGTGCTTAAAAATGTCTTGGGTTTAACCTTACATATGACCAATATTTTCTCTGGATGTAGAATTTAAATTCCATTGTTTTTCCTCCTGTTCTTGAAGATAGTGTTCCATCTTCATGGCTCCAGTGCTTTTGAGGAGATGGCAAGTGTCAATTTGGCTCTGGTTCTTTTTGGGTAATCTCCCTTTTCACCAGTCACTTTTGGAACTTTAGGCTTGGTACCCTGAAATCTCACTACTACATGCCTGGTGTCATTTTTGTTGTGTTTTTTGTTGTTTTTACTTATCCTCTCATATCCAGTGGGCCCTTTCAGTCTAAGGATTTGTGCTTTCTTGTTCCTGGACAATTCTCAGCCATCATTCCTTCACACGTTGCTGACTTCCATTCATTCCATTCTGTGCTATTGTAAAGCCATAAGATCGATATATCTTCCATGTCTCTTAACTTTTCTCTTAAATTTTGATCAGTATGGGCTATGGAAGAATCCCTTCCTGGACCTTCTTGCTCTCTCATTCACCCTTCAGGTATTTCCATTTTCCTTTTCAAGCCATATATTCACTTATTTTTAGATTTCAACAATTGTAATTTTCACTTTCAAGACCTCTGCATTTTTTCATGACGACCCTTTCTTGCACCCTGGATGTAGCACTCCTCATGTCTCTGATACAGGGTAGTCTAAGTCTTGTGGGTCATGAAGCTTCTCCAAATTGGGGTGGCCCCTTTAAGAAAAAGAATACAATGAAATAAGTGAAGCGGATAAAGAGGGACAAACTTCCAATTATAAAATTAATAGGTACAGCATGGGGAATATAGTCAATAATCTTTGTAAAATGACAGTAATTATACTTATCGTGGTGAGCATTTTGTGAAACATAACTATTGAATCACTATGTTGTATAACTGAAATGAATACAATATTATATCAACTATGCTTCAATTAAAGAAAAGAAAATAACCCAAAATTGCTTGAATGAGAAAATAAACCATAACACATTTCAGGAGACTTGGAGCTTCAGGTTCTTTTCTTCTGAGATCCCTTAGAAAGTTTACCAGAATGCTTACCTAAAAATGGGCTTCCCTGCTTGTCTAGAACGCCCTGTAACCCCTGGCAATTCCCAGCCTTCCCAGGGACCCTCTGGCTCATGCTGATGGACATCCACACACACATAGATAGTCTTTCCAGGAAGTTGTAGTGTTTGATGGGAGGAGAGCTGGAATATGTGCTCAGTCTACTCAAAACCGGTTCTGGTTTTAGCCAAGGTGTATGGAACAATCACCTCTTTTTCATTGATTACTTTGTTTCCATCTCTTGTTGTAGGTTAATAGTTTATGATTCTACTGTGGTTACCTTTTACTGTAATGGATACTAAATTATTTTTGAAATAGAAGAACATATACACTATAGGGAAGGAAAAAGTTTTTTCTTTGACCCTACTGGGGTTCTTGGCTGGGTTTGAAAATCAAACTGACAAGAACAGATTGACAGGAGAAATGTGTATGCATTTAGTGTATGTTTTACACAACATGGGAGCCTTAATGAGGAAATGAAGACCTAAAGAAACAGACCAGCAGACCTGTATTCTTATACTGGACTTGAGGAAGAGTGGACAATTGTGGAGGAATGTGATAGGTTAAAGAGTATGAGGTAATTATAGTAAACTGGGGGAAACTTAGCAAGCCCTCTTTGTTAGGAATCTTTGTCCACAGGCATAAAGATGCTCCTTTCCTCTGCGTATAGGAAGGTCACTCTCACATGAGGATTTTATGACCTGTTACAAGGAAAACAGTAAGGCGTTAGAGGTCAGTGTGATCTACCTGCTTAAAATACTCAATATGCCAACGTGCCGTATTTTGATGTAGTGTGCCCCGAACCCCATTCACCTACACACACACATATAGTTACAGGGTGAGGAAACAAATTGATCCTGTTTCTAATTAAGTTTCTTATCAAGGAACACAGTGAAATATAGAAATGTTTTAAGATATCATTTATATTTAGGCAAATAAGCTGCTTTTGGGGGATGAAAATATAATCTAATATGCTGGTAGTTAGTTAGAAAGGTACAACTTTTTGTTTTTCTAATCCCCTGAGAGCTTGAGTTTACTAATGCTGTTCTTTGAAAACTTTTCAAAAGCTAGAGGAGTAAAATAGAAGTAAATTAAAATATAGTTATTGTTCAAAAAAGCAAATCAGAAATTAAAGTTTAAATAAATACAAATAATTTCATTCTTAAAAAGGTCAAGTTTTTCTTTTCAAAAGAGATAAATTTTTATGTTCTTCTCTCTAAAGTGAAATTGCCATAATAGCCACAAATAACCCACACTGTGCCTTTGTGTAAATTAAAGAAACATGACCCTACCGTGGGAAGATATATCCCTGCCCTGGAGGGCTCCCCTTCCTGGAAGACAGGGCTCTCCCCTGAAGCACCAGGTCTGAGAAGAAGAGCTGAACCAGTTTCAGAGCTGGATTGTCCCCTTGGCTGGGATCCTCACCCAGGGTGTGACCTGTGTGTTTGTATGGTGCACCACTGAGTACTGTATACTGATCACTTGCAGAATAATCCCTTTTTATGAAGTAATTTCCCACTCGTTAGAATTTCAGTACCTGCTCTATGAGTGCAATATATATATATTTTTTTTCCACAAATTTGCTTCATCCTCATCCCCTGGGAACTTGTTAGAAACAGACCAGAGCTATTGATCAGAATCAGACAAGATCCGCAGAGGATGATACACACTAAAGTTGCACATGTGCTGCTCTGTGTTACTTTTAGACATGTAGAGCAGACACACGGGAGCAGGTGGCAAAATCCAATATAAGAAGTTCAAACCTCCTTAAGAATGGGGATTCTTAAGGCAATTACCATTTATAATGCCTTTTGCTGACTATTCTGATTATTCAACAGGTGAAGGTTGGGGGTTTACAGATATTAACCCATTCTTACCTAACCACTGTAGGTTTTAGACATGCAGGGTAGAACAGCAGAAAGTAGTCCACGTAATGTGGGAAAAGTGTTTGCTTAAGGGTACGGCATAGCACACGCAGCACTTTGCAAGTAATTTTGACCATTTTCTCCTTTATTTCTACTTTCTCTTCACAGACAGATGCTAAGAGCAGACAGGTCACCGCCGACCTGTTCCCTAGGCTGCCAGATGCTTTTGCTTCCCTCTACATCCTAAAATGCCAGGCATGCTGCAAGGTGGGGAGCTCGTTAGGCCACGGGGAGGGTACGACTAACTTTTTAACCCTCTCTGTGTTCTAGTTTATTGTGCTATATAATAACTGCTCTTTTCATTTCTTTTCATTTTGACTAATCTTATCCATTTTCCTCTAGATTAGTGCTGAAAAATTTTGCATTGTCTCAGAATAGATTCCAGGACTCTAGTGGTCAGTTTAATATGCCTGTTGGTGGACTTCAAATTGCATCAGTGAGGTGTACTGCTCACTTCTGCAGCAGCTCCTTGGAAAGATCTCGCAACTGCCTGCACTCGTGTGTGCTTCCCTGCATTTGGAATTTGTTAGTTTTGCGGTTTTCTTTGAAGGAGACGTTGTGAAGCAATTTATTTAGATACCCGGCGATTGTTATGAGTCATGCTTAGCCAAAATTCCTTGGAATTAACGTGAGTGTTCACAATAATGTGTTTCATACATGACTGCAACTCTTGTGTCCTCTTTTGGAAGCTAATGTCACAAACCCAGTAACACCTGTCAAAGCTTGATGTTTACATGAAGCATTTTCTAACAATTTTCTTCCAGTCTGTTCTTCTGAAGTTTTGGAACTAAAAGAAAATAGAATTAATGTAAAACACTAACAATTAAGCAAAAGGAACTATCTCCAGGTGCTGCAAGATCCCACAGTCATGTAGAAGCCTGAAGTCTCACATCTGGACTTTTGAACACGTCTCCCCTTGGGGTGGGGTGGGGATCACTGGAAATGACGTGGCATTGGATCCCAGTTCCGTGATTGGTTTACAGACTCCTGCCCCGCCTCCCTGTCACCCAGCCGCACTCCCTTCCCTCCTGTTTCCTAAACAACCTGAATAGTATCTGAAAAAGGCTAGAGTTGTCTACACAAGTTGAAATTTAAAACTCTCCCTCCCTCTTTTTTTCCTTCAGTCTCTGTGGGCAGCATTTTGGGCATCTCCTGGGGTGTTTACATTTCAAAGACATGTAAGATTTACACCCTCAAGGGACAGAGGAAGACTGCAGGTTTTCTCCTGGGAGTTTTCTGGGTAATTGCTATTTAAGATTTTCCCTTTGTATTCCAACAGACTCATAGACACTGAGAAGTGATTGGTGGTTACCATGGGGGAGGGCTTGGGATGGGTGGGTGGGGAGGGTGAGGGGGATAAAGGGCCACAGAAATTCTCAGTCATAATATACGTTGGTGGCAGGGATGGTGGTACAACTTGGAGAATATAGCCAAAGATTTTGTAACATCTTCCTATGTTGACAGATAGCAAGTGCACTAGTGGGGGTTGAACCACTATGTTGTATACTTGAAACCAACATGAGATTGTATATCAGTGATACATCAATTAAAAAACTTACAAAAAAACCTTTTCCTTTGTGTTATGGGTCAGACAGCATAGGATGATGTGCCTGTTTCCACATCAGTGGCCACAACATTCTCATCATCCTTCTCATCACTTTCACAGGGATGCCACCTCTTAGCGTTTTAGGCATCGTCACAGGTGCTCGGGCCTTAACCTGTGGCAGCTTGTGCCCTCCTAGCTTGGCCAAATGGCACGCTAAGGTCTCCAACTTATCATTCTTCTCCCCACCTTCTTTGCTAGTCCCAAAGCTAACAAAATAGTGGACAACTGCATGTGTTTTTCTAATCTCAGCTCTTGTTCCTAATTTGTAACCTGAGCTTCAGCTTCTGGTGGGGCACTAGTTTCTAGCCAAACTGCCACAGCGGAGGCCAGCTCACTAACCGTTCATTCCTCTTTGCTGTAGTGCTCCACATGCCATTCCTCAAGTAAGTGCACTAAAATATCCAGGGTTTGGGGGTTACCCCCATAGTCGTGTGGCAGCCTACAAGCATCTGACATATGGGCCACCTCACCCCACGTACAGGTCAATGGCCAGCTCAGGATTTCCCCCATGGATGCCTCTTTCCCAAGGTTCATTTCTTTGGTTTCCTGACTGTCTTGCCAATTGTTGGTTCACAACCTCCTTGAGAGCATCCTTGGTGTAATCTGAAATCAGCCTCTGTGTGTGGACGACAGAGAAAAAAACAAAGAAACAGAACTGGATGAAGCTTGTTGGAGGCAGCACAAGATTAGTAGATTTCTGCACCCACCTGCCAAATCTTAAAGTTCACATAGAGATCTTAACTGGGTTCAGTTAATGTGCACCATCCAGAAGGTCTCAACCCCACATCACTATCTCAAGGCTATGTCCTTGGGGAAGCCTCTGGGAGTGGTGAAGGCAAATGCAATGCACATTCCAAGAACAAGCGAAGGGGTGGAGGGCCTCCAACTGCCCAGGTCCAGCTCACAGGTCAACCTGCTGTCATGTCCTCTCAGTGTCCTATCCACAGTGCCCTTGCTTCTGCAGTGACAGCAGCTCCTGTTATACAGGATGTAAAATTATTCAGAAAAGGGCAGGATAATGCATACACATTTTACCTGCTTGCAATGGTTGGCAATTTATTTCGAGAATTTATTCTCTATACCAATTAATTTATAATTGATCCTACTTTCTGTTAATTTGTAGTTTTGAACCATAATTGATGGCCGTGTGTCTAAGGTGTCCTGAGGCCTTGTATTTCATCCCTGTTGGCTTTGAAGGTACTGCGGACATTGAGTTAGGAACCCTTTGTAGTAAGAGCAGCTTCTGACCCCTGCTCCTGGTGATCATCCTTCCCGCCACAGCCCCGGGGCCTGGAACTTTGTCTTGTGAACCTGAATGTCAACAAGAGGACAGTTTACTTACTGGGATGAGCCCAGTTTAAAGCTAACGAGCTCTTCTTCCCCTTTCAGGGCACTCCAGACATAACCTTCTGAAACCTCACCAGCCAGTGTTCCTGTGCAGAGCAGCCAGGGCAAAACTCAGCCCCGATGACCTGACAGACGGAGTGCCCTCGCGGAGGAGGCAGAGGGAGGGAAAGTCTCTAGTGGCGCTATTGGGACTGCAAAGTCAGAACACGCCTTTCCAAAATGGTCCTGGTCTCTGCGGTGGGCAGGTGCTGGGCTACTAGAGTGCTGCATTTTAATGACACGGTGGCCTGACCTGCTATGTGGCCTTCTGTGGGCTGCCAGAGGCTGCTGAACAGGCTTTCTATAAGACATCTGTAGCTTCCACCCAACTCAGAAACAAGTCAATAGAAGGTAATTCATTTGTAATTTGGGGCAGACTGCTAGTGCTATATTTTAAAGTTACTATAGCATACTGATTTTTAAAATAAATCATGTGCCCTACCTTAATTCAGTTTCTCTCAACATTAAAGTTATGTTTTAAAATTATGAATGTTAGTGAAACCAGAATGAATTCACTAATGTCTCTAAGTTGACTTTGCTTATTGCCCTGTCATGGTTGATGTGTTATTATGTTCTCTACTCTACCGTCCACGAAAGATCTCACTTTCCTTTTGTGATTTCCTTTCTTTGAATGTGTCTGGGACCTCCTTGATTAGGTACTTCCTTACTCCATTAAGTGTGTTTTTTAGTCTCACGTCTTGAAATACTTTTTAAGTCACATGAGGATGGGAGATGTATCTTATGCCACTTCATTGGCAGCCCCATTTAGCTTATTGTTATGTGTCCGGAAAAGAAGCAATGTTTCTCACGCTGGTTTACAGGTGATCTCATAAAGTAGTAAAGGAGTCAGTTCTCCAAGAAGACACATAATCCTTAATGTATATGCCCCTGACAACAAAGCATTAAAATATGTGATGCAAAAAATAACAGAACTGCATGGAGAAACAGATGAATCCACTATTATGTTTGGAATCCTTCTCAACAACCCTCTGTCAGTAACTGACAAATCCAGAAGGACAAATATTAGTAAGGATGTACTTGTACTGAACAGCATGAGTAATCAACTGGCTCTCACTGACATTATAAAATAATTCATTTAACAACAGCAGAGTATCCATACTTCTTCTAAAAAATTTTTAATTTAAGTATCATTGATATACAATCTTAAGATGGTTTCATAAACAACACTGTGGTTTCATCATTCACCCATATTTTCAAGTCCTCACCCACTTAATTACAGTCACTGTCTATCAGCGTAGTAAGATGCTATAGAGTCACTACTTGTCTTCACCGTGCTGTGTGTGACCTGCCTTCCCTGTGACCTACCTATACGGTGATTGTGAATTATAGTGCCTCTTAATCCCCTTCTCCCTCCTCACTCACCCTCCCCAACCTCTCCCCCAACTAGTCCCTTCTTGGAGTCTGTGAGTCTGCTGCTGTTTTGTTCCTTCAACTTTGCTTTATTTCTATAGTCCACAAATGAGTGAAGCCATTTGGCACTTTTCTTTCTCTGCCTGGCTTATGTCACTGAGCATAATACCCTCTAGATCCATCCATGTTGCAAATGGTAGGATTTCTTTTCTTTTTATAGCTGAATAATACTCCACTGTGTATATGTACCACATCTTTTTTATCTATTCATCTACTGATGCACACTTAGGTTGCTTCCATACCTTTGCTATCATAAATAGTGCAGTGATAATCATAGGGGTGCATATGTTTGTTTGAATCAGTGACCTTGTTTTCTTTAGTACCTGTTCTACTTAAACTCACAAAAAGGATTAGAAAAGATATTCCACATCCTGGGCTAGAAAACGTATCTTAAGTTAAAATAGTAGAAGTCATACAATGTTTGCTTAGATCACAATGGAAGTATAGTAGAAAGAAAAAACAGAAAGATTGCCGGGATATCTGAAAATACGGAGATTAAAAATCATATTTGAAAAATAATACATGGGTCAAAGAGGAGATGTAAGGCAAAGTAAAAAATTTTTAACTAAATGGAGATGAAATACAACAGCTTAAAATTTGTGGGATAATGTGAAAGCAGGGCTTGGAGGACAACTCATAGCACTTAATGCATATATTAGAAAAGAAAAAGAATCTAAAACCAATAATCTAAAATATACTGAAGGAAACTAGATAAAGAAGAAAAAATTAAATCTAAACTAAAGATACAAAAAATAAAAATTAGAGCATAAATCAATGAAATTGAAAATATAAAGGGCAATAGAGGAAATCAACCAAACCTGCTGCTTCTTTGAAAATATCAGTGAAATTTATTCACCTCTAGCCAGGAAAACTAAGAAAAAAGAAGACACAAATACTAGTATCAGAAATAAAAGATGGGCCAATCATTACTGATCCCATGGACATGAAAAGGATAATAAAGCCAACACAACACTGAAGGAGAAGAAAATAGGAGGACAGACAGTACCCAATCTCAAGACTTAATATAAAGCTACAGTAATCAAGACCACTAGTGTGATAGTGAAAGAATATAGATATAGATCAATGGAACACAACAGAGAGCCCAAAGCGGGAGCTACATGAATATAGTCATGTGATCTTTCACAAGGAACAAAGGAAATATAATGAAGCAAAGACAGTCTTTTCAACAAATATGGCTTGTACAACTGAGCATACACATGCAGAGAAATGAATCTAGAAACTGACCTTATAACCCCTTCAAAATTCAAAATCGATCATACCCATAAATAAACTGCAAAACGATGCAACTCCTACAAGATAATATGGTATTATTCAATTAGATTACTTTGGGTATGGTGATGACTTTAGAAAGAGCAATAAATGCATGAATCGTGACAAAAAATAATTGAGACCCTGGATTTCATTAAAATAAAAAATTTCTATTCTGCAAAAGACAATGTCAAGGGAATAAGAAGACAAGTTACAGACTTGAAAAGAAACTTGCAAACAACACATCTAAAAATGACTGTGACCCAAAATATACAAAGAATTCTTAAACTTCAACAATATAAGAAAAACAACCCAGTTAAAAAATAGGCCAAAGATCTTGGCAGAATGGTCACCAATGAAATTTACAAATGGCCAATAAGCACATGAAAAGGTGGTTCAAGTTATATGGCATCAAAGAAGTGCAAATTAAAACAACAGAGAGATACCACTACATAGCTACTAGAATAGCCCAAATCCAAAACACTGACATCAAGTTCTGGTGAGATGTGGAGCAACAGAAACTCTTATTCATTGCTGTTGAGAATGTAAAATGGTATTGCCACTTTGGAAGACAGTTTGACATTTTCTAACAAAACTAAACATACTCTTACCATATGATCCTGCAATGGTTTCCCAAAGGAGTTGAAAACTTATGTCCACACAGAAGCCTATGCATGAATGCTTACAGCAGCTTTATTCTTAATTGACTAAACTTGGAACCAACAAAGATATCCTTCAGTAGGTGAATGGATAAATAAACTGATACATCCAGACAATGGAATATTGTTCAGTGCTTAAAATAAATGAAGTACCAAGCTTGAAAAGACATGGAAGAACTTCAAATATATATTAGTGAAAGGAGCTGATCTGAAAGGGCTGCATGCCAAGGGCTATGGCGCCAACTGCATGACATTCTCTAAAAGGAGAAACTATGGACACAATAAAAAGATCAGTGGTTGACAGGGGCGGGTGTAGGGAGAAAGATGAATAGGTGGTACATAGTGGATTTTTAGGGCAGTAAAAACACACCATATGATACAATAATGATGGGCACACATCATCATACCATTTGTCCAGACCTATAGAATATACAACACCGGCGAATGCTATATAAACTAGGGACTTCGGTGATTATGATTTGTTAATGTAGGTTCATGTATTGCAACATATGTACTACTCTGGTGGAGGGATGTTGATAGTAGGGGAGGCTGTGAACCTAGAACTATGATAAAAAAAAACCCTTAATAAAAAATGATTAAGAAAGGAACATTATGAGCAACTCTGTGCCCACACATTTGATAACCCAGATGAAATGGGCCAATTCCTTGAAAGACAAAATCTACCAAAATTATACAAGAGATAGATAATCTGTCCAGGCCAGTATTTATTAAAGATATTGAAACAGTAATCAATAACCTTCCAAATCAGAAAAGGCCAGACTGAGATGGGATTACAGTGAATTCTAACAAATACTTAAGGAAGAAATGATGCTGGTTCTCTGCAATCTCTTCTGGGAATTAGAAGCAGAATAAATATTTCCTAATTCATTCTGTGAGGCCAGGATGATACTAATATTTAAACCAAAGAAAGAAATTACAAGAAAAGAAAACTACAGACCAGTATCTCTCATGAACCTAGACGCAAGAGTCTTCCCCAAAACATTAGCAAATCAAATTCAAACATGTATCAAAGTTTGTGTGTGTATGCATCCCAATCCAGTGGGAGTTATTCCAGACATACAAGTATTATTCACCATTTGAAAAATCAATTAACCTAATCAATCACCACAACAAACTAAAGAATAAAAATCATATGATATTTATAGATTCAGAAAAAGTATCCAGCACCCATTCATGATAAAATCTCTCATCAGACTAGGAGCAGAGGGGAACATCCTAACTTTGAAAGTGTATATCTACAAAAACCCTGCCGCTAACATCATATGGAATGATGAGAAGCTGGAGACTTCCCTACTGAGATCAGGAACAAGGCATGGGTATCCCCCTCGCACCATTTATATTCAACATTATATTAGAAATCCTAGGTAGTGAATAGTACAAGAAAAATGAAAAGTGTACATAGATTGGGAAGGAAGAAACAAAATTCACCTTGTTTGAAGATGACGTGACTGTGTATGCAGAAAATCCTAAAGGGTCAACAAAACTATTAGAATAAGCAATAATAGCAAAGCTGCATTATACAAGTTTATTATACAAAAGTCAATTGCTTTCCTATCAGTAATAAACAAGTGGGATTTGAAAAAACCTCTAGCCAGAATTATTAAGAGAAAAAGAGAATCTACATGCATAAACAGAATCAGAAATGAGAAAGGAAAAGTCACTACGGACACCACAGAAATACAAAGAATTATTAGAGAATACTATGAAAATGTATGTGCTAGTCAACTGGATAGCCTAGAAGAAATGGAAAATTTTCTAGAAAAATACAACCTCCCAAGGCTGACCAAGCAATGAAAGGAAAATCTAAACAGACCAATTACCAGCAATGAAATTGAATCAGTAATCAAAAAACCACCCAAGAAGAAAACCCGTGGAACAGATGGATTCACTGCTGAGTTTTATCAGACATTTTGAGAAGACATAATACCCATTCTCCTAAAAGTTTTCCAAAAAATAGAAGAGGAGGGAATACTCCCAAACTCATTTTATGAAGCCAGCATCACTCTAATACCAAAGCCAGGCAAAGACACCACCAAATAAGAAAGTTACAGTCCAATATTCCTGATGAACATAGATGCAAAAATACTCAACAAAATGTTAGCAAACCAAATTCAAAAACACATCAAGAGTTTTATCCATGATCAAGTGTGATTCATCTCAGGGATGCAAGGATGGTACAACATTTGAAAATCCATCAACATCATCCATGACATCAACAAAAGAAGGACAAAAATCACATGATCATCTCCATAGATGCTGAAAAAGCTTTCGATATAATTCAACATCCATTCATGATAAAAACTCTCAACAAAATGGGTATAGAGGGCAAGTGCCTCAACATAATAATGGCCATATATGACAAACCCACAGCCAACATTATACCTAACACAGAGAAGCTGAAAGCTTTTCCGTTAAGATCGGGAACAAGACAAGGATGACCACTCTCCCCGCTTTTATAAAACATAGTACTAGAGGTCTTAGCCACTGCATTTGGACAACACAAAGAAATTAAAGGCATCAAGATGAGTAAGGAAGAAGTCAAACTGTCACTGTTTGCAGATGACATGATACTATACATAACAAATCCTAAAGAATCCACTCCAAAACTGCTAGAACAAATATCTGAATTCAGCAAAGTTGTGGGGTACAAAATTCATACACAGAAATCTGTTGCATTCTTGTAAACTTATGATGAACTAGCAGAAAGAGAAATCAGGAAAACAATTCCATTCGCAACTGCATCAAAAAGAATAAAACACCTAGGAATAAACCTAACCAAGAAAGTGAAAGTCCTGTACCCTGAAAACTACAAGACACTCTTCAGAGAAATTAAAGAGGACACCAATAAATGGAAATATATCCCATACTCTTGGGTAGGAAGAATTAATATTGGCAAAATGGCCATCCTGTTTAAAGCAATCTGTAGGTTCAATGCAATCCCTATCAAAGTCCCAACAGCATTCTTCAATGAACTGGAACAAATAGTTCTAAAATTCATATGGAACCACAAAAGACCCTGAATAGGCAAAGCAATCCTGAGAAGGAAGAGTAACGCAGGGGGGATCTCGCTTCCCAACCTCAAGCTCTACTCCAAAGCCACAGTAATCAAGACAGTTTGGTGCTGGCGTAAGAACAGAGCCACAGACCAGTGGAACAGAATAGAGAGTCTAGACATTAACCCAAGCATATATGGTCAATTGATATATGATAAAGGAGCCATGGGTATACAATGGGGGAATGACAGCCTCTTCAACAACTGGTGTTGGCAAAACTGGACAACAACACGTAAGAGAATGAAACCGGATTATTGTGTAACCCCATACACAAAAGTAAACTCAGAATGGATCAAAGATCTGCATGTAAGGCATGAAACCATAAAACTCTTAGAAGAAAACACAGCAAAATTTTCTTGGACATAAACACGAGCAACTTCATGAACGTATCTCCCAGGACAAGGGAAACAAAAGCAAAACTGAACAAGTGGGACTGTATCAAACTAAAAAGCTCCTGTACAGCAAAGGACACCATCAACAGAACAAAAAGGCATCCTACAGTATGGGAGAATATATTCATAAATGACAGATCCGATAAAGGGTTGACATCCAAAATACATAAAGAGCTCACGCACCTCAACAAACAAAAAGCAAAGAATCCAATTAAAAAGTGGGCAGAGGATCTGAACAGACAGTTCTCCAAAGAAGAAATTCAGATGGCCAACAGGCACATGAAAAGATGCTCTACATTGCTAATCATCAGCGAAATGCAAATTAAAACCACAATGAGATATCACCTCACATCAGTTAGGAAGGGCAACATCCAAAAGACAGACAACAACACATGCTGGTGAGGATGTGGAGAAAGGGGAACCCTCCTACACTGTTGGTGAGAATGTAAATTCAACTATTGTGGAAGGCAGTATGGAGGTTCCTCAAAAAACTCAAAATAGAAATACCATTTGACCCAGGAATTCCACTCCTGGTGATTTACCCTAAATGCAGGAGCCCAGTTAGAAAGAGACATATGCACCCCTATGTTTATCGCTGCACTATTTACAATAGCCAAGAAATGGAAGCAACATAAGTGTCCATCAGTAGGTGAATGGATAAAGAAGATGTGGTACGTATACACAATGGAAGAGAACAAATCCGACCATTTGCAACAACATGGATGGAGGTAGAGGATATTACGCTCAGTGAAATAAGACAGGCGGAGGAAGACAAGTATCAAATGATTTCACTCATCTGTGGAGTATAAGAACAAAGTAAAAACTGTAAGGGACAAAACAGCAGCAGACTCACAGAACCCAAGAAGGGAATAAAAGTTCCCAAAGGGAAAGAGACTGGGGAGGATGGGTGGGAAGGGAGGGATAAGCGGGGAAAAGGAGCATTATGATTAGCGCACCTAATGCTGGGTGGGGGGGGCACCGGGAAGGCAATATAGCACAGAGAAGACAAGTAGTGACTCTATAGCATCTTACTGCGCTGATGGACCGTGAGTGTAATGGAGTATGTGGTGGGGACTTGAAAATAGGGGTAGTGTAGAAACCATAATGTTGCTCATGTAATTGTACATTAATAATACCAAAAAAAAAAAAAATGAGGCTATTTGGGTGGAGCTTTACTCCACTCCAAGAGATGTCCTTATGAGAAGTTGGGGCCTATGGAGAAACACCAGGTATGTGCATGGCAGACAGAAGGCCATGTGAAGGCGCAGCAAGGAGGCAGCCGTCTGCAAGCCTAGGAGAGAGGCTTTGGGCCAGACCAACCCTGCCAGCCCGTGGATCTTGGTCCTTAAGCTCCAGAACTCCATGAAAATAAGTTTCTGTTGACTAAGCCACCCAGTCTGCGGACTCCTGTTATAGCAGGAGTGCCTTCTCCCTCCCGCCAGTCACCAAGTCCTACCCACCCTACTTCCTAAACATTTCTGCAGTCCCTGCAGCCTAAGCTCTGCACACCCATTCAACTGCCCTCGTCCAGCACCCCATCAAATCTTTTGTGGATGCCTGTAGCATCCTCTGAGTAGTCCTTCTGCTATCGCTTTGCCCCCACGAATCCAGTCTCCAAAGAGAGGCCAGAGTGCTCACTTAAAAATGGAATCCTTTCCCCTGATCTAAAACCCTTCAATCTCTCAAAGAATAAAATCAGAACTTAATTTGGCAGGCAGGCCGAGCATGATCATGAGGGCCGTCAGTCGGGGATGGGCAGCCAATGGGCGCAGAAAGCGTAATCCGGGGGCGGAGTAGTCGCTGCAGGCGCCGCCTCCGCCTTTATTCAACCGTCAGTAGCACGTTGAGCGTTGCAGGGATACCATCGGCCGCCGCGTCCTCCGTTCTTCGAGCCGCCGTACCGTGTGCGCAGCGGGCCGACGGAGACCAGTGATGGGCCCGCGAAGTTCTGGGCCCGCTGTGTGCTTGGCTGCGCCTTCCTCCCGACCTCGGCCCCCAGCCTCGGATCGCCGCGTCGCACCCGCTGGGCTCCCGGCGCCGCACTCGCCCCTTCTCGGCTGTTCCGCGACGGGCGGAGGGCGGCGGTCGGCGCGGACATGGAGCCGCTGGCCCGGCCGGACTTCAGAGACCTCGGCTGAGAAGCGGCTCCCGCTTCCGCGGATCTGCGGTGGAGGGTCCCGAGCGGGCCCCGCCTCAGGGGTGAAGACGACAGCGACGGCCCTGCGGGCTGGAAGGTACGTGGCCGCGGGGCGCGGCGGGACCCCTGCCTCCGCCTGAGGGCACGGGGAAACCGGACAAGGGGGCGGCCGTGCGAGTTGCTCGGCGAGCCGCTCGTGGCCCGTGGGGCCGGGAAGCGGCCGACGCGGGTGGTGGGCGCGCGGGGCCCGGCCGGGGGCCTGGAGTCGGCGCGCTCCGCCGGAGGGGCCGCCCGGGAAGGGAGGGAGCGGAGCATGTGCGCCCGGGCGGACGTCCGAGCGGCCGGCGAAGTTCGCCGGGGCAGGGGGAGAGGGGCTCGCCGGAGCCGCTGCTCCTCGGTCCCGGCCCAGGTGGTGAGCGCGGCAGCTCTCCTCCCCGCGGCGCGCGTCCTCCCAACCCAGGGCCGCGCCCCCGACCTGCCCCCGCCGCCCGGGACGGGGCCGCGCAGACGGGGTGGCCGGTGGGCGTTTTGTCGTGTTTGGATTTTCTCGGCGGGGGCCTCGAGGGCGAGGGCCGGGCGGCTGAAGTTCAGGTGGGACGGGCGGCGGGTCGGCGGGGGAGAGGCCCCCCGAGGCAGCGCCTTTAAAATAAAATATTTTTTCATTAGGTACCTCTCGTTTTTTTAATTGGGAATGAAGTTTCTTTACTTTGATCTGGGAACTGACAGGGAATTTTCTTGTATTTAGAAATTCACATTTTTCTGGCATTTCGGTTTGTAATCTGAAGCTGAGTAGTTTGTAACTCGCCACAGAGATTCTGAGACAGGGACCGTGGGTGTAGTCAGAGTAGCGTGAGGGCCTCTGGAAAAAGACGCCTACCAAAACTCCGTATTAAACAATTCAGCAAAGTCAGAGTCACATTAATTCTTTAAAGTAAAGTATCAAACTAGGACTATAAGCATTCTTAAGTGAAGATTAGTTAAAACTAAAAAGCCAGGAGTAACCCGGCCTGGAATGTTTGAACATCCCCCAGATAAGAAAGTAGCTCAGCATAGCCCATGTCTTCATTGTGTCAATTAAAAGAGGCTATTGTAAAATTTACTTCAGCCTGCCTAAAGGCCCAGTTTATCTTTAACTTTGCCCAGATGCCTCCTCCAGCCCCAAGTCAAGGACTATATAACCTGGGCAGCTAATGTGGCAATAAGCCCAGGTCACAAACAACAAAGTAAAAGACAGGAAGCATCCGTCTTAAAGATAAGATTGCATTTGAATAGCCAGGAAGTTAACAAGTAAGATACTTTTCTTTTTTTACTAAGGTATTACTGATATACATTCCTCTGAAGGTTTCACATGAAAAAACAATGTGGTTGATACATTCACCCATATTATCTAGTCCAGGCCCCTCATACCCCATTGCAGTCACTGTCCATCAGTGTAGTAAGATGCCACAGATTCACTATTTGCCAAGAAGTAAGAATCTTTATTTTATTTTACTTATTTTGGTATCATTAATCTACAATTACATGAGGGACGTTATGTTTACCAGTTTACCCCCTTCACCAAGTCCACCCCACATACCCATTAGTCACTGTCCGTCAGTGTAGTAAGATGCTTTAAAATCACTACTTGTCTTCTCTGTGTTGCACAGCCCTCCCTGTGGCCCCACCACCACATTATACATGCTAATTGTAAGGCCCCTTTCTTCCCTGCCCCCCTTCTCCCTCCCTTCCCACCCATCCTCCCCAGTCCCTTTCCCTTTGGTAACTGTTAGTCCTTTCTTGGGTTCTGTGAGTCTGCTGCTCTTTCGTTCCTTCAGTTTTTCCTTTGTTCTTATATTCCACATAGGAGTGAAATCATTTGGTAGCTGTCTTTCTCCGCCTGGTTTATTTCACCGAGCATAAAATCCTCTAGCTCCATCCATGTTGTTGCAAATGGTAGGATTTGTTTTCATTTATGGCTGAATAATATTCCATTGTGTATATGTACCACCTCTTCTTTATCCATTCATCTACTGATGGACACTTAGGTTGCTTCCATGTATTGGCTATTGTAAATGGTGCTGCGATAAACATAGGGGTGTATCTGTATTTTCAAATTGGGCTTCTGCATTCTTAGGGTAAATTCCTAGAAGTGGGATTCCTGGGTCAAATGGTATTTCTATTTTGTTCTTTTGGAGGAACCTCCATACTGCTTTCCACAATGGTTGAACTAATTTAAATTCCCACCAGCAGTGTAGGAGGGTTCCCCTTTCTCCACAACCTCGCCAACAATTTGTTGTTGCTTGTCTTTTGGATGGTAGCGATCCTTACCGGT
Source organism: Manis pentadactyla (assembly GCF_030020395.1). Lineage (NCBI taxonomy): Eukaryota > Metazoa > Chordata > Mammalia > Pholidota > Manidae > Manis > Manis pentadactyla. The sequence continues at coordinate 66,213,283 of NC_080034.1, forward strand.
GTGAGGTGATCTCATTGTGGTTTTAATTTGCATTCTCTGATGGCAGGCGATGTGGAGCATCTTTCATATGCCTGTTGGCCATCTGAATTTCTTCTTTGGAGAAGTGTCTGTTCAGCTCCTCTGCCCATTTTTTAATTGGATTGTTCGCTTTTTGTTTGTTGAGGTGTGTGAGCTCTTTATGTATTTTGGATGTCAACCCTTTATCGGATCTGTCATTTATGAATATATTCTCCCATACTGTAGGATGCCTTTTTGTTCTGTTGATGGTGTCTTTTGCCATACAGAAACTTTAGTTTGATGTAGTTCCATGAGTTAATTTTTACTTTTTTTTCCCTTGCTTGAGGAGATGCATTCAGAAAGAAGTTGCTCATGCTTATTTATATTATGTTGTCTTTTAAGAGTTTCATGGTTTTATGACTTACATTCAGGTCTTTGATCCATTTTGAGTTTACTTTTGTGTATGGTGTTAAACAATAATCTAGTTTCTTTCTCTTGCATGTAGCTGTCCAGTTTTGCCAACACCAGCTGTTGAAGAGGCTGTCATTTCCCCCATTGTATGTCCATGGCTCCTTTATCGTATATTCATGTATCATATATGGTTGGGTTTATATCAAGGCTCTCTTGTCTGTTCCATTGGTCTATGGGTCTGTTCTTGTGCCAGTAACAAATTGAGACACTAAGTTTCTTGTCAGTTTTCTGGACTATTTTGCAGAGTTAACATAAGAAATTTAATGCTTTGATTCTTTCCCAGAATAGTAGTTTCTTGGTTTGGGAACATATCAATCAAGGCTGCCTGCCCTGCTTTCCAGATGGGCTGAGTTATTGTCTGTTTGTTAAATAATAAGTTAAGAATCTTGCTTCTTAACTTCTTGAGTGTTAAAATGCAATTTTATCTTTAAGGTGGAATCCTTCCTGCCCTTCACTATGTTTTTTACAGCAGGGCCTGCCTGCTGTATTAATTGCCCAGGTTATATATGACTTGATTAGGGGCTGGAGGAGGAAAAGCAGCATCTGGGCAAAGTTAAAGAAGATAAGCTGGGCCTTTTAGCAGCTAAAGTAAATTTTCCAATAGCCTCATTTAATTGACACAATGAAGACATGGGCTATGCTGAGCTACTTTCTTATCTGGGGGATGCTCAAACATTCCAGGCCAGGTTACTCCTGGCTTTTTGGTTTTAACGAATCTTCACTGAAGAATGCTTACATTCCTAGTTTGATATCTTACTTTAGAGAATTAAAGTGACTCTGACGTTGCTGAGTTGTTGAATATGGAGTTTTGGTAGGGGTCTTTTTCCAGAGGCCCTCACCCTACTCTGACTATGCCCACGGTCCTTGTCTCATTATGACAGCTAATTATTTTTGCTACATTAAATGTTAATATAAATTGAGGTGCGAATGGGCATAACATCCTCATTTCCAAATTGTAGCTTTTATCATGTGTATGAGAACCCTCCTGAAATGACAAAGCATTATACTCAATGAGTATTTTTAACATTAAATGATTAGGTATTACAGGAAATAACTGATACTTTACTTCCTGGCTTAACCTCTCCAAGGGCCCAAGGGCCAAATTTAGAGTAGGCAGGTAGCCTAGCACAAGTAAATTTACGCACCCACCCCAAACCCATCCGAACTCTCTTTACACCAATTTACATTCTCAGAAGTAGCATACCCAGGTTTCTTTTCCACCACATCCTTGCCTAAACTTGTCTCTTGTTTTGTTTTGTTTTGTTTTGTTGACACCTGCTATTCTGACTGGCGTGAGGTGATATCTCATTTGGTTTTGAGTTGTATTTCCATGATGACTAGTGATGTGAGAATCCTTTCATGTGGTTGTTGGCCATCTGTATGCCTCCTTTTGAAAAATGTTTGTTCAGGCCCTTTGCCCAACTTTTTATCACATTGTTTTCCATTTGCTTTTGGTGTTGAGTTGTATGAGTTCTTTATACATTTTTGGTACGAGCTCCTTATCAGATACGTCATTTGCAAACACATTCTCACATTCACTAGGTTGTCTTCTCACATTGTTGATGGCTTCCTTTGCTGTGAGGAAGTGTTTTAGTTTGGTGTAGTGTCACTGGTTTATTTTTGCTTTTTGTTTTCCTTGCTGGGGAGACATATCTAGAAAAAAACTGTAATGCCAGTGTTCAAGAGTTTACTGCCCATGCTTTCTTCTAGGAGTTTTATGGTTTCTGGTCTTACTTTAGGTCTTTAAACCAGTTTGAGTTTACTTTGTGTATGGTGTAAGACAGCAGTGCAGTTTCATTCCATTGTATAAGGCTGTCTTGTTCTCCCAGCACCATTTTTGGAGACTGTCTTTTCACCATTGCGTATACTTGCTTCCTTTGTCACGTATTAACTGACCGTATAAGTGTAAGTTTATTTCTGAGCAATCTATTCTATTCCATTGATGTGTGTCTATTTTTGTGCCAGTACCTACTCTTTGATTACTGTAGCTATACAACACAGTTTGAAGTCAGGAAGCATGGTCCTCTCTCTATCTTTATTTTTCTTTCTCGAGATTTCTTTGGCAATTTGGGGTCTTTTGTGGTTCTGTACACATTTTACATTTATTTCTCTAGTGTTGTAAAAACATGCTATTGGTATTTGATAGGGATTGCATTGCACCTGTAGATCGCTTGGGGGTATTAAGGTCATTTTAACTATATTGATTATTCCCGCCCATGAGCATGGAATAGCTTTTTTACATATTTGTGTCAAATTCAGTTTCTTTCATCAGTGTCTGATAGTTTTCAGAATGCAATCTTTCTCCTACTTGGTTAGATTTATGTCTAAACTTCATTCATTTTTATTATTTTTTATCTTTGTATTTTTATTTTGTTATGATTAATGTACAATTATATGAAGAACATTATGTTTACTAGGGTTCCCCCCTTCACCAAGTCCCCCCCACAAACCCCATTATAGTCACTGTCCATCAGCGTAGTAAGATGTTGTAGAATCACTGCTTGTCTTCTCTGTTGCAGAGCCCTCCCCATGCCTCCGTCATATTATACATGCTAATCGTAATACCCCCTTTCTTTTTCTCCCACGCTGATCCCTCCCTTCCCTCCCATTCTCCCCAGTCCCTTTCCCTTTGGTAACTGTTAGTCCATTCTTGGGTTCTGTGAGTCCGCTGCTGTTTCGTTCCTTCTGTTTTTGCTTTGTTCTTATACTCCACAGAGTATTGGAATCATTTGCTACTTGTCTTTCTCCACCTGGCTTATTTTAGTGAGCATATCACCCTGTAGCTCCATCCATGTTGTTGCAAATGGTGGTAGGATTTGTTTTCTTATTGCTGAATGATATTCCATAGTGTATATGTACCACCTCTTCTTTATCCATTCATCTCCTGATGGGCACTTAGGTTGCTTCCATTTCTTGGCTATTGTAAATAGTGCTGCGATCAACATAGGGGTGCATATGTCTCTTTCAAACTGGGCTCCTGCATTCTTAGGGTAAATTCCTAGGAGAGGAATTCCTGGGACAAATAGTATGTCTGTTTTTTGGATTTTTGGGGAACCTCCATACTGCTTTCCACAATGGTTGAACTGACTGACATTCCCACCAGCAGTATAGGAGGGTTCCCTTTTCTCCACATCTTCACCAACATCTGTTGTTGTCTGTCTTTTGGATGGTGGCCATCCTAACTGGTGTGAGGTGATACCCCAGTGTGGCTTTAATGTGCAGTTCTCTGATGATTAGCAATGTGGAGCATCTTTTCATGTGCCTGTCTGCCACCTGAAATGGCTTCTTTGGAGAAGTGTCTGTTCAGATCCTCTGCCCATTTTGTAATTGGATTATTTGCTTTCTGTGTGTTGAGGTACGTGAGCTCTTAATACATATTTTGGATGGCAACTCCTTATCGGTTATGTTATCTATGAATATATTCTCCCATCCTGTAGGATGTCTTTTTGTTCTACTGATGGTGTTCAAACGGAATCTTATACCCCGTGCCATGTCATTCCAATTCTAATTTTTTTTTTTCCAGAACACCAATTGACTGAGAAAACTGTTAGGAAGAGGAGAAGATGTGATACAGGAAAATCGAGCCTAAGCTGAGAAGTGAGATGGTGTGGAGACTGGTAGATAGTATCTTTCCATGTGTTGCTTTCAAGGGTGATAGCGAAAAAAGGTTGCTAAGGAGATAAAGCCCTGGGTGTTTACATCACCTGGTATCGGTGGAGCCACCTAGCCACTAGCCATTAATGGGAAGGCTAGCATGCGGCACTGTTATCTTTCCTGCGGAGTTAGACGTGTGGCATCCCCCGTTTGCAGTTCCGTCAGACCCTGTGTGGGACTGTCCTGGCACTGGTGGTGGTGGACCTGAGAGCTCTACCATTCCTGCTGGGCTGTTCCAGCATCCCTCTCAGAACAAGGCCTCAGTAGTGCTCCTGGTAGAGAGAGAGAGAGAGAGAGAGAGAGAGAGAGAGAGAGAGAGAGAGAGAGAGAAAGAGAGAGAGAGAATTGCACTCAAGAGACGGGCAGTTTTTTTCTATAGCTCCATGAGCATGTTCCTGATGTTTATTTTGAGATCTGTTTCAGGAAGATTGATTTGAGTCCTGTTACCAGGTTCCTTTGACGGTTCATATTTGTAGGTGGCGCCCTGTAGCTCCCAGGAGATTTACTCTCTGGGGCTGCTCAGCCCTTTGGGGGGATGGCAGGGGTCACGGGAGCAGCCCTGGTGCCCTCCACTGCCGGGAGGAAAGAGGTCTCTCCTGCTTCCCGGCCACAGTGCCTGTCTCCACTGCCAGGGCCAGTTTGCGGAGCACGCAGGGAGAAGCTGCCGTAGGTGGGGACGTCCTCGCTGGCCTGGTGCGATGGTGGGGGCCGCCGGGTAGCAAGCCAGTGCCGGCAGGGAGGCAGGCCGTGTATCAGTCACAGCAAGGTAGGGGGGCCTCGGAGCTGCGAGGCCAGCCAGGGGGACGGAGCGACTGGAGCTCCTAAAAGTTCTCCCGCCTGCTGGGCAGAGTGCATCTGGGCAGTTTGGCGCACCTGTCCTTTCTCCTTAGTGGCAAGCTCTGGAAGCCTTGTCCCTTTAGCAGCTGTCTCGCTGTTAGGAAGTCTCTCAGACTGCCCGCCTTTCTTTTGTCCCATAGCGGCCGGATGTGGATCCCTGTGTTGTCCCACAGTGGCTGGAATCTCAAGTCTCTGGAAGTATTCTGCCTGTCTTGGCTTTCCAACCCCACCGATCCTCCAGAGCGCACTATGTATGGTAGGTTTGTGCTCCCAGAGCACATCTCCAGGGCTGGGTGTTCAGCAGTCCTAGGCCTCCACCCCCCTCCCCGGTTCCGTTTCTCTTCCTCCCTACTGTGAGCTCAGGTGTGGGAAGTGCTTTGGGTCCCTGTGGATCACGGCTTTGTACGTCACCCTTCTCCTTGAGGTGACAGCCTGCCGCAGCAGCCTTCTTCCCTGCTGCTCTTCCAGAATTTGGGGTAGTTGTTCTATTTCCATATTGTACATCTGTATGTGGTTCTGGGAGGAGGTTTCTTCCTCCCATCTCACGCCGCCTTCTTCAATCCCATCAATCCATCTTTTTTTTTTTTTTTTTCAATTACACTTGTGTAGGGTTCCTTTCCCCACCCCTTCGACTTGTAGTTTGTCTGTGTCCTTGGATCTCAAGTGAGTCTCCTTAAGGGAGCACGTAGATCATCCTGAGTTTTCATCCCTTCTTCTAATCCTGTTTCTTTTGATTGGAGCATTGAAAGTCTGTCCTTTCATTCTGATAATTGATAGCTGTGGCCTTATTGCACTTTTAAATTTTTTATTTATTTTTTATTTTGTTACTATTAATCTACAATTAGATGAAGAAAATTATGTTTACTAGGCTCCCCCCTTCAAGTCCTCCTCAGAAACCCCATTACAGTCCCTGTCCATCAGCGTAGTAAGGTGCTGTAGAATCACTGCTTGTCATCTCTGTGTTGCACAGCCCTCCCCATGCGCCCCCCCACATGATACATGCTAATCGTAGTACACCCTTTCTTTTCACCTGCCCTTATCCCTCCCTTCCCATCCACCCTCCCCAGTCCCAGTCCCTTTCCCTTTGGTAACTGTTGGTCCATTCTTGGATTCTGTGATTCTGCTGCTGTTTTGTTCCTTCAGTTTCTCTTTGTTCTTATACTCCACAGATGAGTGAAATCATTTGGTACTTGTCTTTCTCCACCTGGCTTATTTCACTGAGTATAATACCCTGTAGCTCCATCCATGTTGTTGCAAATGGTAGGATTTGTTTTTTCTTATGGCTGCTTATTGCACTTTTTAAACTGGATTTCTTTCTTCTCTTTTGTTTGTAGTTTCACTCTGTTCTTTCATCATTGCTCTCCTGGTCATGAGCAATAGCTTTGTTATAATTGATATGTATCTATATCTATCTATCATCTATCTGTCTAATCATATATCTGTCATCTTTCTATATCTTTCTATCTATCTATCTATCTGTCTTTCTATCTCTCTATCTCTCTATCTATCTATCCATCTATCTATCTATCATCTATCTATCTATCTATCTATCTAATCTAGTCTGTCTATCCATCTATCTATCATCTATCTATCTATCTATCTATCTACCTATCTTATCTATCTATCTACCTATCTTATCTATCTATCTATCTATCTATCTATCTATCTATCTGTCTATCTATCTATCTATCTATCATCTATCATCTGTCATCATCTTTTTGTCTGCCCATCTATCCTTAAGTACAGAACAGTTAACAACACAGCTTATATGTCACTTCCCTACATTGTGCTTCCAAAAATCTTGCAAGGTAACTAGGCTGTAGAGATAGCACTGGATTCACTGAGACACTTGCAGGTCGAGTCAGCCGCTTGTGCTTACAAAACCAGTAAATGGTGGTGCAGGGACTTCAGCCCATATCTCTGTCCTCTGTCCTCTTACCTCCTTATCACTTGCTGACTGTATTCTAGCCACATTCATTGACTAAGTGCTCCCTGAAGACCACAAGTATCCTTCCTCTGGGCCTGTTGTAGACAGAAACCTAAACTTGGTGCTTTGCTCACCACCGTGTTTGAGGCACATCGGTGTCACCGCTGATAGGAGGAGGGACAAATGAAAAGGAACACCAAGTTCTAGACAGGAGCAGTTGGGAGCAAAGAGTGTGTTGTTGAGTGACGTGTTTGAGTGTCCAAACTTCCCTCTTTATCTAGTTAAATACTTCTTTACATTTGTAAACATCATGAAATCTACTGATTTCAAAAGCCCAAACACATGTTATTACAGCAATTCAATTGTTGAGGTGAGAAAAAATGAGAAGGGCTTCACTCTACCACTTAATCTATGACTGCATACTATTAAAACCAAACAAAAAGAATCCACTGTGGCTGGAAGGGCTCTTTTGTACTCACTGTCTCTCTGGAGACTCAAACAGAATCCCCCTTTTTTTTTCAGTTTCACTTGTGTAGGGTACCTGTCCCCACCCCTTCAACTTGTAGTTTGTCTGTGTCCTTGGATCTCAAGTGAGTCTCCTGTAAGGGAGCACGTAGATGATCTTGAGTGAGCGATAGCTTTGTTTAGTATTATGATTTCCTGTCTACCTACCTACCTGTCTATTTATCCATCTATCCATATCTATCTATCTACATATGTATGTATGTATGTATCTAATCTATCATCTATCTATATCTATCTGCTATCGTCTATGTACCTAATTAATCTGTATGTATATCTATCTGATCTATCAATCATCTATGTATGTATCTATTTTCTCAGTTTTGTCAATGTTCTGTCACTAGGTGCACATTCATTCCTTAACCTTCCCCACTTAGAATGCAGTCTGTTTCCAGTGAGTCTCAGACTAAGACATATGGATACACATACACAGTAATGGCTTAGTGTGATGTCACATTTCCTCCTTGTATTGACCTGCTTCACTGAAAGTCAGCATTTCTCTTAGATTTTTTATGAAAGTTCACATATATGTAAATGGAAAATTCACTACCGATATGCTGTGCTTGAGTGGACAAACTACCTGACTTTTATTTCCAACTAATTTTTGTGTCTAAAAATCCTATCATTAGCCACTCAAACAAAGTAATGAATCGAGAAAATTCTTTTGCAGCAAATATTTATTTAAACGCTTAGTATGTCCTTGGCATTGAGGTAACTCTATCAATAGAAGAGTCAGCAAGTATCACATATACTAGTGCAAGTGATGTATGTAAATTATTTCCTTTGATTATCTCAACAACTCTGTGAAGTACATCGTGCACCAGATGAGTCTGAGGTTAGTGATTTTCCCCAAAGTTACCCGAAGCTGTTAAGTGAGAAATTTGGATTTGCACAGAGTGTTTGATTATAAATAGTCTACACTATTAACATCTTCAGCCTCTTGTATCTTCCTTCTTTGGAAATTGCAGCTTCAGAAGAGTGGCAGATGTTGTTATGCCAATGATTATATCAAATATACCAACAATTGATTTGGAAACAAGGGTACAAGTGAGCTGAACAGGTGTTTTAGTAATTGTATAGCAGGAAGAAGCAGTTATGTAGTGATGGTACTTAAGCTAGAAAATGAAGACTATGTAGGAGTTAAGCAGCAGAACAGGGAGTGGAAGAGTATTTCTAATAGAGGAAATCAAGTGGCTAAAGGATGTAGAGCAGGAAAGAGACTGGGACATTTGAGGAAAAGATAGAATGTGGCCAGTTATTGCCTCAAACCTTGGAAGAGTGGGGAAAATAGGCCATAGAGTATGTCAGTTTAGATAGAGATGCTCATATGTGGGTTTCCATGTTGAAAATATTGGAAATTTTTAGCAATTACCTGTGTCATGAAACAGAAGGGTAGGTTTAGGAGTAAGACTCCCCAAATGGGAAGTTTTGTAATAAAAAAACAATAAGTAAATAGATACCTTGGTTACTTTGTAAGGCTCTGCTGTACCACAGTACTACACACTGGATTGTTTACACCACAGACATGTATCCTTTCACAGTTAGGGGTCTAGAAGTCTGAGAGTGAAGTGTCACCAGCTGGGTTCCTGCTGAGGGCTGTGGCCTGGGGTCGGCTCCATGCCTCTCTCCTAGGTTCTGGTGGGTTTTGGCAGTATTTGGCTTATAGAAGTGTTCCCCCAAACTCTTTCTTGTCAGTCACATGCCATTAGGCCTACGTGTATATCTGTGTTCAAACTTCTTTTTTTTTTTCTTGTTATTAATCTACAATTACATGAAGAACATTATGTTTACTAAGCCCCCCTGTTCACCAAGTCCCCCCCACACACCCCATTACAGTCACTGTCCATCAGTGTAGTAAGATGCTGTAAAATCACTACTCGTCTTCTCTGTGTTGCACAGCCTTCCCCATGCTACACCCTACGTGGTAATTATACATGATAATTGTAATACCCGCTTTCATTTTCCCTGCCCTTATCCCTCCCTTTGCACCCATACTCCCTAGTCCCTTTCCCTTTGGTAACTGTTAGTCTATTCTTGGGTTCTGTGATTCTGCTGCTGTTACGTTCCTTCAGTTTTTCTTTGTTCTTATGCTACACATATGAGTGAAACCATTTGATACTTGTCTTTCTCCGCCTGGCTTATTTCACTGAGCATAATACCGTTTAGCTCCATCCATGTTTTTGGGAATGGTAGGATCTGTTTTCTTCTTATGGCTGAGTAATATTCCATTGTGTATATGTACCACATCTTCTTTATCCATTCATCTACTGATGGACATTTAGGTTGCTTTCATATCTTGGCTATTGTAAATAGTGCAGCGATAAACATAGGGGTGCATCTGTCTTTTTCAAACTGGAGTGCTGTATTCTTAGGGTAAATTCCCAGAAGTGGAATTCCTGGGTCAAATGGTATTTCCATTTTGAGAATTCTGAGCAACCTCCATGCTGCTCTCCACAATGGTTGAACTAATTTACATTCCCACCAGCAGTGTAGGAGGGCTCCCCTTTCTTCACAGTGGAGAACGTTGCCAACATTTGTTGTTGTCTTTTCAATGATGGCGATCCTTACTGGTGTGAGGTGATGTCTCTTTGTGCTTTTAATTTGCATTTCTCTGATGAGAAGCGATGTGGAGCATCTTTTCATGTGCCTGTTGGCCATCTGGATTTCTTCTTTAGAGAACTGTCTATTCAGCTCCACTACCCATTTTTTAATTGGATTATTTGCTTTCTGTGTGTTGAGGTGAATGAGATCTTTATATATTTTGGATGTCAACCGTTTACATGGTATGTCATTATGAATATATTCTCCCATATTGTAAGGTACCTTTTTGTTCTACCGATGGTGTCCTTTTCTGTACAGAAGCTTTTCAGCTTAATATAGTCCCACTTATTCATTTTTGCTTTTGTTTCCATTACGCGGGGAGATATGTTCATGAAGAAGTTGCTCATGTTTATGTCCAAGAGATTTCTGCCTGTGTTTTTTTCTAGGAGTTTTATGGTTTCATGTCTTACATTCATGTCTTTGATCCATTTCGAATTTCCTTTTGTGTATGGGGTTAGACAGTGATCCAGTTTCATTCTCTTACTTGTAGCTGTCCAGTTTTGCCAGCACCATCTGTTGGAGAGACTGTCATTTCCCTGTTGTTATGCCCATGGCTCCTTTATCGTATGTTAATTGATCATATATGTTTGGGTTAATGTCTGGAGTCTGTATTCTGTCCCACTGGTCTGTGGCTCTGTTGTTGTGTCAGTACCAAATTCTCTTGATTAGTGTGGCTTTGTAGTAGAGTTTGAAGTTGGGGAGAGAGATCCCCCCCACTTCATTCTTCCTTCTCAGGATTGCTTTGGCTATTTGTGGTCTTTGGTGTTTCCATATGAATTTTTGAAGTATTTGTTCCAGTTTGTTGAAGAATGTTGTTGGTAATTTGATAGGGATTGCATCAAATCTGTATATTCCTTTGGACAGGACGGCCATTTTGACGATATTAATTTCTCCTAGCCAAGATCATGGGATGGGTTTCCATTTGCTAGTGTCCTCTTTAATTTCTCTTAAGAGTGTCTTATAGTTTTCAGGGTGTAGGTGTTTCACTTCCTTGGTTAGGTTTATTCCGAGGTATTTTATTCTTTTTGATGTAATTGTGAATGGAATTGTTCTCCTGATTTCTCTTTCTATTAGTTCATTGTAGTTGTATAGGAAAGCCACAGATTTCTGTGTGTTAATTTTGTATCCTGCAACTTTGCTGTATTCTGATATCAGTTCTAGTAGTTTTGGGGTGGAGTCTTTAGGGTTTTTTATATACAATATCATGTCATCTATAAATAGTGACAGTTTAACTTCTTGTTTCCCAGTCTGGATTCCTTTTATTTCTTTTGTTTTGCCTAATTGCGGTGGCTAGGACCTCCAGTACTATGTTGAATAACAGTGGGGAGAGTGGGCATCCCTGTCTTGTTCCCAATCTCAGAGGAGAAGCTTTTAGTTTCTTGCTTTTCAATGTGATGTTAGCTGTGGGTTTGTCATATACGGCCTTTATTATGTTGAGGTACTTGCCCTCAATGCCCATTTTGTTGAGAGTTTTTAATCATGAATGGATGTTGACTTCTGTCGAATGCTTTTTCAGCATCTATGGAGATGATCATGTGGTTTTTGTCCTTCATTTTGTTGATGTGGTGGATGATGTTGATGGATTTTTGAATGTTGTACCATCCTTGCATCCCTGAGATGAATCCCACTTGGTCATGGTATATGATCCTTTTGCGGTATTTTTGAATTCGGTTTGCTAATATTTTGTTGAGTATTTTTGCATCTACGTTCATCAGGGATATTGGTCTGTAGTTTTCTTTTTTGGTGGGGTCTTTGCCTGGTTTTGGTATTAGGGTGATGTTGGCTTCATAGAATGAGTTTGCTAGCATTCCCTCCTCTTCTATTTTTGGAAAACTTTGAGGAGAATGGGTATTATGTCTTCTCTGTATGTCTGATAAAATTCTGAAGTAAATCCATCTGGCCCGGGTTTTTTTTACTTGGGTAGTTTTGTAATTACCGCTTCTGTTTCGTTGCTGGTAATTGGTTTGTTTAGATTTTCTGTTTCTTTCTGGGTCAGTCTTGGAAGGTACTATTTTTCTAGGAAGTTGTCCATTTCTCCTAGGCTTTCCAGCTTGTTAGCATATAGGTTTTCATAGCATTCTCTAATAATTGTTTGTATTTCTATGGGGTCCATCATTATTTTCTCTTTCTCGTTTCTGATTTTGTTGATGTGTGTTGATTCTCTTTTTCTCTTACTAAGTCTGGCTAGAGCCTTATCTATTTTTATTTTCTCAAAGCACGAGCTCTTGGTTTCATTGATTTTTTTTCTGTTTTATTCTTCTCAATTTTATTTATTTCTTCTCTGATCTTTATTATGTCCTTCCTTCTGCTGACTTTAGGCCTCATTTGTTCTTCTTTTTCCAATTTCGATATTTGTGACATTAGACTATTCATTTGGGATTGTTCTTCCGTCTTTAAATATGCCTGGTTTGCTATATACTTTCCTCTTACGACTGCTTTTGCTGCGTCCCACAGAAGTTGGGACTTTGTGTTGTTGTTGTCATTTGTTTCCATATGTTGCTAGATCTCCATTTTAATTTTGTTGTTGATCCATTGATTATTTAGGAGCATGTTGTTAAGCCTCCATGTGTTTGTGAGCTTTTTTGCTTTCTTTGTACAATGTATTTCTTGCTTTATACCTTTGTGGTCTGAAAATTTGGTTGTTAGGATTCCAATCTTTTTGAATTTACTGTGCCTCATTTTGTGGCCTAGCAATGTGGTCTATTCTGGACAATGTTCCATGTGCACTTCAGAAGAATGTGTATCCTGTTGCTTTTGGATGTAGAGTTCTATAGATGTCTATTAGGTCCATGTGTTCTAGTGCGTTGTTTACTGCCTCCATGTCCTTACTTATTTTCTGTCTGGTGCATCTATCCTTTGGAATGAGTGGTGTGTTGAAGTCTGCCAAAATGAACGCATTGCATTCTATTTCCTCCTTTGGTTCTGTTAGTATTTGTTTCACATATGCTGGTGTGCTGTGTTGGGTGCATATATATTTATAATGGTTATATCCGCTTGTTGGACTGACCCTTTATCATTATGTGATGTCCTTCTTTATCTCTTGTGACTTTCTTCGTTTTGATGTCTATTTTGTCTGATACCTGTAGTGCAACACCTGCTTTTTTCTCCCTGTTTGGATGGAATATGTTTTTCCATCCCTTGACTTTTAGTCTGTGCATGTCTTTGGGTTTGAGGTGCATCTCTTGTAAGTAGCATATAGAAGGGTCTTGCTCTTTTATCCATTCTATTACTCTGTCTTTTGATTGGTGCATTCAGTCCATTTGCATTTAGGGTGACTATTGAAAGATATGTACTTACTGCCATTGCAGGCTTTAGATTTGTGGTTACCAAAGGCTCAAGGTTAGGTTCTTTAGTATCTTACTGTCTCACTTAACTCGCTTATTGTGGTGTTATGAGCACTGTCTGGTGATTCTTTATTTCTCTCCCTGCTTATTCCTCCCCCTCCATTCTTTATATTTTGGGTGTTTTATTGCGTGCCCCTTTGTGTTTCCTTTGACTGCTTTTGTGGGTAGTTGATTTTATTTTTTGCCTTTAGTTTGTATTTGGTTGGTCTGCTTTCTTTGCTGTGATTTTATTTTCTCTGGTGACATCTGTTTAGCCTTAGGAGTGCTGCCATGTCGAGCAGTCCCTCTAAAATACCGTGTAGAGGTGGTTTGTGGGAGGGAAATTCCGTCAACTTTTGCTTGTCTGGGAATTGTTTACTCCCTCCTTCATATTTAAATGATAATCGTGCTGGATACAGTAATCTTGGTTCAAGGCCCTCCTGTTTCATTGCATTGAATATATTATGCCATTCTCTTCTGGCCTGTAAGGTTTCTGTTGAGAAGTCTGATGATAGCCTGTTGGGTTTTCCTTTGTAGGTGCCCTTTTTCCTCTGTCTAGCTGCCTTTGAAACTCCTTGTCCTAGATCTTTGCCATTTTATTTATTATGTGTCTTGGTGTTGTCGTCCTGGGGTCCCTTCTTTTGGGAGTTCTGTGTACTTCCGTGGTCTGATCAATTATTTCCACCCCCAGTTTGGGGAAGTTTTCAGCAATTATTTCTTGAAATACACTTTCTATCCCTTTTTCTCTCTCTTCTTCTGGTACCCCTATAATGTGGATATTGTTCCTTTTGGATTGGTAACATAGTTCTCTTAATATTGTTTCATTCCTTGAGATCCTTTTATCTCTCTCTGTGTCAGCTTCTAAGCGTTCCTGTTCTCTGGTTTCTATTCCATCAATGGCTTTTTGCATCTCATCCATTCTTCATTAACATCCTTCCAGAGATTGTTTTATTTTTGTAGTCTCCCTCCCTACTTTGTCCATTAGCTCTTGCATTTTTCTCTGCAGCTCCATCAGCATGGTCATGACCTTTATTTTGAATTCTTTCTCAGGAAGATTGGTTAGGTCTGTCTCCCCAAGCTCCTTCTCAGGGGTTGTCTCTGTTAGTCTGGTCTTGATCAAATTCTTCTGACTTTTCATGGCGATAGAGGTAGTTGTGGGGAGTTGGCGCATGTGTCAGCTGGGAGAACATCCCTTCTTGCTAGTTTGTGGCCTTCGTCTCCTGTGAGAACAGCGACCCCTAGTGGCTTGTGCTGGGCAGCTGCATGCAGATGTGGCCTCTAAGTCTGGCCCGAGCGGCTGCTCTCGGTGTGGCCGGCCTCAGGTTGCTGCTCCACTGTGGCAGAGCTTTGCCGGAGGGGGAACGTGCCGGAGGCTGTTCATCGCCGTGAGGGGCCTCCAAGCTCCACTGCCGCCCAGGGGGTTAGGGCGCCCAGAGTTCCCCATGATTCCCAGCTTCTGTGCTGAGCACGCCAGGACGCTTCCGTCCAGCTGCGGGGCCCCTGTCCCTTAAAGACTTTCAAAAAAGCCCTCGCTTTTCTTTTGTCCCAGGGGCGCCAGCTGCGCTGACCCACTTGCAGGTTTTACCGTTCTGTTTCCCTAGTGTCCAGCACACCATGCACTGTGTGTCTCCGCTCCCAGTGTGGATGACTGGGGCTGGGTATTTAGCAGTCCTCGGCTCCTTCTGCCTCCCCGCTCCGACTCCTCTCCTCCCACCAAGGAGCTGGTGTGATTGGCACGCTTGGGTCCCACCGGGCCGTGGTTTGTATCTTACCCCCTTCGTGTGGCGCTAGGGTCTGGCAGATGTAGATGTAGTCTGGCTGTTGTACTGTATCTTCTGGTCTCTCTTTTAGGAGTATTTATATGTGTTGTATTTTCAAAAATATATGTGGTTTTGGGAGGAGATTTCGGCTACTCTACTCACGCCACCATCTTCGCTCCTCCTCCCTCTGTGTCTTTTGATTGGTGCATTTCCTGCATTTACATTCAGGGTAATTATCGATAGATATGTACTTATTTCCATTGCATGCTTTGCATTCGTGGGTACCATACGTTCAAGGTTAGCTTCTTTGCTATGTAATCGTCTAACATTAACTCACTTATGCTGTTATAAACACAGTGTGATGATTCTTTATTTCCCTCCCTTCTTTTTCTACCTCCTCTACTCTCTGTGTTTTAGGTGTTTAATTCTGTACTCTCTTGTGTTTCCCTTAACTCCTTTTGTGGATAACTGATTTTATTTTTTGGCTTTAGTTAGTATTTGTTGTGCTTTCTTTGGTGTGATTTTATTTTCTCTGGTACCATCTATTTAACCTTAGGAGTACTTCCATCTAAAGCAGTTCCTTTAAAATACACTGTACAGGTGTTTTGTGGAAGGTAAATTCCCTCAACTTTTGCTTATCTGGAAATTGTTTAATCCCTCCTTCAAATTTAAGTGATGATCTTGCTGGATACAGTATTGTTGGTGCAAGGCCCTTCTGTTTCATGCATTATATATATGATGCCACTCTCTTCTGGCCTGTAAGGTTTCTGTTGAGAAGTGTGAAAATAGCCTGATGGGTTTTCCTTTGCAGGTGATCTTTTTTCTCTGGCTGCTTTTACTACCCTGTCCTTGCCTTTGATCTTTGCCATTTTAATTATTATGTGTCTTGGTGTTGTTCCCCTTGGGTCCCTTATGTTGGAAAATCTGTGGGTTTCCATGATCTGAGACTATTTCCTTCCCCAGCTTGGGGAAGTTTTCATCAATTATTTCTTCAATGACACTTGCTATCTCATTTTCTCTCTCTTCTTTTGGTACCCCTATAATGCGAATATTATTCCATTTGCATTGGTCACACAATTCTCCTAAGTGTTCTTTCATTCCTATAGATCCTTTTGTCTCTCTCTGCCTCAGTTTCTCTGTATTCCTGTTTTCTATTCCATCAACAATCTCTTGCACCTCATCCAGTCTGCTCTTAAGTCCTTCCATTGTTTGTTTCATTTCTGTTGTCTCCCTCCAGAAATCATCCCTGAGCTCCTGCATATTTCTCTGGAACTCCATGAGCCTGGTTATGACTTCTATTTTGAATTCTTTTTTAGGAAGACTGGTTATACTTGTCTCACCAGGCTCTCTCTCTGGAATTTGAGTGATTTTGGACTGAACCAGGTTGTTCTTCCTTTTCACGGTGATAGAAGTGATCACTGGCGAGTGGTATGTGTGTCAGGTGGGAGAAGAGAGTCCCTTCCTGTTTTCTGGTAACCTTTCCCTTCTCTGCTTTCTGTGCCCGTTAACTGCACACAGGGAGCAGTCTCTGGGTTAATCCCCTGAGCTACCTTGGGTGGGGCGGCCCTCAGGATCGCCTTAGGCACTGGCAGGGGTTGCAGGCGAGCTGCATGTGTTCTCCTGCGAGAAAGGCACCCCTTTGTGACTTCTGGACTTTGCACCGGCTTCATTAAGCTTGTGCCAGGCAGCTGCTGCGCACAGGGGGCAGGTTCTGGCTCTGACTCTGACTCGTTTAGGTGTGCGCTGGGAGAAGATTCTGTGTGGTTGCTGTGAGTGGGGCTGCTCCCCTGCTGGTCTACAGCAATGGTGCTTCAGTGGTTTGCTTGCAGCGCCCACCGGGGGGAATGAACAGGCTGCTTATCGCTATGATGGGCTTCGGAGCTGTGTTGCTACCCAGGGGGTTAGGGCACCTGACGTTCCTTTACATTCCCAGCCTGCTTTTCTGTGTGTGCCAGGACGATTTAGTCCACCTGTTAAACGCTTGTCCCCTTAATACTTTTAAAGTGCCTGCGTTTCTTTTGTTCCAGGGCAACCCGCTGTGGGGACCTGTTCATAGTCTCCTTCTCGGAATTTCCTTTTCCGTTTCTGTCATATCCCGTACACCGTGCAATGTGTGTCTGTGCTCCCAGTGCAGATTACTAGGGCTGGTTGTTTAGCAGTCCTGTGCTTCCGCTCCCTCCCCAGGCTGATGCTTTTCCTCACCCTGGTGAGCTGGGGTGGGGGGAGCGCACTGGCCCCACCATATTGCAGTTTTGTATCTTACCCTTTTCATGAGATGCTGAGTTCTCGCAGATGTAGATGTAGCCTGGCTGTTGTACTGTATCTTCTGGACTCTCTTTTAGGAGTAGTTGCATTTGGTGTATTTTCGAAATCTATATGGTTTTGGGAGGATATTTCTGTTGCCCTACTGACGTTGCCATCTTGAGTGAGTCCCCTCGTGGTTTTAATTTGCATTTGCCTGATAATTAGTGATGTGGAGCATCTTTTCATGTGACTGTAGGCCATCTGTATGCCCTCTTTGGGAAATGTCTATTCTGGTTCTCTGCCCATATTTTAATGGGTTCTTTGTTTTATAGTATATTTATCCAATATATATTGGATGTCAGCCCCTTATCAGATATATCACTTTCAGTTATGTTCTTCCTTACAGTAAGTTGCCTTTTCATTTTGTTGATGTTGTCCTTTACTATACAGAAACTTTAGATCGATGAAGCCCCTCTTGTTTATTCTTTCTTTAGTTTCCCTTGCCTGGGGAGGTGTGTCGAGAAAAAATTTACTCTTGCTGATTTTCAAGAGATTCATGCCCATCTTTTCTTTAAAAAGTTTTGTGCTTTCATGCCTTTAGGTATTTAATGCATTTTGAATTAAGTTTTGTGCATGATGTTAGACAGTGATGCAATACCATTCTCCTGCATGTAGATGTCTGGTTTTCCCAGCACCATTCATTGAAGAGACTGTCTTTTCCCCATTGTATATTCTTGCCTCTTTTGTCATATTTTAATTGACCATATAAGTGTGGGTTTATTTCTTAGTTATCTGTTCAGTTCCATTGATTCATATATTCTTGTGTCAGTACCATACTGTTTCATTCACTGCAGCTTTGTAGTATAGCTGTTTACCCCCAGCATTGTTCTTCATTGTCAAGGTTTCTTTGGCTCTTCAGGGTCTTTTGAGGTTGCATATAAATTTTAGGATCTTTTCCTCTAGTTGAGTGAAAAATGCCATTGGTTTTTTGATAGGGATTACATCGAATCTGTAGGTTGCTTTGGATAATATGGCCATTTTAACAATATTCAATCATCCTATCCAGGAGCATGGGATAGGTTTCCATTTATTTGTGTCTTCCTCAGTTTCTTTCATCAGTGTCTTAGAGTTTTGAGATTACAGGTCTTTATCTGCCTTGGTTGAATTTTATTCCCAGTGATTTTATCCTTTTTGAGGCAATCATAAATGGGATTCTTTCTTAAATCTCTTCCTGGTAGTTCATTTGTATGTGTAAATGTGGCAGATTTTTGCGCATTGGTTTTGTTTGCTGTGACTTTTACTGAGTTCATTTATTAATTCTAATAGTTTTTGATGCAGTTTTTAGGGTTTTCTCTATACAGTATCATGTCACCTCTAAGTAGGGGCAATTTGACTTCTTCCTTAACAACTTGGATGCCTTTTACTTGTCTGGTTGCCGTAGCTAGGACTTTCAGGACTATGTTTAATAAAAGTGACAGTGGGCATTCTTGTCGTGTTCCTGACCTTAGAGGAAAAGCTTTCAGCTTTTTGCAATTCTGTGTGATGGCAGCTGTGAGTTTGTCATATATGGCCATTGTTATGTTGATGTATGTTCCCACTATACACACTTTGTTGAGTTTTTAGCATAAAAGCATGTTGGGTTTTGTGATCCTTTTTAGTACCTATTGTGATGATATAGTTTTTGTCCTTCCTTTTGTTAATGGGATGTGTCACATTGATTTGCAGGTATTTCACCATCTTTGCATCCCTGGAATAAATCCTACTTGTTCTTGGTTAATGAGTTTTGTAATGTATTTTTTAATTCAGTTTGCTGCTAATTTTTTTGAGGATTTTCACAAATGTGTTCACCAAGGATGGTGGTGTCTTAGTGTTCCTTTTTTGTTCTGTTTTTGTTGGATTTGGTATTGGGGTGATGCTGATCTAATAAAAAGGTGTGAAGTTTTCCTTCCTTTTCAAGGTTTAGAAGTAGTTTGAGAAAGGTAAATGTTAACTGTACTTTAAATGTTTGGTGGAAGTAATTTTTTAAAACCATCTGGTCCTTGAGTTTGTAGAGTGTTTTTTGTTTTTTTGTTTTTGATTATCAGTACAGTTCATTACTGTTAATCTGTCAGTGGAGATTTTCTATTTCTTCTGTCTGGTTCAGTTTTGGAATATTATGCATTTCTAGGAGCTTTTTATAACAGCCTCTTGCAGTCCTTTGTGTTTCTGTTGTGTCAGTTAGCTTTTCTTTCATTTCTGAGTTGAGCTGTCTATTCATTTACACATGGCCATCCTTTTGCCTCGTCTCCATTTGTTGATGTTGGTGAACTCTAAGTAAGAAAATGGAAGAATAAAGTCTAAAGGCCCTGTTTTCTGTGTGGAAGTGCTTTCATTTCTTTGGCGAGGTTCAAGATTCTGTAATTTATTGGGTCCATTTGTGAACTCTCTGTTCTATTTCATTTATTTGTGTGTATTTATTTATTTATATTTTATTAATGAGGAGAAAAGTAGTGCAATTTATAGTGTGGCTTGACATTTAAATCATAAGTTTCATCTTAACACACCTGCCCAATAGAAGGGTGAATGACCTGTGGAAACCTCTGGTAGGTGTTTGTTCTAGACATCAACATCAAGACAGCTGGGTTTTTAAAATGGAGGGTGTCAAGCACACATTTGGTTTTGACTGGTAAAGCAGGTGATTAGAACTAGTTGAGTTTTAGGTGTTTGAAAATATTCAGGTTAATGAAGACAGGTTTACAGATCAGGATAATACTGTAGACTGGAAATACAATTTGTTCACTTAATCTAGTGCAGTTTTATAACTTTCTAATATGTAAGTTGCTTGCCTCCTGAAATTGGAGTTACATGCTTGGCAAGTCTGTTATCCACTTGCAGCCAGGTGGATCCTTGTTTTTGGAGCACAGATAACAAACAGGGCAACTAATAAGATGTGTTCTGATATTTTTTTTCTAGAAGTTTGGTAGTTAGTTTGATGATTTTTTAATGGCAAGGCAAAATCTAATTTCTCAGTCATCTTCTGGATCCATTAGGATGAAATAGGGATTGCTGCTTTGGACAGTTACCGTGAAGTCTCAGTCAAGGGCTGTCAAGTTCTGTTTCTTCAGTGGTTTCTATCAGGGCAGAGAAGGTGTCAGTGCTTTTGTGGCTGGGAGACTTGTTGTTTGGGGTCATTCTGATGCCGGGGTTTTTGTTCACGAAGCCGAAGAATGAGCTTCACAAACACTCAAGGTAGGAGAGCAAGGTACAGGCTTTTATTTAGGGATAAAGTGAAAGAGCAGAGCTCGTGGCTCACACCAGGAGGGGCAAGAGAGTCCCTGTGTGAATTCATTTTAAATATATTCCTTTAATTATTGTAGCTGTGCAATTAAGTTTGAAATTTTAACATTTGAGTTCAACTTTTTCTTTATCATTGTATAGATGAACAGGTATTCAAATGAGTTGTCAATTCCTGCAATATAGTGTGGTAAGGTTATTGTTGGGATTACTTGGGGTCTCTAAGTCAATTTGAGGAAAATGGACATCTTAGTAATGGAATTTTGATCATGGGCAGTATATCTCTGTTGTTTTGTTTTTTCTTTCATTGCTGTCAAAAATGTTTCACATGTTTTTCCCCAGAGATCTACAAGTATTTTGTTGCATTTATATTTGAGCATTTGTATTTTTGCATTTTTTAGTTTTGGTGGATATAAATGATACTGTTTCTTACATATTCCAATCATATATTAATGGTTGACTGAAAATCAGAAATTTTTATGTTCACTTTGATCTTGGGATCCCATCTGGGCACAGAACATCAGGCTCCATTTCTGTTTGAACGTAACCATATATTTTCACTGAGTAATCATATATTGGATTTGAGCCCTTTACCAGGACTTCTAAGAAGGGGCCCAACCATCAGTAGTGACTATGTTTGAGCTACGGGAGGCCTGATCCTGCCTTTTCTGGCACACATTGCGCACGTGTGCTCCTCCTGTGCACTCTGGTACGTTTGCTAGAATGAAGACTTGAGCTTTTGTATCTGCAGGACCCAGGAGGCTGGGCAGCAACTTTGGGATGACTTGGGAGCCCACTCCACCAGGAGGAAAATGCATCCTGCGTGGGGTCCTGACACCTGCAGATGGAGCTTTGCCATGATTTCTTCTGGATGTTTTTGTAAAGAGTGAGTACAGAACCTGCCATTTTCTATCATATTCCTAAATGCTTCCTTTATTTAAGTTCTCATATAGTATTGTAACATTATTTTTTTTTTTTAAGTGTTGCATAAAATTTCTTAGAAGGGTAAAGAGGGCTGGTGTTATCTATACAATAAAACTGTTATGAAAGACCAGAATTAGATTATATAATAGCTCCAGGGTCTGGGGCATAGTGTGTGCCCAGAAAGAATAATATTTTGTGAATTTAAAATGCTTTATGGAAGCAGATCAAGTGAGGAATGAGCCAGCTCTTAGAGCTTTGTGCCCTTGTGTGAATCATCTTTAAAGATCTGACCCTGTAATAATTAATGCGCAATGTTCCTCATTCACTGAGGGTTTCTAAGGATTAACGTTATATTATTCTGTATCATTCTGATTCAGGATTATTTCTGTAGAGAAATGCCACTTCAGCATCATATACACAGTCATAAAATTCATATCAAGAAATGGGACCAGTCAGTCTTCCCTGCAACCTGAGGCAAAGAGAAAAAAGTCACACCCTAGTAAGTCCCTTCACTCACCTGTATTGTTACTTTTCCAACATTAAAGTAATTGAGATCCACTGAAAAGTGGAAGTTTAAGTACATTAAAATTCAGAACATTATTTTGAGTTCTACTATTTTATTGATACCAAACCAGAATTTAGTATGCTTTTATGTCCCTAGCTTTTGAAAAGCTAACTTATCAATATGTTGATATCCCTTGTGGCTTGTCATTTTCAAATGGGATTATCATTGTGCTTGATGATTTCTCCTGAATGAGTGTTGAACATAATTTTTAAAAATTAACTTCCTTCACTAATATGTTCTTTGCCAGACCTCTGTGTGAATGTATTTGTTAAAAACATGCATAAAGTAACCAAGGGAACATCTATCTATTTTGATACATGATTTGAGTGAGCAAATTTTATGAATCAGGTTTAGAACAAAATACGATGATGTCTTTTGTCTCCATGCCACCTACTGGATGCTGCTCAACACCATCTAAGGTGAAGTTGTTACCAAATGAGACACACCTGTTTCCACTCAGTCAGCATACAGCAAAGCCAAACACTGACCTGAGCAGTGAAACCAAACCCTGACTTTGGGATGTGGTTTTTTTTAACATAGGGAAAGAAGGTGGGCGTTCCCCAAGCAAGGAGAACGGATAGCTAAAGTTTGAAGCCCTGCACTCACTATTGGCTTACAAGCAAGGGCTTGTAAAGGTTATGGGAAAGGGTTGCAGGATGTGTGATGAGCTTGTGGCATTGTTCTGACGGGTCCGTGGTGAGGTGACGGGACTGTTTGAGGAGTGTTAGCTGTCAGCCTTCTGGCGCCACTGAGGCTAGAGTTCACTTGCTCATTGTCAGGAGGTGGCTCGTCTGGTGGAGCCTAAATACCTGTAAAACAAGTCAAGGATACGTGAGTCAAGAGTCAGTCTGTGGCCTTGAGGGGGAAATCAGAGTCCTGGGCCATTTTAGTTTGCTTTACCTTGGTTTGCAAACCCCATTTTCTTTCTTCTTAACTTACACATTCTGATTCCCATACTGTGGGTCATATTTGATGGACCCAGTCTTCTATATCATTGAGATGTCTGAGGGCCTTTATTAGACAGGGAATGCCTGTGCAGTCACAAAACACCTTTAGGACTGAAATCACCGTAACGCTTAAGAGCCAAAACATTGGATGCTTTTTCTAAATGACATGCATTTATGGAAAACAGATTTCCTTAGGTTCCAAGTAGAAATCTGAAGGTACTTTACTTTTGTGTATCTTGGTTTCTGAGATAACAGTGAGATGTTTCTAATCTCCTTCCTATTTCATGTGCTTCCTTCTTGTAATAATTGCAAATTCAAGTTTCTTTTTAGCATGCACATTCCTTTACTTTTTTGGTCTATTTTGAGCTTCAGAAAAAATGTACATAAACCTTGCTTTAGCTTTACATTCCTCTAATATACTTTCTACCTAATGTTCTTTATTGGTAAGCTAGATGACAGGCATTCTAACAAGCATGAGGAATTACATATTGTCCTGGTTTTTCACTAGAGCTGTTTTTTAACCATTTGTTTATGATTCATATGATCATCTCATCATGATCAAGTGCATTAAGTTTGAGAGTCTGTCTGTGCCAGCGTGCTTCTGAGTTTAGCACTGTGTATTTTACGTGTTACAACTCCTGAGGGAGTTTTCTTAATTACTAAAGGAATCTAAAATTTTCTGGACTATTCACATGGGTTTTGTTTTAGTTTCTCATATCTATTGTATAGAATCTTTATTTTACAAGGGTGTCTATGTCTATAAAACCTATAGCATGCTGTAGGATTTACTTCTGAATTGCTTTCATGGAGGAAGCCTGACACAGATTCACACACAGGGGAAGTAGGTGTACAGTCAGGGATTGTCTGCTTGAATTGTGGACAGTATCTGACCATGGAATTCAGATGCTTTCTACCAATGCTTCTATTAATTCTCATAATGGTTAATTTCCTGTGACCTTGGAATAATTGAATTTCTCTTAAATATTTAAAGAGCGTATGTATTATATCTCACAATGTAATATTTCAAGTTTACATATTTGTACTAAAGCCAGAAACATTTTCAATTTACTGTTTTTAATTTTCAAATTCATAAAGTATATACGTGTGCCTTATTAAAGTTTTACATTCATACAACATACTTCCAAATTTATATCGTCTCATTGTGTTTTTAAAAACGAGTGAACTTATAATCACGCTGCTTGGTTAAATTGTCAGTTTTCAGGAGAGTCTTAAAATTATCAGGAGACACCTAAAATTTATTTCCAGTACTCAAAATACCATTCCACAGTGCTAATTTGCATAGAATTTAGTAATATTTTGTATCAAGATTTGGATTCAGCATAGTGTATATTCTCCTTTGATATTCCATGTATTAACTTTTGAGTCATGTTAACATGTGTCAAAGTGCACCAATTCCATGTAGTCCCCTACGGCAGCACAGGGGATGTCTGTTCATCACATAGCCCACATACCTCTGCACCATGAATTCCCCTCAAGGTCACGTTGCTCCTTCCTGCCGCTTGCCCGGTAATTTGTCCTTAGAGAATCCCACCCCAACAGAGCCAGAGTGGTGATTCTCTCTCTCCAGTCCCCTCTTCATGCTGCTGGGTCATACCTGCAGGGACAGACTCAGAGCAGCACCATGCAAGAAGCAAAATGACAGCTGAGACCCCAGCTTCTGTCCTCCGTCAGCCTCGTGGAGAGGACTGGATGCAGTAGTTTGGGGGCGCCATGGGCCTTAACGGGAGGAGCGGCAGTAAGAGGGAATGCCCTTGTCCCTGTCCTGTGCCCTGTGGCAAGGGTTCGAGAGTTTTCATAGCAGCCAGGTGAGGAAAGGCGTCATGATAGAAAAAGGGGTTTAAAGTTCTCAGTGTTTCCCCAGGCTCCACAAATTATCCGTCACACTGAAGGTACAGTAACAATACAATA
This sequence comes from Manis pentadactyla, assembly GCF_030020395.1. Taxonomy (NCBI): domain Eukaryota; kingdom Metazoa; phylum Chordata; class Mammalia; order Pholidota; family Manidae; genus Manis; species Manis pentadactyla. Next base: position 66,238,257 of record NC_080034.1, read on the forward strand.
CTCATGTACTGCCTTCTAAATGTTCAGTTTCTTACAAGGTTGATTAGGTTTAGCTTTACAACTTGGTTCATCTGGGGTAAATCAAGCTCTTCGTCTGTAACGTATTTTGTGTTCAGATTGACTTAATGGCATAGTATGAACACAGTCATTTAGAAGAGTGTTTTCAGATAATTTCAGACTTACAGAAAACCTGCAATATCCCTGATGTTCCTTCATTCAGATTTTCCAGTGGTCACTGCACCACTACATTTGCACCATCATAGAAAATTGTCCACTGTATTTTTCCAATTAGAGGCATAATTTACCACAGAAATCCTACATGACCCACATTAGAAAATCAAAATTGTTGATAATTCTTACCTGCAGACCAGCTTTAAATATCAGTAAGTGCATCAACTATGAGAAAAATATGTCTGCATTCTGGACCATAGACTTTCTGTCATTTTCATGACCTCACTAAGAATTTTGCATCTATTTTCAATAAGAATATTGGTCTGCAGTCATGTTTTTTCATGGCATCCTAATCTGGATTGATGTCAGGGTAGTGGTGGCCTCATAGAGTGAGCTTGGAAGTGCTCTGTACTCTTCAGTTTTTTCGAAGATTTTGGGAAAGATTGACATGAATTCTTTAAGAGTTTGGTAGAATTCTCCAGCGAAGCTCTCCGACTACCAGAATCTCTTGTACAGCAAGTGTTCTCCTTTTTTTCATTCATTTATTCTTTCATCAAATATTTATTTATTTTATTTTGGTATCATTAATACACAATCACATGAGCAACATTGTGCTTACTAGATCCCCCCCATTATCACGTGCCCACCACATACCACATTACAGTCACTGTCCATCTGTGTACTAAGATGCTATAGAGTCACTACTTCTCTTCTCTGTGCTTTACTGTCTTCCTCGTTCCCCCGACTATGCTATGGGTGCTAATTGTAATGCCCATTACTCCCCTTCTCCCTACCTTCCCACCCACTCTCGCCAGTCCCTTTCCCTTTGGTAACCATTAGTCCAGTGTTGGGTTCTGTGAGTCTGCTGCTGCTATGTTCCTTCAGTTTTTGCTTGGTTGTTAACACTGCACAGATGAGTGAAATCATTTGGTACTTGTCTTTCTCCACCTGGCTTATGTCACTGAGCATAATACCCTCTAGCTCCATCCATGTTTTTGCACATGGTGGGATTTGCTTCTTTCTTATGGTTGGATAGTATTCTATTGTGTATATAGAATACTCCTCTTTATCCATTCATCTACTGATGGACACTTAGGTTGCTTCCATTTCTTGGCTATTGTAAATAGTGCTGCAATAAACATGGGGGAGGGGGGTTGCATATGTCTTTTTGAACCTGAGAATTTGTTTTCTTTATGTACATTCCTAGGAGTGGAATTCCCAGGTTACATGGTATTTCTATTTTGAGTTTTTTGAGGAACCTCCATACTACTTTCCACCGTGGTTGAACTACTTTACATTCCCACCAGCAGTGTGGGACTGTTCCTCTTTCTCCCCATCCTCGCCAGCATTTGTTGTTCCTGATCTTTTGATGTTGGTCATCCTAACTGGTATGAGGTCAATATTGTGGTTTTAATTTGTATATCCCTGATAATTAGCAATGTGGAGCATCTTTTCATGTGCCTGATTGCCATCTGAATTTCTTCTTTGGCGAAGTGTCTGTTCATATCTTCCACCTATTTTTTAGAACGGTTATTTCCTTTTTGGGTGTTGAGGTGTGTGAGTCATGTATTTTGGATGATAACCCCTTGTTGGATATGTCATTTACAAATATATTCTCCCATACTCTAGGATGCATTTTTGTTCTGCTGATGGTGTCCTTTTCTGTACAGAAGCTTTTTAACATGATGCAGTCCCATTTGTTCATTTTTTATTTTGTTTCCCTTGCCTGAGGAGATGAGTTCAAGAAAAAGTTGCTCATGTTTATATTCAAGAGATTTTTGGCTATGTTTTCTTCTTAAGAGTTTTATGGTTTCACGACTTACATTCAGGTCTTTGATCCATTTTGAGTTTGCTTTTGTGTATGGGATTAGACAACAATCCAGGTTCATTCTCTTGCATGTAGCTGTCCAGTTCTGCCAACACCAGTTGTTGAAGAAGCTGTCATTTCCCCATTGTGTGTCCATGCCTCCTTAATTTTATATTAATTGGTCATATATGCTTGGGTTGATATCTGGGTTCTCTTGTCTGTTCCATTGTTGCACGGGTCTGTTCTTGTGCCCGTACCAAATTGTCTTAATTACTGTGGCTTTGTAGTAGAGCTTGAAGTCGGGGAGAATGATTCCCCCAACCCTCCACTTTTTCTTTGTTCTCAGGATTGTTTTGGCTATTTGAGTTCTCTATGGTTCCATACAAATTGTAGAACTATTTGCTATAGTTCATTGAAGAATGCTGTTGGTATTTTGATAGAGATTGCATTGAATCTGTAGATTGCTTTAGGCAAGATGGCCGTTTTGACAGTATTATTTCTTCCTATCCTTGGGCACAGGATGTGTTTCCATTTGTTGGTATCTTCTTTAATTTCTCTCCTGAGTGTCTTGTAGTTTTCAGAGTATATGTCTTTTACTTCTTGGTTAGGTTTATTCCTCGGTATTTTATTGTTTTTGATGTAAATGTGAATGGAATTGTTTTCCTGATTTCTATTTCTGCTCATTTATCGTTAGTGTATAGGAATGCAAGAGATTTCTGTGTATTAGTTTTGTATCCTGCAAATTCGCTGAATTCAGATATTAGATCCAGCAGTTTTGAAGTGGATTATTTAGGGCTTTTGATGTACAATATCATGTCATCTGCAAACAGTGAAAGTTTAACTTCTTCCTTACCAATCTGGATGCCCTTTATTTCTTTGTGTTGTCTAATTGCTGTGGCAAGGACCTCCATAACTATGTTGAATAAAAGTGAGAAGGGTGGGAATCCTTGTCTTGTTCCTGATCTTAAAAGGAAAGGCTTTCAGCTTCTCGCTGTTTACTATGATGGTAGCTGTCGGTTTATCATATATGGCCTTTATTATGTTGAGGGTACTTGCCCTCTATACTCATTTTGTTGAGAGTTTATATCATGAATGGATGTTGAAGTTTGTCGAATGCTTTTTCAATGTCCATGTAGATGATCATGTGGTTTTTGTCCTTCTTTCTGTTAATGACTTTTCTCATATTGTACCTTCCTTGAACCCCTGGAATAAATGCTACTTGATCATGGTGGATGATCTTTTTGATGATAATTTTGAATTCTGTTTGCTAATATTTTGTTGAGTATTTTTGCATCTATGTTCATCAGGGATATTGGTGTGTAATTTTCTTTATTTTGTGGTGTCTTTGCATGGTTTTGGTATTAGAGTGATGCTGGCATCATAGAATGAGTTTGGGAGTATTCCCTCCTCCTCTACTTTTTGGCAAACTAAGGAGGATGGGTGTTAGGTCTTCTCTAAACGTTTCATTAAATTCAGTGGTTTAGGCATCTGATCTGGGGGTTTTGATCTTTAGGTAGTTTTTTGATTACCAGTTCAGTTTTGTTGCTGGTAATTGGTCTGTTCAGATTTTCTGTTTTTCTTGAGTCAGTCTTGGAAGGTTGTATTTTTCTAGAAAGTTGTCCATTTTTTCTAGGTTATCCAGTTTGTTAGCATATGATTTTTCATAGTATTCTATTATCATTCTTTGTATTTTTGTGGTGCCCATAGTGATTCTTCCTTTATCATTTCTGATTCTGCTTACTTGTGTAGAGTCCTTTTTTTCTTGTTAAGTCTGGCTAGGGACTTACCTATTTTGTTTATTTTCTCTAAGAAACAGCTCCCACTTTCATTGATTCTTTCTGTTTTATCTTTCTCGATTTTATGTATTTGTGCTCTAATCTTATGTCCCTCCTTCTGCTGACTTTGGCCCTCATTTGTTCATCTTTTTGTAGTTTCACTGTGAGTTTAGACTGTTTATATGGGACTGTTCCTCTTTTCTGAGGTAGGCCTGTATCGCAGTATACTTCCCTCTTAGGACGGCCTTTGCTGAGTACCACAGAGAGTGTCAGAACAGACTCCTGTAAGTGTCTGGCCAGGTAGGCTGAGGGACGGCAAGAAAAAATGGCACCCCACAGCCCCTCTTCCCCTGGATACATCTCCAGCATATCCCATCCCTCTGACACACATCCCAATGTTAGTCAATAAATCACATATAATTTAGGTGCTTTTCAAACTGCTGGGTCTCAGATGGATCATCAGCACACCCGTCCTCCAGGAGCAGAGGCTAGGCCTCCGAGAGTCCTCTGGCCGTCCCAGAGTTCAGCCACACTAATTCTCAAAGCCAGAGGGCTCATCTTCCTGGGGCAGCCCTGGTGTAGGCTTCATCCCCTCACCCCCCATGCCTGCTCCCTCTCATTCATGGGGGGTGGGGCAGGACAGGAGATGGGGCTGACCACAGCTCTGCCCTTTTACCCTTCTCAGTGTGGCCTCTTCTTGTCATTAGCTATGGAAATTCTGTTTTGTCTTTAGGTTATTTCCAGAGTGGGGCATATTGTATGTAGTTTCCTAGGTGTGTACATGAGAAGAGGTGATCCCAGGGTTTTTCTGCCACGGTCTTCTCAGAATCCCCTCTGTAGCCTACTTTTCTAGGCCTTAATTCCCTCATCTGCAATGTGAAGAATATATATATATATATAAGCAGGCCTTTAAGATTAATTCTCTTTTAGGTAAGATATTCCAAAAGTCTTTTTATAAACTAATTACCAGGAAATAAAGGATTCTGGAAGTACACTTACAAATAGAAAGGTGGTTTTTTTAAAAAAAGAAGGTAACATTGTTTTATTTGAGCTATAGTTAAATTTACTGAAAATTGTTTAGCCAGAAATAATTTGGTAAATGATCAATTCACTGAATGACTAACAGACCTAAAACCGTCAGACCAGACACCTTAATCCAGGTTTAAAACATTCACCACAGGTATTTCAGGCAAGGCCTAGAATAGGTACAGTTTCCAATTCTGAAAAATGTAAGTTCATTCATTCTTTTATATAACATTGATCAGTCAGGAAGTGCTAGGCATCCCAAATATTAATGTGAGAAATTGACAGTTGCCTAGGACTGCAGATCTGAGAGGAAATACTTGAAGCAAAGGTTTGGTGATACTAAAACTTAAAGAACAAAACAACAGCAAAAAAAATCTCAGTAAGGGATATGGCTGGTAATTGTAGGTCTGCTTTTGTTATGTAGCTGTATTCCTATTATTGTTATGTGTGTATGCAATTTAATTAGTAGTTTGATAAAACCTGTACATGCTTATGTTACTCTACAAGAAGATATGTCAAAGAAATAATCAATCTTCCCATGTTTTCTTCTGTCTGCTACTTCTGTAGCTTTTCTTCTTCCTTCCTAATTACAACCCTTAAATAGAATTCGTGCCTCATATCAAATTTACCGAGTATCATAGTTCTTCCAAGTGGTAAAGATACCTCAAGACAAATGCTGGGCATAGAAGCCACAGGGCATAAATCTGCAAAGAAGTAAAAAGCTAACCTTGTCAAACAATATTGCTTCTCTCTCACCAACTTTACATTTCCCTGTATGGCCCCGGAAGATGACTGGTTAGCCAGAGACGGGTAAGATTCCTCAAGGGAGGAACAACCTAAGACAGGCACAGTCGCAGGGGGGCCATCAGGTGAGAAATTGGGGATCAACAGAGGTGAGGCTTAGAACTTCACCCCCCCTGTTTTGAGAGAAATCTTCTGCATACATGGATGTTTTGTCGCCCTTGTCTAGATTGGATTAACACACAGTCTACAGGCACAGACCTGATCATCTACATTTGCCCTCTTAGAGCACTAAATTATGTTTTCTACCTTTATCTTGCATCTACCTACCACTCCAGCATTTTATCTAAAAAAAAGATAATAATAATAAGGGAGAAATGTGGGATTCACATATAAATCAAGTATAAAAATCAAATCTGACTTGATTGTTTATAGTTCATGATGCGTGATCAAAACTGAAAGTTTCTGTTATATCACTGCCCTTGCACTGTTCCCCATGTAAGAACTTATTCACTATGTAAGAAGTTGTTCACCATGTAAGAACTTGTTCGTTATGCTTCAGAAGATTGGAGACTGTTGAGAATTAGGCTTGGGGTGGATTAATGATTGTGCATTGAGTCCCCTATACAGAATTTTATTGTTAACCACCATTTGATCAAGAAATATGAGAGATGCCCTCTCAAACAAACAAACAAAATGAACTCAAAATTGATCATAAGCCAACATGTGAAGTGTAAGAGTTTCAGAAGAGAACACAGAACTATTCAGGAGTAGGAGAAGGGGAAGAGTTCTTGGCACCAAAGCGCAATGCATAAATTAAAGATTGATAAATGGGATTATCTCAGAATGCAAATTAAAAGCATAAATACATACCAGTAGACTAACCCATTCAATGGCTACATTTAAAGACTAATAATAACAAACGTTGGCAAGAGTTTGAAGCATTTGGAACTCTCAACATTGCAAGTGGGAATATGAGACAATACAAGCACTTTAGAAATTCCTAAAAATAAACACTGTATCTCCTAGCAATCCCACTTCTTAGTACTTACCTAAGACGAATGGAAAAATATACCCACATGGAAATGCCTCAAATGTTCATAGTGGCTTCATTCACAATAGCCCGAAACTAGAAATAATACCCACTAACTGGAGAGTGGATTTTGAGAAGTGGTACATCTATATAAGGAAATACCACTTTCTAATAAAAAGAAAAAGAAGTGTTGATACACACATTATCAATGAATCTTAAACTAATTAGGCTGAAAGAAAGAAGTCAGATGAAATAGTGTACATATTGCATGGTTCCCATTTTATAAATTTACAGGAAAAGAAAACTACGTTGTCAAAAAGCAAATTACTAGTTGCCTGTGGCCAGGAGTAGAGAGAAAACTGCACTGTAAAGGGGCAGAAGGAATCATTGGGAGGTAATCGAAATGCTTTTTGCTTGATTGTGATTGTAGATTCATAATTGAATAATATATGTAAATGTGATCAAATTGTACACTTTAAGTGGATGTGTTTATTATTCTGAAGTTTATTATACTTCAGAATAGGTTTTTTTGAAATCCCCAAACTTGAGGTTGGAATATATTGGCTCTTTCTCATGTGATGGCATTGTTCTTCAGTTTGATTAGTGTGTGGATTACATGCATGTATACATTTGTCTAAACCCCTCAAACTCTGTACCTAAGATTTCTGCGTTTTACTATATGCAAGTATGCTTCAAAAAAAGAAAAATCTCAGTAAGTTGGCAAATCATTCAGTGAAAGCTGACTTTTGGTGGAATGGGTTCCCTCATTTACTTATTTACTGCTCCCCTCCCTATTAAACCATCCTGAAGTATATAAACTCAAACAAAAATGGGAGCAACAAAAGGAACATAAAGACAGCAACGATATAAAGGCACAAGTGAGACTTGATCACACGTCCTATTAAGACCTGAACACAGGCCGGTGGACAGGGGACTCTGGTTGTCAGTGAGACAGGAAGTCCAGTTACTTGGACAGCTCAGTGTCCGTAAGGCACAGTGAACACAGACCAGTTGCTCATGAGACGTTTTGCTATACTTTGGAGTATCATTTATGAAGAGTAATGGTAATATTGAAATAGAAACTCACATTTAAATAAGATTTCATAATCTTAAAAAAATTCTGAATAATGGAAACATTCTAAAATCAATTCATTTGAGGTAATTTTTCTAATCTTGAAATACTTGAAAGTAATAAATTTATTTGCCATTTTCCTCAAGTATTTCTCCATCTTCTATGTTAACTTGGTTCTGGAAGAAAACTTTACTACTCTTTGCCTTTTCCATGTTACTTAGAGGCCACTTCAGACCTGCCTGGTCTCCAGTCGGGCTTCTTTCCCTCACATCCAGGCAGTCCTCTCTCCAAGAAAAGAGCCTCATTATTTACCTGCTTTTCTAGCTCTAGTTCTCAGGCCCTAAGTCAGACCATCTTTATTTGTTAAGTGGACATTTGAGACAACTTTCTGTCCCGACCTCTGCATCCTTTTTCAGACTCATCACCTACTCAAGGTGACGTTCTGGGATCGCCTGAGTCAGAGTGACCCGAGTCTGAGGTCCCAGTTAGAGATGCTTGTCCTTTGAGGAGAGGACGCTCTCCCACTTAACCTCTGTAGAGAATGTGCCTGTATAGAGTAGGTGCCTCAAGTGTCTTAAGTAGCGGAAACTGTCTTTATGATGACGCATCACAGCCTAATAGTATACTGGTATGTGTTACAGTGTAGAGTGAACTTTACTCATTTACTATGATTATTTCATTCAGTCTGAAAAAACATAAACCTTTTCTTCTCTCTCACCATAGTATTTATAGAAATGAATGTGTTACTGCTAGTGATTTAAATTAGTAACTGTGGAAAGGAGAATTATAATGGTATAAAAGGCTTGATCTGTCACCATCTCTATCTTCTTAGTCATCTTTTTTCACTTTATCCTGTTTCTTTTAGATCTTAAAGATTATTTTCAGGAACCATTTACTATCTTAGTCTTAGAAATTGAAGAAAGAATAAACTCCATTTTATGCATAATTTCTGAATGATGTAAAAGCATAGGAATCAAATGATATAAATTGTATTTGCCTTTTCTAAGGAAAAGTTTATTGACAAAAAATACTTCTTTTTTTCATCACCCACAATTCTTTTGAGTGTTGAGTCAATTAAAGTTTTAATACAAGCTTGAGATTTTCCTAACAATCCAGTTCTCATTTTATGAAATCCCGGAGTCAGAAGATAGCCGGTTACATGAATCGCCCTTAGATAGTATTTATTTATAAATGCCAAAAGCAAAAATGTAAATGATGTCATTTGTCAGGTGAATTTTGGACATCAACATAATCTGTACCTTTTTGGACACAGGTATATTTTCCTAGCTGAATAAAATATAACTGTGTAAAAATTATAACTGGATAAAAAAAACGATTAATTGATTGAACCCTTGAAATTCAGTCAAAATCTCCCCATGCTGGTGAACATAAAGCTGTTCTGCTGGCTTCCTTCTTAGTGTTTCATGGTGTAAAAATGCAGTTAGTACAAGTGCTGATCCCACTGACTTCATTTGAAATCTCAGCAAAAATTCTCTCGTCAGAATTAATATTTAAAATGGGAATTACTGAACAGATTTAGTTTAGATATTTTTTTGACATGTAGATACTGAGTATATGCATTGGTTTTTTCTGTAACCCTGCCATAGCATCATCTTGACTGTGCTTTCATGCCTGAATATTGTGATAAGTAGCAAGTATAAAACTGTCTTTGTAATATCAGTGAAGTACATGTAGTGGCTAATACCCCAGGTTTTAGAGAGAGACAGTCCTGGGTTCAAATCACACATTTCTGTTCCTTATTGCCAGGGCACCTCAGGAAACGGTTTAACCTCACTTGGTGTGTGATTCCCTCAATGGTAATACAGGGACAGTAAAACCCACCTTCCTAGGTAAAATGATTATGAAGATTAAAGTAAAGAGTGCATTGAAAATGCCTCGGACAAAGCACGGTGCTTGGACTGTGGGGTCTAACTGTCCTCCATGATGGGGGAAGAGCAGTGCTTGTGTCCATGGCACCCACTGTGTGAGGTCATCATGTGCCATGATTCTGAGCCTGGCGCCACAGCATAAAGGGCAGTCAGGACTGCTGGCTCTGGCTGCAGAAGTGCCCAGAGTGGTTCAGGTGAATCCTGCTTTGAGATTCTTTGAAGGAATAAGAAACATTTAAAAATTTTCTTAACGTTCACAGCAAAGGAATTCTCTGTCAAAAAAGAAGTATAAGGTAATTTAAAATTGTTTTAGAAAGGTTACTTTGAAAGGATGCTTTTCCTATGTCTGGAAATACTACTTTGGACTCCAAATAAGGTCATGTAACAGTGTATTTGTTTTGATTGCCTTACGGAGGACAACCAGCTCTTCTTTATTACCTATGCATTAAGCAGGCTTCTTCCTGTAATACACTAGCGTTATGCTTTTGTATGTTTCCGTAAACATTTTTTTTCTTCTCTCTCACCGTAGTATTTATAGAAATGAATGTGTTACTGAAAGATTTAAATTAGTAACTGTAGAAAGGAGAATTATAACGGTATAAAAGTCTTGATCTGTCACCATCTCTATCTTCTTAGTCATCTTTTTTCTCTTTATCCTGTATCTTTTAGATCTTAAAGATTATTTTCAAGAACCATTTACTATCTTTGTCTTAGAAATAAAGAAAAAAAGAATAAACTTTTTATGCATAATTTCTGAATGATGAAAAAGCATAGGAATCAAATGATATAAATTGTATTTGCTTTTTCTAAGGAAAAGCTTACTGAGAAAAAATACTACTTTTTTTCGTCACCCACAATTGTTTTGACTGTTGAGTGAATTAAAGTTTTAATACTAGGTTGAGATTTTCCTAACAATCCATTTCTCATTTTATGAAATCCTGGAGTTCGAAGATAGCCCAATATATGAAACACGTTAGAAAGTATTTATTTATAAATGCCAAAAGCAAAATGTAAATGATGTCATTTGTCAGGTGAATTTTGGACATCAACATAATCTCTACCTTTTTGGACACAGGTATATTTTCCTATCTGAATAAAATATAACTGTGTAAAAATTATTACTGGATAAAAAAAAGATTAATTGATGGAACCCTTGAAATTCAGTCAAAATCTCCCCATGCTGGTGAACATAAAGCTGTTCTGCTGGCTTCCTTCTTAGTGTTTCATGGTGTAAAAATGCAGTTAGTACAAGTGCTGATCCCACTGACTTCATTTGAAATCTCAGCAAAAATTCTCTCGTCAGAATTATTATTTAAAATAGGAATTACTGAACAGATTTAATTTAGATATTTTTTTGACATGTAGACACTGAGTATATGCATTGGTTTTTTCTGTAACCCTGCCATAGCATCATCTTGACTGTGCTTTCATGCCTGAATATTGTGATGAGTATCAAGTATAAAAATGTCTTTGTAATATCAGTGAAGTACATGTAGTGGCTAATACCCCAGGTTTTAGAGAGAGACAGTCCTGGGTTCAAATCACACATTTCTGTTCCTTATTGCCAGGGCACCTCAGGAAACGATTTAACCTCACTTGGTGTGTGATTCCCTCAATGGTAATACAGGGACAGTAAAACCCACCTTCCTAGGTAAAATGATTATGAAGATTAAAGTAAAGAGTGCATTGAAAATGCCTCGGACAAAGCACGGTGCTTGGACTGTGGGGTCTAACTGTCCTCCATGATGGGGAAAGAGCAGTGCTTGTGTCCATGGCACCCACTCTATGAGGTCATCATATGCCATGATTCTGAGCCTTGCACCACAGCATAAAGGGCGGTCAGGACTGCTGGCTCTGGCTGCAGAAGTGCCCAGAGTGGTTCAGGTGAATCCTGCTTTGAGATTCTTTGAAGGAATAAGAAACATTTAAAAATTTTCTTAACGTTCACACCAAAAATTCTCTGTCAAGAAAGGAGTATAAGGTAATTTAAAATTGTTTTGGAAAGGTTATTTTGAAAGGATGCTTTTCCTATGTGTGGACATGCTACTTTGGACTCCAAATAAGGTCATGTAACAGTGTATTTGTTTTGATGCCTTACGGAGGACAGCCAGCTCTTGATTATTACCTATGCACTAAGCAGGCTTCTTCCTGTAATACACTAGCGTTATGCTGGTGTATGTGTTCCCATGAGGAGACTTAAAGTGGGAAATCTGAAATATCACAAAAGTAGACAAAAGAATGTACATCATGTACCTATCATCAGCTTTAGAAATTATCATATGAACAATATTGTTTTACATATATTCCCATCTACTCCTCCTCTTCCATAATCTGATGAAGCAAATCTTAGACATTGTACTTCATCTGCAAGTGTGTCTAAAAGATAAGAATTCTTGTTTTCTACAAAAGTATGAGAATAGCATTATCATAATTTAAAATGATAACTTCTTGATATCATCAAATATCAGACATTGTTCAAAATTTTCATTGTTTAAATTCTTAACTGTCCGAATTTCCGGACAGTTTGTCTATTTGAATCAAAATCTAGGTAAGATCCAAACATTGGGCATGTTTGATACATGCTTTAAGGCCCCTTTAGTCTTCCCACAGTGTTTTCACTTCTTGAAATTTGTTTGTTGAATAAACTGGGTAATTTGTGGGATTTCCTTCAGACTGGATTTTGCCGTGTAGTTTAATATATACGGCAAGTAAATTTTCCCCGTTAAGTTTTAGTGATTTAATCTGGAGGCTTAATCATTTCCAGGTTTTGTTTTTTGGGAGGGGGAGGATTAGTTTATAGGTGATGAAGTGAACCTCCTTCTGTCGGTCCAGTTGTCTCCCTTTTTTGGTGATTGGCAACCATTCAAATGTAAAGCTTAGATCCATTAATCCATGAGATATTGCAAAATGGTAATAGTCTGACTCTTACATTCCTTCTTGATTTATTAGCTGTGTTTTTTCTATAAAGAGAGTCTTTTGTTTGTTATTTGGATAGCTTCATGTTTGGTTGAACTGATGCTCCTGAGAGCAATCCGTAGAGGTGTCATCACTCAACTAATCTTTTCAAATACCTGCCAACTTTATAGTCATTATGGTTCAGAAATGGTGATTAAGATGTATGTCTATATATGTTTATAGGTACAGGTATATATCTGTCAGTGTATTTAAAGTTGAAATCATTAAAGTAAGAATACGAAATATATACCAAAAGCCATGAACAATTCTAAATGTAACTTGAATAAGAAACTAAAATTTCTAAAGGTTACAACAGCTTTATAAAAATTAATATGTGCAGGTTTACCTAGAATTTTCTGACGTATTGATCACTTGTGTTTATTTTGTTCATAATATTTTATTTCTATAAAATGTTACTTAAAAGGGAATGCAGTGGTGTCCTTTGAAAGAAGAGGATGCCATTCCCCGTGTGAGGGCAATGGAAGCTCATGGGGGACGACCACCGGATCCAGAGGGAGAGCGACCAGGAGAGGATACCAGCGTGAGACAGCGGAGCGGTCGGCCTCCTGATGTTGGCGGTGCTGAATGTGTAGATAACACAGATGGCAAATTGCTAAGACAACTGCAAGCTCAAGGTAGGGAACATGTATCCGTCACTGTAAGAACTGTACTAAAATGTGTTAAGTATTTCTACATGTATTTGACATAGGAATGATTGATAACTACTCTCAGTTTCTAAAAGGTAGGTGATTGTGTTCAAATAAAATGAGAAAATAAGGAGTCCCACTGGTAACTGGAGTTCTTTGATTTAATAAGCGCCTTTCAAGAATCATACTCGTAAACACATCATGCCCTGTGTGTTTAGAATTACAAAGGTAGGTGATGAACTTTTCAGGCTGGAAACTCATTTGAACAGCTCCCAATTCCTTGCGGTGGTACAAGGGAGTAACTCCAAAATATGTGGATCTGTGGAGTAAATTTTCAGTCAAAGAACTCCAATTAGTGGCAAGTCTTAGTTTGGGTTCTTCTGTAGCCTGGATATATAACATTTATTTTCAAAATGCCCAACTAATAAACTTAGGTCAAAAAGTATCTTAAGATCACCAGAAAGTATCATTCATCAAGTACAACGTGCTCAAAGTAACCTCAAATGTGTTCATGATTCAAAATTATCATGAATTATCAACATGAAGTTCCCATGCTGTGTCTCACACAGAGAATGCTGACTAAAATAAAATAGTTCTGCTATGAAGTTTGAATTAACTAGTTACAAGTGTGAAGCCTCTTGAGGCTGTCTCGATATCTATCAATGTGTTCATGTCTTATATTCATAAGCATATATATATAAATGTATATCAATACATGCTTGTATCATAAACATAATATCCATAAGGGTTTAATAATAAAAACTGACTTAAAAGACTGACAGGATTTTACTACTTCTCATAGTTTTTTTTTTCGGAAGGGAAAGCTTGACTGACTTCTATTTATTGTATACACCAGTATAATACTGACTTCTCTGTAGCTCTGTTGTTTTCATTATAAAACAAGTATGCATGATGAAAGCTCATAGGGCATAATGCTTTAAAATAAGACATTGACTCTCACTGACTTTAAAATAAAAGACACTCACAAGTTGGATCATAATTAACAGGTTTTTGGTAGTCTACCTAGAAGTGTGTACATACACTCACAGACACACATTGAAGCACATACTTATGTGTACACGTACATACGTGATGTTCATATATGTATATGTTCTTTTTGATTTCTAAAATAAATGAACTTACTGGTGTATATACCATTCAGCTTTGTTTTTCTGCACTTAATTTTTCTTGAGCATCTTTCTATACAGCACTTAAAAATCAACCTTACCCTTCCAGTGGCTGAATAGTAGGTGAGGCAAAGTATGGCTCTACCATACTTCACTTACTCCGTCTCCTTCGATGAGCGTTGCAGCTATTTCCTGATCTTTGCTATCGCAAACAATGCTGCAATAAAAACATTACACATATCTTCATTCTTTGACGGGTATGGCTATCCACAGTATAAAATTTTAGAGATAGAATCTCTACTCCAAGGGTATGTGCATTTTCAATTTTGGTAGAAAGCAGGCAAATATTGTCTCCAAAGAGGTTGTTCCAATTCATACTTCCACCAGTGGCATATAAGTTAACTGCCTGGCCTGTAACTAATGTCCTGTAAGTTTTTGTCCCCTTTAGTACGTTAATTTAGTACTTTATGTGTTATTTCATTGGGTTACTATTAAGACCTTAATCTCTCCTAAATAGTTAGTCGAGGAGGTTTAAAAAATGTTAATATATGAAGATAGATACATACATGATGAATTTTTAAAATTAGTATTGTCAATAAACCACTGACTTTTCTGAAGAATGTATAATAGTGGGAAGTGTTCATTTTTTACATAAAATAGGAAAGCTTGAAATTAACTGATAACCAAAGCAAGGGATTTTCACGCCTGTTTTGCATGTCTATCACAAGTACCATTCATACTTAGTATTCAAAATGGCAACTTCAAATTTGCAAAATTAACTAATTTTATTTTAAGAAAATAGAAGGTAATCACTCAACTTTTGCCCAGTGTTTTCTCCCGTTTTAGATTTCAAATTGGTCTGTATTCTATGACGTAGCTCTCCCTTCTATTATATTGCATTTTGTAAGTTATGTTACCTTTGACCTATGTACATGTTTTTTCTCAACATGTATATAAATATTAAATAGTTAATGTAAGTAAATGTTATTAATATTTACAAGTATATTTGGTATAATATGCATGTTCTTTCTTGGGAAGGAAAGAAAGTAGAAATGAGTCACCTTGTGACCCCTTTTATTCTGAAAGACTTCTACATTAACGCTTTGGGGTGTTGTCAGAGGAGATTCTAGAAGTTACTGTCATATTTTATTATCCTAGTTGGACTCATCTAGGCTTGTAAAGCGACTTAATTTGAAGGAAGGTTTAGAACAATAAAATAAATGTGGATTTTGAATGTGAAATGAGAGCCCTCTATCTTCTCAGAATAGAGATAAGAATCTGACAGTTTGCATATAAAAAAGACTTTCAAACTATATAAACAAATTAGCTTGTTAATTGGCCAATACTGTTAATATCTCAAATGCTCTAATATATCTACTAATATACCACTCAATTTTATTGATCATAGAATCTGAAATGCCATTGCTGTACAATGATTCATTGTTTTAAGATAGGCCACTGCAGAAGGAAAGTGCTGCCAATTGTTAGATACATTCTGGTTTAGACAAGTTTAAACACTTTATTTGAAAAGTAAACTTTTCTTTTTGATATCTAAGAAAGTAGTTTCCTAAAGCATAAAAGATACTTGTCAAGTTACCATTTCAAAAGTTAGTCATCACAGATAATATATTCAACAGTCATAAACCAAATAAATGAGATGCTGCTAGTAGCTTATTCCTCAGAGCCTGGGTGAAGTTTCTGTGCCTCTTAACTTCTCGTACTTCCTCCGTAGTGTGCCTGATTCTTTAACCTATTTTTCCCATTTTCTCTAACTGCTCATAATAAAAAATTTTAAGCTATATGAATTTTTAATGACTTACCAAAATTATGTCTTCCTTGCTCAAGTGAAAAGATAGCGAGTTGAACTTTTTAGTGTTTTTCTGTCCCAAGGGTTTAAAAATAAAAGTTAACTGTGCACTTGTGTAGAGTTTGAAATTGCTGATAAATTCACACAGAAATACATACCATATACATTACAGAGTTTCTCAGCTGTCGCAGAACACTATGGTTAAGTCCTTTTTAAAATCTCAAGGCATTTAAATTTTCTTAAAGGTTCATAGGACTAGTAGCATATATAGACCTGGAGTCAGAAAGACATGGGTTTATATCTTGGCTCTGCAATTTAACCTCTATGAGCCTTAGTTATTTCATTTGTAACCTGTGTGTAATGTTGCATATCCTGTAAGGTTGTTATGAAGATTAAACAAGATCATGTACATTTAATATGGCAGGTCAATAAATGATTATTAGTAGAGTTCAAGTGATTTGGGTTCTATTCGAGCATATTCATTACTAGTGAGAATATAATATATAGGTTTCTTAAAACTCTTCATCTGCTACAAAATTTAAAGCAATATCTAATGTTAAGTATTCTAGAGTGATTTTGTAAATGATGTCATGATAGACCACTTTTATAGTTAGAAGTATTCTGACCAAGTTTGCCAGCAGAAGAGAGCATGACATTACAAGCTTTCTGTATCAGTCACCTATTGCCACAGTAATGCTGGGAAACAAACACCCGCAAAACTCAGTGGTGAACAATGCCACGTGGTAATCGGTCAGGCTGATAGAGTCCACCGCAGGTAAGGTAGGCAGCTCTACTGATCTTACTTGGCTTTGTTCACGTGTGTGGAGTCAGCTGACTCCCTGTGTTCCAGCCTCTGGCAGCGTAGCCTTAACATGTCCTGATGATAAAGGTCAAGACAGAAGAGTGAAACTACACTTGTACAAGTACAGAGTACACTCTGAAACATGCACTTGCAGTTACAACTGCTAACATCCTGGTGTCCAAAGATCACGTGTCTGAAGTTAGTATCAAGGGACAAGAAAGTAGATTTCACTTCTTGATGAAAGGAACTGCAAAGTCCCATTTGCAAGTAACATGGATAAAGGGGGGAATGAGGAATTGGGGCCACTAAGTATGTAGATCTCTCCCAGTTTCATACATTTGTCCTTGAAAATAATGAGAACTAGATTGTCCTTAAACCTTGTTGAAATTCTGTATTATTTTTATTTAGATTTAGTCCCTCTGTTTCATAAATGCAATTATCACTGGATTCAGAAACTACCATTTTTATAGCTGAGTGAAATACCATGTTTGGAGGGGGGGCTTTGTATTCTATTTTGAGTTCTTTTGCTTTATTGTTATTTTTAAGACTAAAGCTAAATCATTCTTTTTCCATATTAGCAGCTAGTTTCCTCCTAAACAGGGATTATGTGAAATGTGAAAAAAAAATGTACTTAAATTAGCTTCTGTGATGAGGATTAAGAGAAGCATCATTTTTGTGTGCTTCTGTGTATGGGGCTGTATGTGATGAAAAAGTTGGGCAATTTCTAAAGGAAGTAAGCGTGGTATTTTCTGCCACACCATTTTTCTACCTGGTATCTAACTTTAAAAAATTTTCTTAAAAAGTATGTCCTTTACATGATGGCATTCACATAGATAATTGTTTTTAGGTTAACAGGTAAAGTTGTTAAAAGTATTCCTTGAAATTTTGTGTTTTTCAGAAAAAGCCCAACAAGCAGCACAAATAAAGCTTTTGAGAAAACTCCAAAAGCAGGAACAGGCTCACATTGCCAAAGAAGCTAAAAAACAACAAGGTGAGTGAGTTAAACGAAAACATAAACTTGAAGAGTGAGTACTGGGAGTTCACAGGAGGCTTCTCTTCTTTGTTCCTTTTCTGACGATACCTGTGTTTTGGCTTTTCATCATAGCAATAATGGCTGCTGAGGAGAAGCGACAGCAAAAAGAGCAGATAAAGATTATGAAACAACAGGTATGTTCATGCACTCAACCGGTTTTATAACATAGGTGGTACTTTGGGAGTCGATTTACTTATGTATATATGTACATTATTCTTATTTTGATTTCTGAAATAACTTTCATACTTGTTATATATCTTATTTAGAGAGTTATCATCTTCCTTTATTTAAAATTCACCTCAATTTTAAACCAAGTCTCTAAAGAAATGATACCAAACAATACAATTATGTAAGTACTTTTAGTATCCTGATAGCCTGAATATAAATTAACATCTTGAACAACTTTGAAGATTTGGTCCCATTGCTTCTGAATGTTTAAAAATTATCCCCGAAAATGAGAAAGCATTATTTTCGCATATCCAGTGTTTTATCCAGTGCTCTCCTCTGTGTAGTTTTTAAAATTAAGTATAAGGTAGGTGAAATAATTTTTTAACTCTTACACATAAAGCCTACATGGCAATATACTGAACTTCCTTTAAGATGGGAATGTGTAAACTACTCTCCTATCTCCACATACTCATCGAACTATTAAAGCAAAAAGGAAATGGGGGGAAGTACTATTCTTTAAAAAATTTTAAACTGCAAGTAGTTATTTCTGAGTCAGTTGTTATATAGACAAGCTGCTAAATAATGGCTTGGTTTGTTTTTGATGTGGTTATCTCTAATAATGGAATGAATACATTTACTTAAATACTTTCAGTATTGACTAAAGCAGTATGATTAGAGTTGATGTAGAATTGAGATAGAGAATTTAGAATTTGTAGTCATGCATGTAGGTAATTTGTAGAGTTAAATATCGGCTCTCCTACTTAATAATTTATGACCATAGATGAATTAGTTAACCTCTCAGCCTTGATTTCCTCCACTGCAAAAGAAAAACAATTGTATTATGTGAAAATTGAATGAATGTAAAGTGCCTACCACAGTGACTGGCACAAAGCAAATGCTTGCTTTCTAAAAGATAGACATAAAACATCAAAATGTTTGGTCTACTCCCTAACTGTAATTTAATGTAAACTTGAATTGTTTTCTTAGTTTGTTAATTGTAACTGCTAAAGGCACTGTAAGGTTGACTTTAAAATATATAGTGTGATGAATATATTTATTAAAATACTGTAAATATTTACTGCCTACTAGAGTATATGTGAAAATAAGTTCCTTTGAAGCTGAAATACTGTTGTTTCTGTTACAGTTTTTAATAGTTTATCCTATTTCCTAATGGCTTGAGACCAGTTGTATGCCATTAGCATTTCAAATTAGGCTTTGTGTGACCTAAGCCTACATAGTGTGCTACTCATCAAAAAAAAAAAAATTGATTTTCCAACGTTCCAGGAGCAGTAATACAAGTGACCTGCTATTAGACATTGATCAAGATGCTTCTCTGAGACTAGTCTTAGATTACCATCTGACTTATTCCTAATTGCCAGCAAAGTAAATTAAAGTCGTGCAGAGTCTATTTTAAAGTTTGCAGTAGATCTAGAATAAAATAATTAAAATAATAGCATGTGTTTCTCATCCTCGAGATTATTTTTTCCACCTAGTGGGCCAAAAATACCAGCCGACAGTCCTCAAGGCAGTTTTCCGGAAGTATCAGGAGGCATTGTTATGAAGCAGGAGCAGAGGCAGTGGGAACTGACCAGGGCTCTGCACTCACTGTGTGACTATAGGCAAAATATTTATTTTGTACGAGCTTCAATTTTCTCTTAGGTGAAAAGAAGATAATTTCAACTCCTGTATTGTTATTTTTTTAAATGATCAATTAGCTACTTTATATAAAATGCCCAGTTCATTGGATGGATACTCAGTATTACAAGGTGAACACATATCGTAATAATTTATAGATAATGTTTATTTCTGATATTCCAAATGAAAGTACTGCCAATGTACATCTATATAAATCACTCAGACTAAAACAAAGCTCTACACTGGGTGAGTTCAGTCCAAGGTTCTATACCTATTTCTGTGCTTAAGAGAATAATGAATGACTTTTGTTGACTTGATTAAAGATTAAATTCAGAGTATACTTTTGTCTAAAGTTCTAATCTAAATAAATATTTCAAATGTGGATCAAGTGCGACCTTCTGTAAGACTTGGAAATAAAAGATACACTTGTATGTTTATTTTTGGTGAGCTTATGATATTCAAAATCTAGGATCGCAATCAGCACAATCATAGAATGTGATCAGTCTTCTAAAATCACAACAGAAATTCCAGAAATCTCATTATCCTGCGCTGGATCCCTGCAGGGAATTAATAACATCACTGCAAAGAAAGAAATTTAAATGTATTAAAGTATAGTTTCAAAAGGTACAACTAGCATCTCGAAATGGGGGTGGGTAAGGTAATATACAGTAGTATAAAATGTGTTGGTTCTGAAAATCCTAGGACAGCTGCAATTTACAAGTAGGGCAATGTAGGTGTATTTTTTTAAAACTGTAACCTCGTCAGTGCCAATTTGTGACTTTCAAAGGGGTTTAAGAATGTAAAATTGTTAACGATGTGCTTACAGCATATGCAATGGTTTTTTAAAATGAAAATGTAACATCAAAATTTAGATTGCTGAATTCAAACAATAACTAGTACATTACATTTAACTAACTTGAGCACCACTTATAAGTTATTACAAATTATTTCTGTATTTGGCTTACTGTAGTTATTGAAAGTAATGTCATTTATCATGTTACAGCAGTTGTTGGTACTTCGTACAATCACGATGTTCTGTGCACTTCTTTAAGCATTTTTAATTTATTTGTGACACTGAGAAAAAGAGCAAGTGCCTCCCCTATTTTATGCAAGAGTGGTTCTATTTGTTCAAGTTCATGCAATGAGTGACAGTAACTCAGGACTATCCTTAGGTGTCCTGATTTCCTGATAGACTGTTTTATCCTACTTGTCTGTCCAATATTTATTTCCGAATGAGAATTACTTATACTTGCAAATAATTGTAAAGTCTGGAGTTTAACCAGCTTGGTTTATGTTGTTTCTATATTCTTATTTAGCATTTGTATTTTAAAATTGTTTTGAGACATTTTATAAAGTCATACCAATTTAAGACAGGTGGCATGTATATAAAGTTAAAGTAAATAATTAAAATTTATATCGAGCATGGGCAACCTTTGGTAAATCTGCACTTACATCTTTCATTACTTGATTCCACTTAAATACCTTCCACCTAGATATTTAGTTTATTATCTAAAAATGTCATAATTTTTCCTATAGGAAAGAATTAAGAGAATACAACAAATCAGAATGGAAAAAGAACTTCGAGCCCAGCAAATTCTAGAGGTAGAATTCATAAATTTAATATGATTAAAGTAATATAGTCATGTATTTTAAAGTGTGAAAAATGAAAATTTTATCAGTCTGTTCTCTCACTCTTACAAACTTACATGTCCATCACAAATTATCTTTAGACATAATGCGTAGAGTAAGGACCTCTCTGAACCTTACTTAGCAAGTTTATCTAATCCTAACAGTAAAAATCCAGGAAATAAGTAAAGGAAAAAAAAGAAAGGGGAAACCTCTCAATGGCCAATATAGTCATAAAGATCATACGCTAAAACTCATGGTCTTTACTTTTCAAAACGTCATTAAGTCTTGTAGTTAGATACCTGCTTTTCATTTAGAAATAAAACATGACAAAAGTAAAAGTAAGTGTTTAATGTGGAAATATTTTAACCAGGTTTGTTTTCTGAGTTCAGCAGAACTGGGCTGACAGAATAGGGCTCAAGGACATGCTGGCAACAGCAAAAGGAAAAGCTAAAAGACAGCAAGGGAAAATAGGATAAATAGAAACTCCAAAGCCTAGCAACAGTCTGTAATCTGGTAGTAAATTAGGAAGGAATTTTCAACACCTTAGTGGCCCAAAGGCATTTCTGTTATCAAACTGTGTAGTAGGGTAACTGATGTCAAGAATAACTGCCCAAGTCCTCAAGAAAAAGCCAAATTATGTTAAGTGTACTGTGTCTAAGCTGTACATCTACATGTCTCAAAATTATCCAAAGTATTTTTGTCCAAAATAAGCTTTTTAATGTTGAAAAGTATTATATCCCAAACCCATAGCTGTTCGGGAAACTGTTGCCGTAAAAATTGGCTTATTCCCTGATCAAGGCGGTTAGCTGAGGTTTTCACAGTTACAGGTTTTTTCCTTCTAAAAACATGTACACATATTCCCTTACCCATTTCAAATTAATTTTAAAACCCTCCAAATTGAAAATATTAAATTACATTGGCAATTACTACTGGATAATTATGAAGCTACTAGTTAATGACTTGAAGAGTATAAAGCTCAAATTTGATAGCATGAGCTTGATATTCAGGATGTGCTTCATGAAAGGTTATGTTTCTATTAGGGAAAAATACCTTGAATTTAACCACACTAGGTTAAATCGGCTTTAATGTTTCATTTAAGTTATTTAAGTAATGGACTTATCTCAAATTTTAAGTATTATAAAAGAAACTTCAAATAAAGTAGACACATGCATTTTTAAATGTTCCTGATTCGTCCTTTAACTTTTATTGTTAAAATCTATCCCGTTTTTCTAAACTTTCTACACTGATGATGTTTTCCTTTAAAAAATCAGAGAACAAGCAACAAATGACATAACATCACTTTTCTGTGATTAAGTTTTAAGGTAAAATAACACTCAAATTATTTCAGAATTTTTACAGAGTTTGAACAAGAAAGCCTGACATACTGTTACGATTTAAGAATTTTTTTATATATCTTAAGTGTAATCTATACCTTAGAAATGAAATTAGTACGTTAAACGTAACGAACTGAGGGGAAATCTGTAATTGTCTACATACATGTTACATACTGTATTGAACCTTGCGAGGCATGGAGCCCCATTTTCAAGTGTAAGGTCATATTCAGGTTGTGGTGGTGCTGTTGCATGACTTTGAGACCTATTTTATATGCACAGGCTAAGAGGATAAAGAAGGAAGAAGCTGCAAAAGCCAAATTTTTGGAGGCTGAGAAACGAAAACAGGTAAATGTTGAGGACAGTCAGAGTTCTTGCTATTTTCTATTTATTTTGTTATCCTTAATCCACAATGACATGAAGAACATTATGTTTACTAGGCTCCCTCCTTCACCAAGTCCCCCCCACAAAACCCTTTCCAGTCACTGTCTATCAGCATAGTAAGATGTTGTAGAATCACCACTTGTCTTCCCTGCACTGCACAGCCCTCCCCGGGCCCCCACCCCACATTATACATGCTAATCGTAAGGCCCTCTTTATTTTTCCCCTGCCCTTATCCCTCCCTTTTCATCCATCCTTCCCAGTTACTTTCCCTTTGGTAACTGTGAGTCCATTCTTGGGTTCTGTGATTGTGCTGCTGTTTTGTTCCTTCAATTTTTCTTTGTTCTTATACTCCACATATGAGTGAAATCATTTGGGACTTGTCTTTCTCCGCCTGGCTTATTTCACTGAGCATAATACCCTCTAGATCCATCCATATTGTTGCAAATGGTAGGATTTGTTTTGTTCTTATGGCTGAAGAATACTCCACTGTGTATATGTACCACCTCTTCTTTATCCATTCATCTACTGATGGACGTTTAGGTTGCTTTCATTTCTTGGCTATTGTAAATAGTGCTGTGATGAAGATAGGGGTGGATGTGTCTTTTTCAAACTGGGCTGCTGCATTCTTAGGGTAAATTCCTAGAAGTGGAATTCCTGAGTCAAATGGTATGTCTATTTTGAGCTTTATGAAGAACATCCATACTCCATTCCACAATGGCTGAACTAATTTACATTCCCACCAGCAGTGTAGGAGGCTTCCCCTCTCTCTCCATCCTCGGTAACATTTGTTGTTTGTCTTTTGGATGGTGGCGATCCTTACTGGGTGAGGTGATATCTCGTTGTGCTTTTAATTTGCATTTCTCTGATGACAAGCGATTTGAACATCTTTTCGTATGTCTGTTCGCCAACTGAATTTCTTCTTTGGAGAACTGTCTGTTCAGCTCCTCTACTAATTTTTTAATTGGATAATTCACTTTTTATTTGTTGAGGTGCGTGAGCTCTTTATATATTTTGGATGTCAACCCTTTATCGGATCTGTCATTTATGAATATATTCTCCCATACTGCAGGGTACCTTTCTGTTCTAATGATGGCGTCCTTTGATGTACAGAGGCTTTTCAGCTTGATATAGTCCCACTTGTTCATTTTTGCCTT
Source organism: Manis pentadactyla (assembly GCF_030020395.1). Classification (NCBI taxonomy): domain Eukaryota; kingdom Metazoa; phylum Chordata; class Mammalia; order Pholidota; family Manidae; genus Manis; species Manis pentadactyla. The sequence continues at coordinate 66,262,443 of NC_080034.1, forward strand.
TGTTTCCCTTGCCCGGGGAGATAACGTGCATGAAGAAGTTGCTCATGTTTATGTCCAAGAAAGTTTTGCCCATGTTTTCTTTAAAGAGTTTTATGGTTTCATGACTTACAATCAGATCTTTGATCCATTCTGAGATTTCTTTTTTTTATGGGGTTAGACAATAATCTGGTTTCATTCCCTTACATGTAGTTGTCCAGTTTTTGAATACTGTGGCTTTGTAGTAGAGCTTGAAGTTGGGGAGTGAGATTCCCCCCCCCCACTTTATTCTCCCTTCTCAGGATTGCTTTGGCTATTCGGGGTCTTTGGTGTTTCCATATGAATTTTTGAACTCTTTGTTCCAGTTCGTTGAACAATGTTGTTGGTAATTTGGTAGGGATTGCATCAAACCTGCATATTGGTGTGGGCATATTAGAGTTTTTTTTGTACAGTATCATGTCATTTGCGAATAGTGACAGTTTAACCTCTTCTTTACCAGTTTGGGTTCCTTGTATTTCTTTGTTTTGTCTAATTCCCGTGCCTAGGACCTCCAGTATTATGTTGAATAACAGTGGGGAGAATGGGGATCCCTGTCTTGTTCCCGCTCTCAGAGGAAAAGCTTTCAGCTTCTCACTATTATGTATGATGTTGGCTGTGGGCTTATCATATGTTGCCTTTATTATGTTGAGGTATTTGCCCTCCATACCCATTTTGTTGAGAGTTCTTGTCATGAATGGATGTTGAATTTTGTCGAATGCTTTTTCAGAATCTATGGAGATGGTCATGTGGTGTTGGTCCTTTTTATTTATGTGGTGGATGATGTTGGTTGGTTTTCGAATGTTGTACCATCCTTGCATCCCTGGGATGAATCCCACTTGGTCATGGTGTATGATCTTTTTGATGTATTTTTGAATTTGGTTTGCTAGTATTTTGTTGAGTATTTTTGCATCTACGTTCATCAGAGATATTTGTCTGTAATATTCTTTCTTGGTGGGGTCTTTGCCTGGTTTTGATATTAGGGTGATGTTGGCTTCATAGAATGAGTTTGGGAGTATTGCCTCCTCTTCTATTTTTTGGAAAACTTTAAGGAGAATGGGTATTATTTCTTCTCTGTATGTCTGATGAAATTCTGAAGTAAATCCATCTGGCCCGGGGTTTTTGTTCCTGGGAAGGTTTTTGATTACCGCTTCAATTTCTTTGCTTTTAATTGGTTTGTTTAGATTTTGTGTTTCTTCCTTGGTCAGTCTTGGAAGGTTGTATTTTTCTAAGAAGTCCATTTCTTCTAGGATTTCCAGCTTATTAGCATACAGGTTTTCATAGTATTCTCTAACAATTCTTTGTATTTCTATGGGGTTCATCGTGATTTTTCCTTTCTCGTTTCTGATTCTGTTGGTGTGTGTTGATTCTCTTTTTCTCTTGATAAGTCTGGCTGGAGGCTTGTCTATTTTGTTTATTTTCTGAAAGAACCATCTCTTGGTTTCATTGATTTTTTTTTTTTCTATATATTGTTCTGAATTTTATTTATTTCTTTGTTGATCTTTATAATGTCCCTCCTTCTGCTGACTTTAGGCCTCATTCGTTCTTCTTTTTCCAATTTCGATAATTGTGACATTTGACTGTTCATTTGGGATTTTTCTTCCTTCTTTAAATATGGTGGATTGCTATATACTTTCTCTTAAGACTGCTTTTGCTGCATCCCACAGAACTTGGGGCATTGTGTTATTGTCATTTGTTTCCATATGTTCCTTCATCTGTATTTTAATCTGGTTGTTGATCCATTGATTATTTAGGAGCACGTTGCTAAGCCTCCATGTGTTTGTGGGGCTTTTTTGCTTTCTTTGTACAATTTAGTTCTAGTTTTATTCCTTTGTGGTCTGAAAAGTTGGTTGGTAGAATTTCAATTTTTTTGAATTTACTGAGGCTCTTCTTGTGGCCTAGTATTTCGTCTATTCTGGAGAATGTTCCATGTGCACTTGAGAAGAATGTGTATCGTGTTGCTTTTGGATATAGAGTTCTATAGATGTCTATTTGGTCCATCTATTCTAGTGTGTTGTTCAGCGCCTCTGTATGCTTAGTTATTTTCTGTCTGGGAGATCTATCCTTTGGAGTGTGTGGTGTATTTAAGTCTCCCAAAAGGAATGCTTTGCATTCTATATGCTCCTTTTAGTTCTGTTGGTATTTGTTTCACATATGGTGGTGCTCCTGTGTTGGGTGCATAAATATTTTTAATGGTTATATCCTCTTGTTGCAGTGACCACTTTATCATTACGTAATGCTCTTCTTTATCTATTGTGACTTTCTTTATTTTTAAGTCTATTTTGTCTGCTTGTAGTACTGCAACTCCTGCTTTTTTCTCCCTGTTGTTTGCGTGGAATATCATTTTCCATCCCTTGACTTTTAGTCTCTGTATGTGTTTCGGTTTGAGGTGGGTCTCTTGTAAGCAGCAAATAGATGGGTCTTGCTTTTTTATCCATTGTATTACTCTGTGTCTTTTGATTGTTGCATTCAGTTTATTTACATTTACGGTGATTATTGAAAGATATGTACTTATTGCCATTGTAGGCTTTAGATTTGTAGTTACCAAAGGTTCAAGGTTTGCTTCTTTAGTATCTTACTGCCTAACTTCACTTGCTTATTGAGCAGTTACAGACACTGTGTGGTAATTCTTTATTTCTCTCCTTTCTTATTCCTGCTCCTCCATTCTTTATATGTTGCGTGTTTTATTCTGTGCTCTTTTGTGTTTCCTTTAACTGCTTTTGTGTGTAGTTTATATTATCTTTTGCCTTTAGTTAGTATTTGGTTGGTCTGCTTTCTCTGCTGTGATTTTATTTGCTCTGGTGACGTCTGTTTAGCCTTAGGCATGCTCCTATCTAGAGCTGCCCCTGTACATTACCCTGTAAAAGTGGTTTCTGGGAGGTAAATTCCCTCAACTTTTGCTTGTCTGGGAATTGTTTACTCCCTCCTTCATATTTAAATAATGATCGTTCTGGATAGAGTATTGTTGGTACAAGGCCCTTCTGTTTGGTTGCATTAAATATATCATGCCATTCTGTTCTGGCCTGTAAGGTTTCTGCTGAGAAGTCTGATGATATCCTGATGGGTTTTCCTTTGTAGGTGACCTTTTCCCTCTCTCTAGCTCTCTTTAAGACTCTTCCTAGTCATTGATGTTTGCCATTTTAATTATTATGTGTCTTGGTGTTGTCCTCTTTGGAATTCTGTGTGCTTCCGTGGTCTGAGCAACTATTTCCTCCCCCATTTTGGAGAAGTTTTCAGCAATTGTTTCTTGTAGGACACTTTCTGTCCCTTTTTCTCTCTCTTCCTCTTCTGGTACCCCTATAACCTGAAGATTGTTCCGTTTGTTTGGCCACGCCACACAGTTCTCTTAATAATTCTTTCATTCTTGGACATCCTTTTATCTCTCTCTGCGTCAGCTTCTCTGCGTTCCTGTTCTCTGATTTCTATTCCATCAAAGGCCTCTTGCACCTCATCCAGTCTGCTCGTAAGTCCTTCCAGAGATTGTTTTATTTCTGTAATCTCCCTCCAGACTTCATGCCTTAGCACTTGCATATTTCTCCGAAGATCCGTCAGCATTGTTATGACCTTTATTTTGAATTATTTTTCAGGTAGAGTGGTTAGGTCTATCTCCCCAGGTTCCTTCTCAGGGATGGATGTCTGGGTTAGTCCGGTCTGTATCAAATTCTTCTGTGTTTTCATGGCGATGGAAATAGTTGTGGGGAGCTGGCGTGTATGTCGGCTGAGTGAAGGTCCCTTCTTGCTGGTTTGTGGCCTTCCTCTCCTTGGTTAACGGCAACCCCTAGCGGCTTGTGCTGTTCAGCTGTGCGCAGACAGGGTTTCTTATTCTTGCCCGGCGGTTGTGGAGGAAGCTCTGCTCTGCTGCCGTGGGAGTGGCCGGCCTCAGGCTACTGTTCTGCTATGGCGGAGCCACGTCGGAGTTCAAATGGGAGGGAGGCTGTTTGTCACCGTGAGGAGACTCCGAGTAGCGCTGCCACCCAGGGGGTTGGGGCGCCCGGAGTTCCCCAGGATTCCCAGTTACTGGGCTGATTGCGCCGGGGCTTTTCCGTCCACCTGTGAGGCTACTGTCCCTTGAACACTTTCATAAAGCACTCGCTTTTCTTTGTCCCAGGGACTCTGGCTGTGGGGACAGCTCGCAGGTTTTACTTTCCCGTTTCTCTAGTATCCAGCTCGCCACACGCTGTGTGTCTGTGCTCCTGGTGCGGATGTCTGGGGCTGGGTATTTAGCAGTCCTGGGCTCCCTCTCCCTCCCCGCTCTGACTCCTCTCCTCCCGCCCGTAGTTGGTGTGAGGGGCGCTCGTGTTCCGCCGGGCTGTGGCTTCCATCTTACCCCCTTCGGAGGCGCTGGGTTCTCGCAGGTGTGGATGTAGCATGGTTGTTGTCCTGTATCTTCTGGTCTCTCTTTTAGTGATAGTCGTATTTGTTGTATTTTCGAAAATATACGTGGTTTTTGGAGGAGGTTTCCCCGCTCTACTCACACCGCCATCTTGGCTCCTTCCACTGTAATGATTTATAAATAATGCTTATCTCTGCTATTGCTAATGAAAGCACTACCAAGTATATTTTCGTATATCCATATAAATCTCTCAGACTAATAGGAAGCTCTACACTGGGTGAGTAAAGGCCAAGATTCTATACCTATTTCTGTGCTTAAGAGAATAATGAATGCCTTTTGTTGACTTGATTAAAGATTAAATTCAAAGTATACTTAGGTCTGAAGTTCTAAATCTAAATAAATATTTCAAATGTGTATCCAGTGCAACCTTCTCTAACACTTGTAAATAAAACAAAAGATACACTTGTATGTTTATTTTTGTCAAGCTATAATATTCAAAACCTAGGATCACAATCAGCAAAACCATACAATGTGATCAGTCTTCTAAAATCACAACAGAAATTCCAGAAATCTCATTATCCTGCAGGGGATCAATCACATCAATTGAAAAAAAGAAATAAAAATGTATTAAAGTATAGTTTCAAAAGGTACAACTAGCATTGGAAATAGGGGTTAGTATTGTAATAAACGGTAGTATAAAATGTGTTGGCTCTGAAAGTCCTAGGAAAGCTGCAATTTGCAAGTTGGGGAATTTAGGTGTATTCTTTTAAAAGTATCCTCATCAGTGCCAATTTGGGACTTTCAATGGGATATATGAATTAAAAATTGTTAACGATGTACTTATAGCATATGGAATGGTTTTTTAAAATGAAAATGTCACATTATCAAAATTTAGATTGCTGAATTCAAACAATAGCTAGTACATGACATTTAGAGAATTTGAGCACCACTTATAATTTATTACAAATTATTTCTGTATTTGGCCTGCTGCATTTATTGAAAGAAATGTCATTTATCATGTTACGGCAATTGTTAATACTTCACGCAATCGTGATGTACTGTGCACTTTTTAAAACTTTTTTAATATAATTGTGACAGTGAGAAAAAGAGCAAGTGCCTCCCCTATTTTATGCAAGAGTAGTTCTATTTGTTCAAGTTCATGCAATGAGTGACAGTAACTCAGGACTATCCTTAGGTGTCCTGATTTCCTGATAGACTGTTTTATCCTACTTGTCTGTCCAATATTTATTTCCGAATGAGAATTACTTATACTTGCAAATAATTGTAAAGTCTGGAGTTTAACCAGCTTGGTTTATGTTGTTTCTATATTCTTATTTAGCATTTGTATTTTAAAATTGTTTTGAGACATTTTATAAAGTCATAGCAATTTAAGACAGGTGGCATGTATATAATGTTAAAGTAAATAATTAAAATTTATATCGAGCATGGGCAACCTTTGGTAAATCTGTACTTACATCTTTCATTATTTGATTCCACTTAAATACCTTCCACCTAGATAGTTAATTATCTAAAATTGTCATAATTTTTCCTATAGGAAAGAATTAAGAGAATACAACAAATCAGAATGGAAAAAGAACTTCGAGCCCAGCAAATTCTAGAGGTAGAATTCTTAAATTTCATACGATTAAAGTAATATAGCCATGTATTTTAAAGTCTGAAAAATGAAAATTTTATCAGTCTGTTCTCTCACTCATACAAATTAACATGTCCATCACAAGTTATCTGTAAACATAATGTATAGAATAAGGACCTCTCTGAACCATACTTAGCAAGTTTATCTAATCCTAATAGTAAAAATCCAGGAAATAAGTAAAGGAAAAAAAAGAAAGGGGAAACCTCTCAATAGCCAATATAGTCATAAAGATCATATGCTAAAACTCACGCTCTTAACTTTTCAAAATGTCATTAAGTCTTATAGTTAGATACCTGCTTTTCATTTAGAAATAAAATATGACAAAAGTAAAAGTAAGTGTTTAATGTGGAAATATTTTAACCAGGTTTGTTTTCTGAGTTCAGCAGAACTGGGCTGACAGAATAGGGCTCAAGGACATGCTGGCAACAGCAAAAGGAATAGCTAAAAGACAGCAAGGGAAAATAGGATAAACAGAAACTCCAAGGCCTAGCAACAGTCTGTAATCTGGTAGTTAAATAGGAAGCAATTTTCAACACCTTACTGGCCCAAAGGCATTTCTGTTATCAAACTGTGTAGTATAGTAACTGATGTCAAGAATAACTGCCCAAGTCCTCAAGAAAAAGCCAAATTATGTTAAGTGTACTGTGTCTAAGCTGTACATGTATATGTCTCCAAATTATCCAAAGTACTTTTGTCCAAAACAAGCTTTTTAATGTTGAAAATTACTATAACCCAAACCCTTAGCTGTTCAGGAAACTGTTGCCATAAAAATTGGCTTATTCCCTGAGCAAGGCGGTTAGCTGAGGTTTTCACAGTTACAGATCTTTTCCTTCTAAAAACATATACACATATTCCCTTACCCATTTCAAATTAATTTTAAAACCCTCCAAATTGAAAATATTAAAGTACATTGGCAATTACTAGTAGATAATCATGAAGCTACTAGTTAATGACTTGAAGATTATAAAGCTCAAATTTGATAGCATGAGCTTGATATTCAGGATGTGCTTCATGAAAGGTTATGTTTCTATTAGGGAAAAAAACCTTGAATTTAACCACAGTAGGTTAAATCGGGTTTAATTTTTCATTTAAGTTATTTAAGTAATGGATTTATCTCAAATTTTAAGTATTACAAAAGAAACTTCAAATAAAGTAGACACGTGCATTTTAAAATGTTACTTATTTGTCCTTTAACCTTTATTGTTAAAATCTATCCCGTTTTCCTAAACTTTCTACACTGATGATGTTTTCCTTTAAAAAATCAGAGAACAAGGAACAAATGACATAACATCACTTTTCTGTGATTAAGTTTTAAGGTAAAATAACACTCAAATTATTTCAGAATTTTTACAGAGTTTGAAGAAGAAAGCCTGACATACTGTTACGATTTAAGAATTTTTTTGTATATCTTAAGTGTAATCTATACTTTAGAAATGAAATTAGTACGTTAAACGTAACAAACTGAGGGGAAATCTGTAATTGTCTACATACATGTTACTTACTGTATTGTACCTTGCGAGGCATGGAGCCCCATTTTCAGGTCTAAGATTATATTCAGTTTGTGGTGGTGCTGTTGCATGACTTTGAGACCTATTTTATATGCACAGGCTAAGAGGATAAAGAAGGAAGAAGCTGCAAAAGCCAAATTTTTGGAGGCTGAGAAACGAAAACAGGTAAATGTAGAGGACAGTCAGAGTTCTTACTTTTTTCTATTTATTTTGTTATCCTTAATCCACAATGACATGAAGAACATTATGTTTACTAGGCTCCCTCCTTCACCAAGTCCCCCCCACAAAACCCTTTCCAGTCACTGTCTATCAGCATAGTAAGATGTTGTAGAATCACCACTTGTCTTCCCTGCACTGCACAGCCCTCCCCGGGCCCCCACCCCACATTATACATGCTAATCGTAAGGCCCTCTTTATTTTTCCCCTGCCCTTATCCCTCCCTTTTCATCCATCCTTCCCAGTTACTTTCCCTTTGGTAACTGTGAGTCCATTCTTGGGTTCTGTGATTGTGCTGCTGTTTTGTTCCTTCAATTTTTCTTTGTTCTTATACTCCACATAGGAGTGAAATCATTTGTTACTTGTCTTTCTCCGCCTGGCTTATTTCACTGAGCATAATACCCTCTAGATCCATCCATATTGTTGCAAATGGTAGGATTTGTTTTGTTCTTATGGCTGAAGAATACTCCACTGTGTATATGTACCACCTCTTCTTTATCCATTCATCTACTGATGGACACTTAGGTTGCTTTCATTTTTTGGCTATTGTAAATAGTGCTGTGATGAAGATAGGGGTGGATGTGTCTTTTTCAAACTGGGCTGCTGCATTCTTAGGGTAAATTCCTAGAAGTGGAATTCCTGGGTCGAATGGTTTGTCTATTTTGAGCTTTATGAAGAACATCCATTCTACATTCCACAATGGTTGAACTAATTTACATTCCCACCAGCAGTGTAGGAGGCTTCCCCTCTCACTACAACCTCGCTAACATTTGTTGTTTGTCTTTTGGATGGTGGCGATCGGTACTGGGTGAGGTGATATCTCGTGCTTTTAATTTGCATTTCTCTGATTACAAGCGATGTAGAGCATCTTTTCATGTGTCTGTTGGCCATCTGAATTTCTTCTTTGGAGAACTGCCTGTTCAGCTCCTCTACTAATTTTTAAATTGGATAATTCACTTTTTATTTGTTGAGGTGCGTGAGCTCTTTATATATTTTGGATGTCAACCCTTTATCGGATCTGTCATTTATGAATATATTCTCCCATACTGCAGGGTACCTTTCTGTTCTAATGATGGCGTCCTTTGATGTACAGAGGCTTTTCAGCTTGATATAGTCCCACTTGTTCATTTTTGCCTTTGTTTCCCTTGCCCGGGGAGATACGTGCATGAAGAAGTTGCTCATGTTTATGTCCAAGAAAGTTTTGCCCATGTTTTCTTTAAAGAGTTTTATGGTTTCATGACTTACAATCAGATCTTTGATCCATTCTGAGATTTCTTTTTTTTATGGGGTTAGACAATAATCTGGTTTCATTCCCTTACATGTAGTTGTCCAGTTTTTGAATACTGTGGCTTTGTAGTAGAGCTTGAAGTTGGGGAGTGAGATTCCCCCCCCCCCCCCACTTTATTCTACCTTCTCAGGATTGCTTTGGCTATTCGGGGTCTTTGGTGTTTCCATATGAATTGTTGAACTCTTTGTTCCAGTTCGTTGAACAATGTTGTTGGTAATTTGGTAGGGATTGCATCAAACCTGCATATTGGTGTGGGCATATTGGAGGTTTTTTTGTACAGTATCATGTCATTTGCGAATAGTGACAGTTTAACCTCTTCTTTACCAGTTTGGTTTCCTTGTATTTCTTTGTTTTGTCTAATTCCCGTGCCTAGGACCTCCAGTATTATGTTGAATAACAGTGGGGAGAATGGGGATCCCTGTCTTGTTCCCGCTCTCAGAGGAAAAGCTTTCAGCTTCTCACTATTATGTATGATGTTGGCTGTGGGCTTATCATATGTTGCCTTTATTATGTTGAGGTATTTGCCCTCCATACCCATTTTGTTGAGAGTTCTTGTCATGTATGGATGTTGAATTTTGTCGAATGCTTTTTCAGAATCTATGGAGATGGTCATGTGGTGTTGGTCCTTTTTATTTATGTGGTGGATGATGTTGGTTGGTTTTCGAATGTTGTACCATCCTTGGATCCCTGGGATGAATCCCACTTGGTCATGGTGTATGATCTTTTTGATGTATTTTTGAATTTGGTTTGCTAGTATTTTGTTGAGTATTTTTGCATCTACGTTCATCAGAGATATTTGTCTGTAATATTCTTTCTTGGTGGGGTCTTTGCCTGGTTTTGATATTAGGGTGATGTTGGCTTCATAGAATGAGTTTGGGAGTATTGCCTCCTCTTCTATTTTTTGGAAAACTTTAAGGAGAATGGGTATTATTTCTTCTCTGTATGTCTGATGAAATTCTGAAGTAAATCCATCTGGCCCGGGGTTTTTGTTCCTGGGAAGATTTTTGATTACCGCTTCAATTTCTTTGCTTTTAATTGGTTTGTTTAGATTTTGTGTTTCTTCCTTGGTCAGTCTTGGAAGGTTGTATTTTTCTAAGAAGTCCATTTCTTCTAGGATTTCCAGCTTATTAGCATACAGGTTTTCATAGTATTCTCTAACAATTCTTTGTATTTCTATGGGGTTCATCGTGATTTTTCCTTTCTCGTTTCTGATTCTGTTGGTGTGTGTTGATTCTCTTTTTCTCTTGATAAGTCTGGCTGGAGGCTTGTCTATTTTGTTTATTTTCTGAAAGAACCATCTCTTGGTTTCATTGATTTTTTTTTTTTCTATATATTGTTCTGAATTTTATTTATTTCTTCGTTGATCTTTATTATGTCCCTCCTTCTGCTGACTTTAGGCCTCATTCGTTCTTCTTTTTCCAATTTCGATAATTGTGACATTTCACTGTTCATTTGGGATTTTTCTTCCTTCTTTAAATATGGTGGATTGCTATATACTTTCTCTTAAGACTGCTTTTGCTGCATCCCACAGAACTTGGGGCATTGTGTTATTGTCATTTGTTTCCATATGTTCCTTCATCTGTATTTTAATCTGGTTGTTGATCCATTGATTATTTAGGAGCACGTTGCTAAGCCTCCATGTGTTTGTGGGGCTTTTTTGCTTTCTTTGTACAATTTAGTTCTAGTTTTATTCCTTTGCGGTCTGAAAAGTTGGTTGGTAGAATTTCAATTTTTTTGAATTTACTGAGGCTCTTCTTGTGGCCTAGTATTTCGTCTATTCTGGAGAATGTTCCATGTGCACTTGAGAAGAATGTGTATCGTGTTGCTTTTGGATATAGAGTTCTATAGATGTCTATTTGGTCCATCTGTTCTAGTTTGTTGTTCAGCGCCTCTGTATGCTTAGTTATTTTCTGTCTGGGAGATCTATCCTTTGGAGTGTGTGGTGTATTTAAGTCTCCCAAAAGGAATGCTTTGCATTCTATATGCTCCTTTTAGTTCTGTTGGTATTTGTTTCACATATGGTGGTGCTCCTGTGTTGGGTGCATAAATATTTTTAATGGTTATATCCTCTTGTTGCAGTGACCACTTTATCATTACGTAATGCTCTTCTTTATCTATTGTGACTTTCTTTATTTTTAAGTCTATTTTGTCTGCTTGTAGTACTGCAACTCCTGCTTTTTTCTCCCTGTTGTTTGCGTGGAATATCATTTTCCATCCCTTGACTTTTAGTCTCTGTATGTGTTTCGGTTTGAGGAGGGTCTCTTGTAAGCAGCAAATAGATGGGTCTTGCTTTTTTATCCATTGTATTACTCTGTGTCTTTTGATTGTTGCATTCAGTTTATTTACATTTACGGTGATTATTGAAAGATATGTACTTATTGCCATTGTAGGCTTTAGATTTGTAGTTACCAAAGGTTCAAGGTTTGCTTCTTTAGTATCTTACTGCCTAACTTCACTTGCTTATTGAGCAGTTACAGACACTGTGTGGTAATTCTTTATTTCTCTCCTTTCTTATTCCTGCTCCTCCATTCTTTATATTTTGCGTGTTTTATTCTGTGCTCTTTGTGTTTCCTTTAACTGCTTTTGTGTGTAGTTTATATTATTTTTTGCCTTTAGTTAGTATTTGGTTGGTCTGCTTTCTCTGCTGTGATTTTATTTTCTCTGGTGACATCTGTTTAGCCTTAGGCATGCTCCTATCTAGAGCTGCCCCTGTACATTACCCTGTAAAGGTGGTTTGTGGGAGGTAAATTCCCTCAACTTTTGCTTGTCTGGGAATTGTTTACTCCCTCCTTCATATTTAAATAATAATCGTGCTGGATAGCGTATTCTTGGTTCAAGGCCCTTGTGTTTGGTTGCATTAAATATATCATGCCATTCTGTTCTGGCCTGTAAGGTTTCTGCTGAGAAGTCTGATGATATCCTGATGGGTTTTCCTTTGTAGGTGACCTTTTTCCTCTCTCTAGCTCTCTTTAAGACTCTGTCCTAGTCCTTGATGTTTGCCATTTTAATTATTATGTGTCTTGGTGTTGTCCTCTTTGGAATTCTGTGTGCTTCCGTGGTCTGAGCAACTATTTCCTCCCCCATTTTGGAGAAGTTTTCAGCAATTGTTTCTTGTAGGACACTTTCTGTCCCTTTTTCTCTCTCTTCCTCTTCTGGTACCCCTATAATCTGAAGATTGTTCCGTTTGGCCACGCCACACAGTTCTCTTAATATTCTTTCATTCTTGGACATCCTTTTATCTCTCTCTGCGTCAGCTTCTCTGCGTTCCTGTTCTCTGGTTTCTATTCCATCAAAGGCCTCTTGCACCTCATCCAGTCTGCTCGTAAGTCCTTCCAGAGATTGTTTTATTTCTGTAATCTCCCTCCAGACTTCATCCCTTACCTCTTGCATATTTCTCCGAAGATCCGTCAGCATGGTTATGACCTTTATTTTGAATTATTTTTCAGGGAGATTGTTTAGGTCTATCTCCCCAGGTTCCTTCTGAGGGGTGGATGTCTGGGTTAGTCTGGTCTGTATCAAATTCTTCTGTCTTTTCATGTCAATGGAAATAGTTGTGGGGAGCTGGCATGTATGTCGGCTGGGTGAAGGTCCCTTCTTGCTGGTTTGTGGCCTTCCTCTCCTGGGTAAACGGCGACCCCTAGCGGCTTGTGCTGTTCAGCTGTGCGCAGACAGGGTTTCTTATTCTTGCCCGGCGGTTGTGGAGGAAGCTCTGCTCTGCTGCCGTGGGAGTGGCCGGCCTCAGGCTACTGTTCTGCTATGGCGGAGCCACGTCGGAGGGGAAATGGGAGGGAGGCTGTTTGTCACCGTGAGGAGACTCCGAGTAGCGCTACCACCCAGGGGGTTCGGGTGCCCGGAGTTCCCCAGAATTCCCAGTTACTGGGCTGATTGCTCCGGGGCAGTTCTGTCCACCTGTGAGGCTACTGTCCCTTGAATACTTTCAAAAAGCACTCACTTTTCTTTGTCCCAGCGGCTCTGGCTGTGGGGACAGCTCTCAGGTTTTACTTTCCCGTTTCTCTAGTATCCAGCTCACCACACGCTGTGTGTCTGTGCTCCTGGTGCGGATGTCTGGGGCTGGGTATTTAGCAGTCCTGGGCTCCCTCTCCCTCCCCGCTCTGACTCCTCTCCTCCCGCCTGGAGTTGAAGTGTGGGGCACTCGTGTTCTGCCGGGCTGTGGCTTCCATCTTTCCCCCTACGGAGGTGCTGGGTTCTCGCACTTGTGGATGTAGCATGGTCGTTGTCTTGTATCTTCTGGTCTCTCTTTTAGGGATAGTCGTATTTGTTGTATTTTCGAAAATATACGTGGTTTTTGGAGGAGGTTTCCCCGCTCTACTCACACCGCCATCTTGGCTCCTTCCACTGTAATAATTTATAAATAATGCTTATCTGCTATTGCTAATGAAAGCACTACCAAGTATATATTCGTATATCCATATAAATCACTCAGACTAATAGGAAGCTCTACACTGGGTGAGTAAAGGCCAAGATTCTATACCTATTTCTGTGCTTAAGAGAATAATGAATGCCTTTTGTTGACTTGATTAAAGATTAAATTCAGAGTATACTTAGGTCTGAAGTTCTAATCTAAATAAATATTTCAAATGTGTATCCAGTTCAACCTTCTCTAACACTTGTAAATAAAACAAAAGATACACTTGTATGTTTATTTTTGTCAAGCTATAATATTCAAAACCTAGGATCACAATCAGCAAAATCATACAATGTGATCAGTCTTCTAAAATCACAACAGAAATTCCAGAAATCTCATTATCCTGCAGGGGATCAATCACATCAATTGAAAAAAAGAAATAAAAATGTATTAAAGTATAGCTTCAAAAGGTACAACTAGCATTGGAAATAGGGGTTAGTATTGTAATAAACAGTAGTATAAAATGTGTTGGCTCTGAAAGTCCTAGGAAAGCTGCAATTTGCAAGTATGGGTATTTAGGTGTATTCTTTTAAAAGTATCCTCATCAGTGTCAATTTGGAACTTTCAAAGGGATATATGAATTTAAAATTGTGAACGATGTGCTTATAGCATATGGAATGGTTTTTTAAAATGAAAATGTCACATTATCAAAATTTAGATTGCTGAATTCAATCAATAGCTAGTACATGACATTTAGAGAATTTGAGCACCACTTATAATTTATTACAAATTATTTCTGTATTTGGCCTGCTGCATTTATTGAAAGAAATGTCATTTATCATGTTACGGCAATTGTTAATACTTCACGCAATCGTGATGTACTGTGCACTTTTTAAAACTTTTTAAATATAATTGTGACAGTGAGAAAAAGAGCAAGTGCCTCCCCTATTTTATGCAAGAGTAGTTCTATTTGTTCAAGTTCATGCAATGAGTGACAGTAACTCAGGACTATCCTTAGGTGTCCTGATTTCCTGATAGACTGTTTTATCCTACTTGTCTGTCCAATATTTATTTCCTAATGAGTATTACTTGTACTTGCAAATATTTATAAAGACTTGAGTTTAACCAGCTTGGTTTATGTTGTTTCTATATACTTATTTAGCATTTGTATTTTAAAATTGTTTTGAGACATTTTATAAAGTCATAGCAATTTAAGACAGGTGGCATGTATATAATGTTAAAGTAAATAATTAAAATTTATATCGAGCATGGGCAACCTTTGGTAAATCTGTACTTACATCTTTCATTATTTGATTCCACTTAAATACCTTCCACCTAGATAGTTAATTATCTAAAATTGTCATAATTTTTCCTATAGGAAAGAATTAAGAGAATACAACGAATCAGAATGGAAAAGGAACTTCGAGCCCAGCAAATTCTAGAGGTAGAATTCTTAAATTTGATATGTTTAAAGTAATATAGCCATGTAATTTAAAGTCTGAAAAATGAAAATTTTATTAGTCTTTTCTCTTCTCTCACTCATACAAATTAACATGTCCATCACAAATTATCTGTATACATATTGCTTAGAATAAGGACCTCTCTGAACCATACTTAGCAAGTTTATCTAATCCTAATAGTGAAAATCCACGAAATAAGAAAAAAAAAAGGGGAAACCTCTCAATAGCCAATATAGTCATAATGATCATATGCTAAAACTCATGCTCTTTACTTTTCAAAACTTCATTAAGTCTTATATTTAGATACCTGGTTTTCATTTAGAAATGAAACATGACAAAAGTAGGAGTGTTCAATGTGCCAACAGTTTAACCATCTTTGTTTTCTGAGTTGGGACAGAACTTGGCTGACAGAATAAGGCTCAAGGACATCCTGGCAACAGCAAAAGGAATAGCTAAGACAGCAAGGGAAAATAGGATAAACAGAAACTCCAAACCCTAGCAACAGTCTGTAATCTTGTAGTTAAAAAGGAAGCAATTTTCAACACCTTTATGGCCAAAAGGCATTTCTGTTATCAAACTGTGTAGTAGAGTAACTTATGTCAAGAGTAACTGCCCAAGTCCTCAAGAAAAAGTCAAATTATGTTAAGTGTACTGTGTCTAAGCTGTACATGTATATGTCTCAAAATTATTCAAAGTACTTTTGTCCAAAATAAGCTTTTTAATGTTGAAAATTATTATATCCCAAACCCTTAGCTGTTCGGGAAACTGTTGCCGTAAAAATCGGCTTATTCCCTGATCAAGGCGGTTAGCTGAGGTTTTCACAGTTACAGGTCTTATCCTTCTAAAAATATATACACATATTCCCTTACCCATTTCAAATTAATTTTAAAACCCTACAAATTGAAAATATTAAAGTACATTGGCAATTACTACTAGATAATTATGAAGCTACTAGTTAATGACTTGAAGAGTATAAAGCTCAAATTTGATAGCATGAGCTTGATATTCAGGATGTGCTTCATTAAAGGTTATGTTTCTATTATATTAGGGAAAAATACCTTGAATTTAACCACAGTCGATTAAATCGACTTTAACGTTTCATTTAAGTTATTTAAGTAATGTATTTATCTCAGATTTTAAGTATTATAAAAGAAACTTCAAATAAAGTAGACACGTGCATTTTTAAATGTTCCTGATTTGTCCTTTAACCTTTATTGTTAAAATCTATCCCGTTTTTCAAAACTTTCTACACTGATGATGTTTTACTTTAAAAAATCAGAGAACAAGCAACAAATGACATAACATCACTTTTCTGTGATTAAGTTTTAAGGTAAAATAACACTCAAATTATTTCAGTATTTTTACAGAGTTTGAAGAAGAAAGCCTGACATACTGTTACGATTTAAGAATTTTTTTGTATATCTTAAGTGTAATCTATACCTTAGAAATGAAATTAGTACGTTAAATGTAACAAACTGAGGGGAAATCTGTAATTGTCTACATACATGTTACATACTGTTTTGAACCTTGCGAGGCATGGAGCCCCATTTTCAAGTGTAAGGTCATATTCAGTTTGTGGTGGTGCTGTTGCATGACTTTGAGACCTATTTTATATGCACAGGCTAAGAGGATAAAGAAGGAAGAAGCTGCAAAAGCTAAATTTTTGGAGGCTGAGAAACGAAAACAGGTAAATGTTGAGGACAGTCAGAGCTCTTACTTTTTTCTATTTATTTTGTTATCATTCATCCACAATGACATGAAGAACATTATGTTTACTAGGCTCCCTCCTTCACCAAGTCCCCCCCACAAAACCCTTTCCAGTCACTGTCTATCAGCATAGTAAGATGTTGTAGAATCACCACTTGTCTTCCCTGCACTGCACAGCCCTCCCCGGGCCCCCACCCCACATTATACATGCTAATCGTAAGGCCCTCTTTATTTTTCCCCTGCCCTTATCCCTCCCTTTTCATCCATCCTTCCCAGTTACTTTCCCTTTGGTAACTGTGAGTCCATTCTTGGGTTCTGTGATTGTGCTGCTGTTTTGTTCCTTCAATTTTTCTTTGTTCTTATACTCCACATATGAGTGAAGTCATTTGGGACTTGTCTTTCTCCGCCTGGCTTATTTCACTGAGCATAATACCCTCTAGATCCATCCATATTGTTGCAAATGGTAGGATTTGTTTTGTTCTTATGGCTGAATAATACTCCACTGTGTGTATGTACCACCTCTTCTTTATCCATTCATCTACTGATGGACGTTTAGGTTGCTTTCATTTCTTGGCTATTGTAAATAGTGCTGTGATGAAGATAGGGGTGGATGTGTCTTTTTCAAACTGGGCTGCTGCATTCTTAGGGTAAATTCCTAGAAGTGGAATTCCTGGGTCAAATGGTATGTCTATTTTGAGCTTTATGAAGAACATCCATACTCCATTCCACAATGGCTGAACTAATTTACATTCCCACCAGCAGTGTAGGAGGCTTCCCCTCTCTCTCCAACCTCGCTAACATTTGTTGTTTGTCTTTTGGATGGTGGCGATCCTTACTGGGTGAGGTGATATCTCGTTGTGCTTTAATTTGCATTTCTCTGATGACAAGCGATGTGGAACATCTTTTCGTATGTCTGTTCGCCAACTGAATTTCTTCTTTGGAGAACTGTCTGTTCAGCTCCTCTACTAATTTTTTAATTGGATAATTCACTTTTTATTTGTTGAGGTGCGTGAGCTCTTTATATATTTTGGATGTCAACCCTTTATCGGATCTGTCATTTATTAATATATTCTCCCATACTGCAGGGTACCTTTCTGTTCTAATGATGGCGTCCTTTGATGTACAGAGGCTTTTCAGCTTGATATAGTCCCACTTGTTCATTTTTGCCTTTGTTTCCCTTGCCCGGGGAGATACGTGCATGAAGAAGTTGCTCATGTTTATGTCCAAGAAAGTTTTGCCCATGTTTTCTTTAAAGAGTTTTATGGTTTCATGACTTACAATCAGATCTTTGATCCATTCTGAGATTTCTTTTTTTTATGGGGTTAGACAATAATCTGGTTTCATTCCCTTACATGTAGTTGTCCAGTTTTTGAATACTGTGGCTTTGTAGTAGAGCTTGAAGTTGGGGAGTGAGATTCCCCCCCCCCCACTTTATTCTACCTTCTCAGGATTGCTTTGGCTATTCGGGGTCTTTGGTGTTTCCATATGAATTGTTGAACTCTTTGTTCCAGTTCGTTGAACAATGTTGTTGGTAATTTGGTAGGGATTGCATCAAACCTGCATATTGGTGTGGGCATATTAGAGTTTTTTTTGTACAGTATCATGTCATTTGCGAATAGTGACAGTTTAACCTCTTCCTTACCAGTTTGGGTTCCTTGTATTTCTTTGATTTGTCTAATTCCTGTGCCTAGGACCTCCAGTATTATGTTGAATAACAGTGGGGAGAATGGGGATCCCTGTCTTGTTCCCGCTCTCAGAGGAAAAGCTTTCAGCTTCTCACTGTTATGTATGATGTTGGCTGTGGGCTTATCATATGTTGCCTTTATTATGTTGAGGTATTTGCCCTCCATACCCATTTTGTTGAGAGTTCTTGTCATGAATGGATGTTGAATTTTGTCGAATGCTTTTTCAGAATCTATGGAGATGGTCATGTGGTGTTGGTCCTTTTTATTTATGTGGTGGATGATGTTGGCTGGTTTTCGAATGTTGTACCATCCTTGCATCCCTGGGATGAATCCCACTTGGTCATGGTGTGTGATCTTTTTGATGTATTTTTGAATTTGGTTTGCTAGTATTTTGTTGAGTATTTTTGCATCTACGTTCATCAGAGATATTTGTCTGTAATATTCTTTCTTGGTGGGGTCTTTGCCTGGTTTTGATATTAGGGTGATGTTGGCTTCATAGAATGAGTTTGGGAGTATTGCCTCCTCTTCTATTTTTTGGAAAACTTTAAGGAGAATGGGTATTATTTCTTCTCTGTATGTCTGATGAAATTCTGAAGTAAATCCATCTGGCCCGGGGTTTTGTTCCTGGGAAGATTTTTGATTACCGCTTCAATTTCTTTGCTTTTAATTGGTTTGTTTAGATTTTGTGTTTCTTCCTTGGTCAGTCTTGGAAGGTTGTATTTTTCTAAGAAGTGCATTTCTTCTAGGATTTCCAGCTTATTAGCATACAGGTTTTCATAGTATTCTCTAACAATTCTTTGTATTTCTATGGGGTTCATCGTGATTTTTCCTTTCTCGTTTCTGATTCTGTTGGTGTGTGTTGATTCTCTTTTTCTCTTGATAAGTCTGGCTGGAGGCTTGTCTATTTTGTTTATTTTCTGAAAGAACCATCTCTTGGTTTCATTGA
This sequence comes from Manis pentadactyla, assembly GCF_030020395.1. Taxonomy (NCBI): domain Eukaryota; kingdom Metazoa; phylum Chordata; class Mammalia; order Pholidota; family Manidae; genus Manis; species Manis pentadactyla. The sequence continues at coordinate 66,281,618 of NC_080034.1, forward strand.
TTTTTTTTTTTATATATATTGTTCTGAATTTTATTTATTTCTTCGTTGATCTTTATAATGTCCCTCCTTCTGCTGACTTTAGGCCTCATTCGTTCTTCTTTTTCCAATTTCGATAATTGTGACATTTCACTGTTCATTTGGGATTTTTCTTCCTTCTTTAAATATGGTGGATTGCTATATACTTTCTCTTAAGACTGCTTTTGCTGCATCCCACAGAACTTGGGGCATTGTGTTATTGTCATTTGTTTCCATATATTCCTTCATCTGTATTTTAATCTGGTTGTTGATCCATTGATTATTTAGGAGCACGTTGCTAAGCCTCCATGTGTTTGTGGGCCTTTTTTGCTTTCTTTGTACAGTTTAGTTCTAGTTTTATTCCTTTGTGGTCTGAAAAGTTGGTTGGTAGAATTTCAATTTTTTTGAATTTACTGAGGCTCTTCTTGTGGCCTAGTATTTCGTCTATTCTGGAGAATGTTCCATGTGCACTTGAGAAGAATGTGTATCGTGTTGCTTTTGGATATAGAGTTCTATAGATGTCTATTTGGTCCATCTGTTCTAGTGTGTTGTTCAGCGCCTCTGTATGCTTAGTTATTTTCTGTCTGGGAGATCTATCCTTTGGAGTGTGTGGTGTATTTAAGTCTCCCAAAAGGAATGCTTTGCATTCTATATGCTCCTTTTAGTTCTGTTGGTATTTGTTTCACATATGGTGGTGCTCCTGTGTTGGGTGCATAAATATTTTTAATGGTTATATCCTCTTGTTGCAGTGACCACTTTATCATTACGTAATGCTCTTCTTTATCTATTGTGACTTTCTTTATTTTTAAGTCTATTTTGTCTGCTTGTAGTACTGCAACTCCTGCTTTTTTCTCCCTGTTGTTTGCGTGGAATATCATTTTCCATCCCTTGACTTTTAGTCTCTGTATGTGTTTCGGTTTGAGGTGGGTCTCTTGTAAGCAGCAAATAGATGGGTCTTGCTTTTTTATCCATTGTATTACTCTGTGTCTTTTGATTGTTGCATTCAGTTTATTTACATTTACGGTGATTATTGAAAGATATGTACTTATTGCCATTGTAGGCTTTAGATTTGTAGTTACCAAAGGTTCAAGGTTTGCTTCTTTAGTATCTTACTGCCTAACTTCACTTGCTTATTGAGCAGTTACAGACACTGTGTGGTAATTCTTTATTTCTCTCCTTTCTTATTCCTGCTCCTCCATTCTTTATATTTTGCGTGTTTTATTCTGTGCTCTTTGTGTTTCCTTTAACTGCTTTTGTGTGTAGTTTATATTATTTTTTGCCTTTAGTTAGTATTTGGTTGGTCTGCTTTCTCTGCTGTGATTTTATTTTCTCTGGTGACATCTGTTTAGCCTTAGGCATGCTCCTATCTAGAGCTGCCCCTGTACATTACCCTGTAAAGGTGGTTTGTGGGAGGTAAATTCCCTCAACTTTTGCTTGTCTGGGAATTGTTTACTCCCTCCTTCATATTTAAATAATAATCGTGCTGGATAGAGTATTCTTGGTTCAAGGCCCTTGTGTTTGGTTGCATTAAATATATCATGCCATTCTGTTCTGGCCTGTAAGGTTTCTGCTGAGAAGTCTGATGATATCCTGATGGGTTTTCCTTTGTAGGTGACCTTTTTCCTCTCTCTAGCTCTCTTTAAGACTCTGTCCTAGTCCTTGATGTTTGCCATTTTAATTATTATGTGTCTTGGTGTTGTCCTCTTTGGAATTCTGTGTGCTTCCGTGGTCTGAGCAACTATTTCCTCCCCCATTTTGGAGAAGTTTTCAGCAATTGTTTCTTGTAGGACACTTTCTGTCCCTTTTTCTCTCTCTTCCTCTTCTGGTACCCCTATAATCTGAAGATTGTTCCGTTTGGCCACGCCACACAGTTCTCTTAATATTCTTTCATTCTTGGACATCCTTTTATCTCTCTCTGCGTCAGCTTCTCTGCGTTCCTGTTCTCTGGTTTCTATTCCATCAAAGGCCTCTTGCACCTCATCCAGTCTGCTCGTAAGTCCTTCCAGAGATTGTTTTATTTCTGTAATCTCCCTCCAGACTTCATCCCTTAGCACTTGCATATTTCTCCGAAGATCCGTCAGCATTGTTATGACCTTTATTTTGAATTATTTTTCAGGTAGATTGCTTAGGTCTATCTCCCCAGGTTCCTTCTGAGGGGTGGATGTCTGGGTTAGTCTGGTCTGTATCAAATTCTTCTGTCTTTTCATGGCGATGGAAATAATTGTGGGGAGCTGGCGTGTACGTCGGCTGGGTGAAGGTCCCTTCTTGCTGGTTTGTGGCCTTCCTCTCCTGGGTAAACGGCGACCCCTAGCGGCTTGTGCTGTTCAGCTGTGCGCAGACAGGGTTTCTTATTCTTGCCCGGCGGTTGTGGAGGAAGCTCTGCTCTGCTGCCGTGGGAGTGGCCGGCCTCAGGCTACTGTTCTGCTATGGCGGAGCCACGTCGGAGTTCAAATGGGAGGGAGGCTGTTTGTCACCGTGAGGGGCCTCCGAGTAGCGCTGCCACCCAGGGGGTTGGGGCGCCCGGAGTTCCCCAGAATTCCCAGTTACTGGGCTGATTGTGCCGGGGCGGTTCCGTCCACCTGTGAGGCTACTGTCCCTTGAACACTTTCAAAAAGCACTCGCTTTTCTTTGTCCCAGGGGCTCTGGCTGTGGGGACAGCTCGCAGGTTTTACTTTCCCGTTTCTCTAGTATCCAGCTCGCCACACGCTGTGTGTCTGTGCTCCTGGTGCGGATGTCTGGGGCTGGGTATTTAGCAGTCCTGGGCTCCCTCTCTCTCCCCGCTCTGACTCCTCTCCTCCCGCCCGTAGTTGGTGTGAGGGGCGCTCGTGTTCCGCCGGGCTGTGGCTTCCACCTTACCCCCTTCGGAGGCGCTGGGTTCTCGCAGGTGTGGATGTAGCATGGTTGTTGTCCTGTATCTTCTGGGCTCTCTTTTAGGGATAGTCGTATTTGTTGTATTTTCGAAAATATACGTGGTTTTTGGAGGAGGTTTACCCGCTCTACTCACACCGCCATCTTGGCTTCTTCCACTGTAATGATTTATAAATAATGCTTATCTCTGCTATTGCTAATGAAAGCACTACGAAGTATATTTTCGTATATCCATATAAATCACTCAGACTAATAGAAAGCTCTACACTGGGTGAGTAAAGGCCAAGATTCTATACCTATTTCTGTGCTGAAGAGAATAATGAATGCCTTTTGTTGACTTGATTAAAGATGAAATTCAGAGTATACTTAGGTCTGAAGTTCTAATCTAAATAAATATTTCAAATGTGTATCCAGTGCAACCTTCTCTAACACTTGTAAATAAAACAAAAGATACACTTGTATGTTTATTTTAGTCAACTATAATATTCAAAACCTAGGATCACAATCAGCAAAATCATACAATGTGATCAGTCTTCTAAAATCACTACAGAAATTCCAGAAATCTCATTATCCTGCAGGGGATCAATAACATCAATTGAAAAAAAGAAATAAAAATGTATTAAAGTATAGCTTCAAAAAGTACAACTAGCATTGGAAATAGGTGTTAGTATTGTAATAAACAGTAGTATAAAATGTGTTGGCTCTGAAAGTCCTAGGAAAACTGCAATTTGCAAGTAGCGGAATTAAGGTGTATTCTTTTAAAAGTATCCTCATCAGTGCCAATTTGGGACTTTCAAAGGGATATATGAATTTAAAATTGTGAACGATGTGCTTATAGCATATGGAATGGTTTTTTAAAAAGAAAATGTCACATTATCAAAATTTAGATTGCTGAATTCAAACAATAGCTTGTACATGACATTTAGAGAATTTGAGCACCACTTATAATGTATTACAAATTATTTCTGTATTTGGCCTGCTGCATTTATTGAAAGAAATGTCATTTATCATGTTACGGCAATTGTTACACGCAATCGTGATGTACTGTGCACTTTTTAAAACTTTTTAAATATAATTGTGACAGTGAGAAAAAGAGCAAGTGCCTCCCCTATTTTATGCAAGAGTAGTTCTATTTGTTCAAGTTCATGCAATGAGTGACAGTAACTCAGGACTATCCTTAGGTGTCCTGATTTCCTGATAGACTGTTTTATCCTACTTGTCTGTCCAATATTTATTTCCTAATGAGTATTACTTGTACTTGCAAATATTTATAAAGACTTGAGTTTAACCAGCTTGGTTTATGTTGTTTCTATATACTTATTTAGCATTTGTATTTTAAAATTGTTTTGAGACATTTTATAAAGTCATAGCAATTTAAGACAGGTGGCATGTATATAATGTTAAAGTAAATAATTAAAATTTATATCGAGCATGGGCAACCTTTGGTAAATCTGTACTTACATCTTTCATTATTTGATTCCACTTAAATACCTTCCACCTAGATAGTTAATTATCTAAAATTGTCATAATTTTTCCTATAGGAAAGAATTAAGAGAATACAACAAATCAGAATGGAAAAAGAACTTCGAGCCCAGCAAATTCTAGAGGTAGAATTCTTAAATTTGATATGTTTAAAGTAATATTGACATGTATTTTAAAGTCTGAAAAATGAAAATTTTATCAGTCTGTTCTCTCACTCATACAAATTAACATGTCCATCACAAATTATCTGTAAACATAATGTATAGAATAAGGACCTCTCTGAACCATACTTAGCAAGTTTATCTAATCCTAATAGTAAAAATCCAGGAAATAAGTAAAGGAAAAAAAGAAAGGGGAAACCTCTCAATAGCCAATATAGTCATAAAGATCATATGCTAAAACTCACGCTCTTTACTTTTCAAAATGTCATTAAGTATTACAGTTAGATACCTGCTTTTCATTTAGAAATAAAACATGACAAAAGTAAAAGTAAGTGTTATATGTGGAAATATTTTAACCATGTTTGTTTTCTGAGTTCAGCAGAACTGGGCTGAAGGAATAGGGCTCAAGGACATGCTGGCAACAGCAAAAGGAATAGCTAAAAGACAGCAAGGGAAAATAGGATAAACAGAAACTCCAAAGCCTAGCAACAGTCTGTAATCTGGTAGTTAAATAGGAAGCAATTTTCAACACCTTACTGGCCCAAAGGCATTTCTGTTATCAAACTGTGTAGTATAGTAACTGATGTCAAGAATAACTGCCCAAGTCCTCAAGAAAAAGCCAAATTATGTTAAGTGTACTGTGTCTAAGCTGTACATGTATATGTCTCAAAATTATCCGAAGTACTTTTGTCCCAAACAAGCTTTTTAATGTTGAAAATTACTATGACCCAAACCCTTAGCTGTTCAGGAAACTGTTGCCATAAAAGTTGGCTTATTCCCTGAGCAAGGCAGTTAGCTGACGTTTTCACAGTTACAGATCTTTTTTTTCTAAAAACATATACACATATTCCCTTACCCATTTCAAATTAATTTTAAAACCCTCCAAATTGAAAATATTAAAGTACATTGGCAATTACTAGTAGATAATTATGAAACTACTAGTTAATGACTTGAAGATTATAAAGCTCAAATTTGATAGCATGAGCTTGATATTCAGGATGTGCTTCACGAAAGGTTATGTTTCTATTATATTAGGGAAAAAAAACCTTGAATTTAACAACAGTAGGTTAAGTCGGGTTTAATTTTTCATTTAAGTTATTTAAGTAATGGATTTATCTCAAATTTTAAGTATTACAAAAGAAACTTCAAATAAAGTATACACGTGCATTTTTAAATGTTACCTATTTGTCCTTTAACCTTTATTGTTAAAATCCCGTTTTTCTAAACTTTCTACACTGATGATGTTTTACTTTAAAAAATCAGAGAACAAGCAACAAATGACCTAACATCACTGTTCTGTGATTAAGTTTTAAGGTAAAATAACACTCAAATTATTTCAGAATTTTTACAGAGTTTGAAGAAGAAAAGCTGACATACTGTTACGATTTAAGAATTTTTTTGTATATCTTAAGTGTAATCTATACCTTAGAAATGAAATTAGTACGTTAAACGTAACAAACTGAGGGGAAATCTGTAATTGTCTACATACATGTTACATACTGTATTGTACCTTGCGAGGCATGGAGCCCCATTTTCAAGTGTAAGGTCATATTCAGGTTGTGGTGGTGCTGTTGCATGACTTTGAGACCTATTTTATATGCACAGGCTAAGAGGATAAAGAAGGAAGAAGCTGCAAAAGCCAAATTTTTGGAGGCTGAGAAACGAAAACAGGTAAATGTAGAGGACAGTCAGAGTTTTTAGTTTTTCAAATTTATTTAGTTTTTGAAATTTATTGATTAAATATTATTTATTTATTTTAAATGAATTTTGTTATCCTTAATCCACAATGACATGAATAACATTATGTTTACTAGGCTCCCCGCTTCACCTAGTCCCCCCCACAAACCCTATTATAGTCACTGTCCATCAGTGTAGTAAGAAGTTGTAGAATCACTACTTGTCTTCCGTGCATTGCACAGCCCTCCCCGGGCCCCCACACCACCTTATACATGCTAATCGTAATGCCCCCTTTAATTTTACCCTGCCCTCATCCCTCCCTTCCCACCCATCCTCCCCAGTCCCTTTCCCTTTGGTAACTGTGAGTCCATTCTTGGGTTCTGTGATTGTGCTGCTGTTTTGTTCCCTCAGTTTTTCTTTGTTCTTAAACTCCACATATGAGTGAAGTCATTTGGCACTTGTCTTTCTCCGCCTCGCTTATTTCACTGAGCATAATATCCTCTTGCTCCATCCATGTTGTTGCAAATGGAAGGATTTGTTTTCTTCTTTTGGGTGAATAATATTTCACTGTGCATATGTACCACCTCTTCTTTACCCATTCATCTACTGATGACACTTAGGTTGCTTCCATTTCTTGGCTATTGTAAATAGTGCTGCGATAAACATAGGGGTGCATCTGTCTTTTTCAAACTGGGCTGCTGTATTCTTAGGGTAAATTCCCAGAAGTGGGTTTCCTGGGTCAAATGGTATTTGTATTTTGAGCTTTCTGTGGAACCTCCATACTGCTTTCCACAATGGTTGAACTAATTTACATTCCCACCAGCAGTGTAGGAGGGTTCCCCTTCCTTCATAACCTCACCAACATTTGTTGTTCTTTGTGTTTTGGATGGTGTCAATCCTTACTGTTGTGAGGTGATAACTCATTGTGGTTTTAATTTGCATTTCTCTGATGACTAGCGATGTGGAGCATCTTTTCATGTGTCTGTTGGCCATCTGAATTTCTTCTTTGGAGAACTGTGTGTTCAGCTCCTCTGGTCATTTTTTAATTGGATTATTTGCTTTTTGTTTCCTTAGGTGCATGAGCTCTTTATATATTTTGGATGTCCACCCTTTATCAGATATGTCATTTATGAGTATATTCTCCCATACTGCAGTTTACCTTTTTGTTCTAATGAAGGTGTCCTTTGCTGTACATATGCTTTTCAGCTTGATATAGTCCCACTTGTTCATTTTTGCTTTTGTTTCCCTTACCCGGGTAAATACGTTCATGAAGAAGTTGCTCGTGTTCATGTACAAGAAAGTTTTGCCTATGTTTTCTTTTACGAGTTTTATGGTTTCATGACTTACATTCAGATCTGTGATCCATTCTGAGTTTACTTTTTTGTATGGTGGTCGACAATAATACGGTTTCTTTCTCTTACATACTGTTTTCCAATTTTTGAATATTGTGGCTTTGTAGTAGAGCTTGAAGTTGGGGAGTGAGATCCCCCCCACTTTATACTTCCTTCTCAGGATTGCCTTGGCTATTTTGGGTCTTTGGTGTTCCCATATGAAGGTTTGAACTATTCGTTGCAGTTCATTGAAGAATGTTGTTGGTAATTTGATAGGGTTTGCAACAAGTCTGCTTATTGGTGTGGACATGATGGCCATTTTGGCGATATTAATTCTTCCTAGCCAGGAGCATGGGATGAGTTTCCATTTGCTAGTGTCCTCTTTAATTTCTCTTAAGAGAGTCTTATAGTTTTCAGGGTATAGGACTTTCACTTCCTTGGTTCGGTTTATTCCTAGGTATTTTATTCTTTTTGATACAGTTGTGAATGGAATTGTTTTCCTGATTTCTCTATTAGTTCATTGTTAGTGTATAGGAAAGCCACAGATTTCTGTGTGTTAATTTTGTATCCTGCAAGTTTGCTGTATTCCGATATCTGTTCTAGTAGTTTTTGAGTGGAGTCTTTATGGTTTTTTATGTACAATATCATGTCATCTGCATATAGTGACAGATTAACCTCTTCTTTACCAGTTTGAATTTCTTGTATTTCTTTGTTTTCTCTAACTCTCGTGCCTAGGACCTCCAGTATTATGTTGAATAACAGTGGGGAGGTTGGGCATCCCTGTTTTGTTCACGATCTCAGAGGAAAAGCTTTCAGCTTCTTGCTATTCAGTATGATGTTGGCTGTGGGCTTATCATGTATGGCCATTATGTTGAGGTACTTGCCCTGTATACCGATTTTTCTGAGAGTTTTTATCATGAATGGCTGTTGAATTTTGTCCAATGCTTTTTCAGGATCTATGGAAATGGTCATGTGGTTTTTGTCCTTCTTGTTTATGTGTTGGATGATGTTGGTGGATTTTCGAATGTTGTACCATCCTTGCATCCCTGGGATGAGTCCCACTTGGTCATGGTGTTTGATCCTTTTGATGTATTTTTTAATTTGGTTTGCTAATATTTTTTTGAGTATTTTTGTATCTATGTTCATCAGGGATACTGGTCTGTAATTTTCTTTTTTGGTGGGGTCTTTGCCTGGTTTTGGTATTGGGGTGATGTTGGCTTCATAGAATGAGTTTGGGAGTATTCTCTCCTCTTCTATTTTTTGGAAAACTTTAAGGAGAATGGGTATTATGTCTTCTCTGTATGTGTGATAAAATTCTGAGGAAAATCCATCTCTCCCTGGGGTTTTGTTCCTGGGTAGTTGATTACCACTTCAATTTCTTTGCTGGTAATTGGTTTGTTTAGATTTTGTGTTTCTTCCTTGGTCAGTCTTGGACGGTTGTATTTTTCTAAGAAGTTGTCCATTTCTTCTAGGTTTTCCAGCTTGTTATCATATAGGTTTTCATAGTGTTCTCTAAGAATTCTTTGTATTTCTATGGGGTCTGTCGTGAGTTTTTCTTTCTCATTTCTGATTCTGTTGATGTGTGTTGATTCTGTTTTTCTCTTAATAAGTCTTGCTAGAGGCTTATCTAGTTTGTTTATTTTTTCAAAGAACCAGCTCTTGGTTTCATTGATTTTTTTTTCTATTTTATTTATTTGTTCATTGATCTTTATTATGTTCCTCCAGCTGACTTTAGGCCTCATTTGTTCTTTTTCCAATTTTGATAATTGTGACATTAGACTATTCATTTGGGATTGTTCTTCCTTCTTTAAATATGCCTGGATTGCTATGTGCTTTTCTCTTAGGACTGCTTTTGCTGCGTCCCTCAGAAGTTGGAGCTTTGTGCTGTTGTTGTCATTTGTTTCCATATATTGCTTGATCTCTATATTAATATGGTCGTTGATCTATTGATTATTTAGGAGCATGTTGTTAAGCCTCCATGTGTTTGTGGGCCTTTTTGCTTTCTTTGTACAATTTAGTTCTAATTTTATTCCTTTGTGGTCTGAAAAGTTGGTTGGTAGAATTTCAATCTTTTGGAATTTACTGAGGCTCTTCTTGTGGCCTAGTATTTGGTCTATTCTGGAGAATGTTCCACGAGCACTTGAGAAGAATGTGTATCCTGTTGCTCTTGTATGTAGAGTTCTATAGATGTCTATTAGTTCCGTCTGTTCTAGTGTGTTCTTCATTGCCTCTGTGTCCTTACTTATTTTCTGTCTAGTGGATCTGTCCTTTGAAGTGAATGGTGTGTTGACGTCTCCCAAAATGAAAGCATTGCATTCTATTTCCTCCTTTTAGTTTTGTTGGTATTTGTTTCACATATGCTGGTGTGCTGTGTTGGGTGCATATATATTTATAATGGTTATATCCTCTTGTTGCACTGACCCCTTTATCATTATGTAATGCCCTTCTTTATCTCTTGTGACTTTCTTTGTTTTTAAGTCTATTTTGTCTGCTACTAGTACTGCCACACCGGCTTTTGTCTCCCTTTTGTTTGCATGGAATATCATTTTCCATCCCTTGACTTTTTGTCACTGCATGTCTTTGGGTTTGAAGTGGGTCTCTTTTAAGCAGCAAATAGATGGGTCTTGCTTTTTTTTTTTTTTTTTTTTTAATAATTATTTTTTATTGAAGGGTAGTTGACGCACAGTATTACATTACATTAGTTTCAAGTGTACAACACAGTGGTAGAACATTTATATACATAATTCGAGGTTCCAGCTATCACCCTACCAAGCTGTTACAATATCTTGACTATATTCCTTATGCTATACATTACATCCCGGTTACTTATTTATTTTACCATTGGAAGTCTGTCCTTTTTTTTTTTTTTTTTTTTTTTTTTGTGAGGGCATCTCTCATATTTACTGATCAAATGGTTGTTAACGACAATAAAATTCTGTATAGGGGAGTCAATGCTCAATGCACAATCATTAATCCACCCCAAGCCTAACTTTTGTCAGTCTCCAATCTTCTGAGGCATAACAAACAAGTTCTTACATGGAGAACAAATTCTTACATAATGAATAAGTTACATAGTGAACAGTACAAGGGCAGTCATCACAGAAACTTTCAGTTTTGCTGGGGGTCTTGCTTTTTTATCCATTGTATTATTCTGCATCTTTTGATTGGTGCATTCAGTTTATTTACATTTACGGTGATTATTGAAGGATACGTACTTATTGGCATTACAGGCTTTAGATTTGTGGTTACCAAAGGTTCAAGGTTAGGTTCTTTAGTATCTTACTGCCTAACTTGACTTGCTTATTGAGCAATTGTAGACACTGTCTGGTGATTCTTTATTTCTCTCCTTTCTTATTCTTTCTCCTCCATTCTTTATAAATTGGGTGTTTTATTCTGTGCTCTTTTGTGTTTCCTTTAATTGCCTTTGTGTGTAGTTGATTCTATTTTTTGCCTTTAGTTCGAATTTGGTCTGTCTGCTTTCTTTGCTGTGATTTTATTTTCTCCAGTGACATCTGTTTAGCCTTGGTAGTGCTGCCATCTAGAGCTGTCCGTCTACAATACCCTGTAAAGGTGGTTTGTGGGAGTTAAATTCCCTCATCTTCTGCTTGTCTGGGAATTGTTTACTCCCTCCTTCATATTAAATGATAAACGTGCTGGATATAGTATTCCTGGTTGAAGGCCCTTCTGTTTCATTGCATTAAATATATCATGCCATTCTCTTCTGGCCTGTAAAGTTTCTGCTCAGAAGTCTGATGATAGCCTGATGGGTTTTTCCTCATAGGTGGCCTTTTTCCTCTCTGTAGCAGCCTTTAAAACTCTATCCTCATCCTTGATCTTTGCCATTTTAGTTATTATGTGTCTTGGTGCTGTCCTCTTTGGAGTTCTGTGTGCTCTGTGGTCTGAGGAACTATTTCCTCCCCCATTTCTGGGAAGGTTTCAGCAATTATTTCTTCAAGGACACTTTCTATCCCTTTTTTCTGTCTCATCTTCTTCTGGTACCCCTATAATGCGAAGACTGTTCCGTTTGGTTTGGCCACGCAGTTCTCTTGATATTCTTTCATTCCTGGACATCCTTTTATCTCTCTCTGCATCAACTTCTCTGCGTTCCTGTTCTCTGATTTCTATTCCATTAAAGGCTTCTTGTACCTCATCCAGTCTGCTCTTAAGTCCTTCCAGAGATTGTTTTATTTCTGTAATCTCCCTCTGGACTTCATACCTTAGCTCTTGCATATTTCTCTGAAGATCCATAAGCATGGTTATGACCTTTATTTTGAATTATTTTTCAGGGAGATTGGTTACGTCTATCTCCCGAGGTTCCTTCTCAGGGGAGGATGTCTGGATTAGTCTGGTCTGCATCAAATTCTTCTGTCTTTTCATGGCGATAGAGGTAGTTCTGGGGAGCTGGTGTGTATGTCGCTGGGAGGTCGTCCCTTCTTGCTGGTTTGTGGCCTTCCTCTCCTGGGAGAACGGCGACCCCTAGCGGCTTGTGCTGGGCAGCTGCACGCATACTGGGTTTCTTATTCTTGCCCGGCGGTTTTGGAGGAAGCTCTGCCCTGCTGCCATGGGAGAGGCCGGCCTCAGACTACTGTTCTGCTATGGCGGAGCCACGTCGGCGTTGAAATGGGAGGGAGGCTGTTTGTCACCGTGAGGGGCCTCCGAGTAGCGCTGCCACCCAGGGGTTCGGGGCGCCCCGAGTTTCCCGGGATTCCCAGTAACTGGGCTGATTGCACCGGGGTGTTTCCTACAGTTTGAGGCTCCTGTCCCTTTAAGACTTTCAAAAAGCACTCGCTTTTCTCTGTCCTTGGGGCTCCGGCTGTGGGGGCAGCTCGCAGGTTTTACTGTCCCGTTTCTCTAGCATCCAGCTCGCCACTCGCTGTGTGTCTGCTCTCCTAGTGCTTATGGCTGGGGCTGGGAATTTAGCAGTCCTGGGCTCCCTCTCCCTCCCTGCTGTGACTCCTCTCCTCCCGCTAGGAGCTGGGGTAAGAGTCGCTCATGTCCTGCCGGGCTGCGGCTTGTATCTTACCCCCTTCGGAGGCACTGTGTTCTCACAGGTGTGGATGTTGCCTGGCTGTTGTCCTGTATCTTCTGGTCTCACTTTTAGGGATAGTTGTATTTGTTGTATTTTCAAAAATATATAGGGTTTTTGGAGGAGATTTCCACCGCTCTATTCACGCCGCCATCTTGGCTCCTTCCCCTGCACTGATTTATAAATAATGTTTATCTCTGCTATTGCTAATGAAAGCACTACCAAGTATATATATGTACATCCGTATAAATCACTCAGACTAAAACAACAGCTCTACACTGGGTGAGTTAAGCCCAAGGTTCTATACCTATTTCTGTGCTTAAGAGATTAATGAATGGCTTTTGTAGACATGATTAAAGATTAAATTCAGAGAACACTTTGGTCTCAAGTTCTAATCTAAATAAATATTTCAAATGCAGATCAAATGCAGCGTTCTCTAAAACTTGGAAATAAAAGAAAATATACACTTGTATTTTTATTATTGTGAGCTATAATCAAAACCTAGGTTCACAATGAGCAAAGTCATAGAAAGTGATCAGTCTTCTAAAATCACAGCAGAAATTCCAGAAATCTCATTATCCTACAGTGGATCCCTGCAGGAAATCAATAACATCAATGCAAAAAACGAAATAAAAATGTATTAAAGTATTGCTTCAAAAGGTACAACTAGCATCTGGAAGTAGGGGTGGGTATGGTAATATTTGGTAGTATAGAATGTGTTGGCTCTGAAAATCCTAGGACAGCTGCAATTTACAAGTAGGGCAATTTAGGTGTATTTTTTTAAAACTGTATCCTCATCAGGGCCAATATAGGACTTTCAAAGGGATTTATGTATGTAAAATTGTTAACGATGTGCTTATAGCATATGGAGTGATTTTTTGAAATGAGAATGTAAGGTTAACAAAATTTAGGTTGCTGAATTCAAACAATAACTAGTACATTACATTTAGATAATTTGAGCACCACTTATAAGTTACTACAAATTATTTCTGTATTTGGCTTACTGTAGTTATTGAAAGTAATGTAATTTATCACGTTATGGCAATTGTTAATACTTCGTACAATCGTGATGTACTGTGCACTTTTTAAATCGTTTTTAATTTAATTGTGACAGTGAGAAAAAGAGCAAGTGCCTCCCCTATTTTATGCAAGAGTAGTTCTATTTGTCCAAGTTCATGCAATGAGTGACAGTAACTCAGGACCAGCCTTAGGGGCCTGATTTCCTGATAGACTGTTTTATCCTACTTGTCTATCCAATATTTATTTCCAAATGAGTATTACTTGTACTTGCAAATATTTATAAAGACTTGAGTTTAACCAGGTTGGTTTATGTTGTTTTTATATACTTATTTAGCATTTGTATTTTAAAATTGTTTTGAGACATTTTATAAAGTCATTCCAATTTAAGACAGGTGGCATATATATAATGTTAAAGTAAATAATTAAAATTTATATCCAGCATGGGTAACATTTGGTAAATCTATACTTATATCTTTAATTATTTGATTCTACTTAAATACCTTCCACCTAGATACTTAGCTTATTATCTAAAATTGTCATAATTTCTCCTACAGGAAAGAATTAAGAGAATACAACAAATGAGAATGGAAAAAGGTCTTCGAGCCCAGCAAATTCTGGAGGTAGAATTCTTAAATTTGATATGATTAAAGTAATATAGTCATGTATTTTAAAGTCTGAAAAATGAAAATTTTATCAGTCTGTTCTCTCACTCATACAAATTAACATGTCCATCACAAATTATCTGTAAACATAATGTATAGAATAAGGACCTCTCTGAACCTTACTTAGCAAGTTTATCTAATCCTAATAGTAAAAATCCAGGAAATAAGTAAAGGAAAAAAAAGAAAGGGGAAACCTCTCAATAGCCAATATAGTCATAAAGATCATACGCTAAAATTCATGTTCCTTACTTTTCACAACGTCATTAAGTCTTATAGTCATACCTGCTTTTCATTTAGAAATGAAACATGACAAATGTAGGAGTGTTCAATGTGGAAACAGTTTAACCAGCTTTGTTTTCTGAGTTCGGACAGAACTGGGCTGACAGAATAGGGCTCAAGGACATGCTGGCAACAGCAAAAGGAATAGCTGCAAGACAGCAAGGGAAAATAGGATAAACAGAAACTCCAAAGCCTAGCAACAGTCTGTAATCTGGTAGTTAAAAAGGAAGCAATTTTCAACACCTCAATGGCCCAAAGGCATTTCTGTTATCAAACTGTGTATAGTAACTGATGTCAAGAATAACTGCTCAAGTCTTCAAGAAAAAGCCAAATTATGTTAAGTGTACTGTGTCTATCTGAGCTGTACGTGTATATGTCTCAAAATTATCCAAAGTACTTTTGTCCAAAACAAGCTTTTTAATGTTGAAAATTATTATAATCCAAACCCTTAGCTGTTCAGGAAACTGTTGCCATAAAAATTGGCTTATTCCCTGAGCAATACGGTTAGCTGAGGTTTTCACAGTTGCAGGTTTTTTCCTTCTAAAAACATGTACACATATTCCCTTACCCATTTCAAATTAATTTTAAAACCCTCCAAATTGAAAATATTCAAGTACATTGGCAATTACTACTAGATAATTATGAAGCTACTAGTTAATGAGTAAGATTATAAAGCTCAAATTTGATAGCATGAGCTTGATATTCATAATGTGCTTCATTAAAGGTTATGTTTCTATTATATTAGGGAAAAAACCTTGAATTTAACCACCGTACGTTAAATAGAGTTAATGTTATTTAAGTAATGGATTTATCTCAAATTTTAAGTATTACAAACGAAACTTCAAGTAAAGTAGACACGTGCATTTTTAAATGCTACTTATTTGTCCTTTAACCTTTATTGTTAAAATCGATCCCGTTTTTGTAAAGTTTCTACAGTGATCATAATTTACTTTCAAAAATCAGAAAAAGCAAAAAATGCCATAACATCATTTTTTTCTGTGATTAAGTTTTAAGGTAAAGTAACACTCAAATTATTTCAGACTTTTTACAGAGTTTGAAGAAAAAAACCTGACATTCTCTTACGAATTTAAGAATTTTTTTGTATATCTTAATTGTAATCTATACGTTAGAAATGAAATCAGTATGTTAAACGTAACAAACTGAGGGGAAATCTGTAATTGTCTACATACATGTTACATACTGTTTGAACCTTGCGAGGCATGGAGCTCCGTTTCCAAGTGTAAGGTCATATTCAGGTTGTGGTGGTGCTGTTGCATGACTTTGAGACCTATTTTATATGCACAGGCTAAGAGGATAAAGAAGGAAGAAGCTGCAAAAGCCAAGTTATTGGAGGCTGAGAAACGAGAACAGGTAATTTAGAGGACAGTCAGAGTTCTTACTTTTTTCTATTTATTTTGTTATCCTTTACCCACAATGACATGAAGAACATTATGTTTACCAGGCTGCCTCCTTCACCAAGTCACCCCCACAAAACCCTTTCCAGTCACTGTCTATCAGCATAGTAAGATGTTGTAGAATCACCACTTGTCTTCCCTGCACTGCACAGCCCTCCCCGGGCCCCCACCCCACATTATACATGGTAAAGATAAGGCCCCCTTTCTGTTTGCCTGCCCTTATCCCTCCCTTCCCACCCATCCTCCCCAGTTCCTTTCCCTTTGGTAGCTGTGAGTCCATTCATGGGTTCTGTGGTTGTGCTGCTGTTTTGTTCCCTCAGTTTTTCTTTGTTCTTATACTCCACATCCGAGTGAAATCATTTGGGACTTGTCTTTTTCTGCCTGGCTTATTTCACTGAGCATAGTACCCTCTAGATCCATCCATGTTCTTGCAAATGGTAGGATTAATTTTGTTCTTATGGCTGAATAATACTCCACTGTGTGTATGTACCACCTCTTCTTTATCCATTCATCTACTGATGGACACTTAGGTTGCTTCCATTTCTTGGCTATTGTAAATGGTGCTGCGATAAACATAGAGGAGCATCTGTCTTTTTCAAACTGGGCTGCTGCATTCTTAGGGTAAATTCCCAGAAGTGGAATTCCTGGTTCAAATGTTATGTCTATTTTGAGCTTTCTGAGAAACCTCCATACTGCTTTCCACAATGGTTGAACTAATTTACATTCCGCCTAGCAATGTAGGAGGGTTCCTCTTTCTCCACAACCTCGCCAACATTTCCTGTTGTTTGTCTTTTGGATGGTGGCGATCCTTACTGGTGTGAGGTGATATCTCATTGTGGTTTTAGTTTGCATTTCTCTGATGACTAGCGATGTGCAGCATCTTTTCATGTGTCTGTTGGCCATCTGAATTTCTTCTTTGGAGAACTGTCTGTTCAGCTCCTCTGCACATTTTTTAATAGGATTATTCGCTTTTTGTTTGTTGAGGTGCACGAGCTCTTTATATATGTTGGATGTCAACCCTTTATCAGATCTGTCATTCATGCATATATTCCATACTGCAGGGTTCCTTTTTTTCTAACGAAGGTGTCCTTTGCTGTACATATGCTTTTCAGCTTGATATAGTCCCACTTGTTCATTTTTGCTTTTGTTTCCCTTGCCCTGAGAGATACTAGGAATTCGCTCATGTTTATGTCCAAAAGAGTTTTCCCGATGTTTTTATCCAAGAGTTTTTTGGTTTTATGACTTACATTCAGGTCTTTGATCCATTTTGAATCAGCATGTTATTTTTTTTTTAAGCAAACGCTGCGATGGTATACCAGTATCAATTACATTAAAAATAAAAACTCAAAATGACTATATGAAATAATGTTTAGCACAGATAAATGTATATAATGTGTGCTTTTATTGTATGTTTATATTTGTTTCTTTATATATGGGTTTTTTTGTGATGTCTTTAGCTCTTTAAGTAGCAGACCCCCAACTCAGAAATGCAAACTGTTGGATAATGCTTTGTACTGTGTGGTGTTTCTCTCGATCAGAATGATCTCCCTAAAGCTACTTTGTGTTGTTTATAAGTTTCAAATGGCATCTGAAATCTGATTATGT
Source organism: Manis pentadactyla (assembly GCF_030020395.1). NCBI lineage: Eukaryota > Metazoa > Chordata > Mammalia > Pholidota > Manidae > Manis > Manis pentadactyla. The sequence goes on from NC_080034.1 coordinate 66,299,159, forward strand.
CCTTGGATTATAACTTTCTCTTTGTTTCAATATTAAAAAGTGAAGCCTATAGAAACAAAAGCCTAACGTTATCAGTTATTTACCAATAATAAAAAGAGTTACCATTAATTACCGGGATGTTGTTTGAGGGTCTTTTGAGGGGTTAAAATTTGGTTTCATGACTGTGATTTCAGATACTTAAAAATTCCTAAATATAACTTGAGTATTATTAACAAATGTGTTTATCTCTGCTTTTGCATACAAGGTTTGTGTATAGATGAAAATTGAAAACATCAATTATGTTTGTCCACGATATAAAATGTAAAAAGTAGAGAAAAAGACTGGCTATTGAATATTTTCAATGACTACTAGTACAGATGTTAACGTATCTTTATTTATGTGGCATTTGTAGAATTAATCATTAATTCATGCTTAAATAAGTTTTATATGCTAAAGCACACCAAATATGTCCGTTAGAGCCAGATGATAATTACTATAGTCAGAAATAAAAACAATATTTAGATCAGTTGGTGAGGAATGTTGAAATGATACAGACATGAGAGTCAGGGAAAAGGATAAAAATCCCTCAAAACTGTGCCTGGCAAATTGTACAGCTGAGAATTGAATAGGTGCATTAAGAAATGGGTGAATAAATTAGTTCTTCTGACCACTCTAAGTTCACAGTAACGTGAGAGACATTAAACAGATAATTGTCCCAGAGTTCAATAAATGCTATGTTATGTGGGAGCCAAAAAAGAAATATTAAAGTGCCTGAAGTAGTTGTGGGAAGAGTAAAAAAAAAAAAAAGGCATATGTGTTGAGGAGGAGGAGCTGTGAATTCTAAGCAGGGCGGGGATGACATACACTAAGGTACAGCCTGATGACTGAGTTAGGGCCCTTGGGGTGAGGAAGACAAGGGGCAGAGGGAGTCAGTTTTAACCTTGTATGTACACCTGTCTTAGCTTTGTTGCTGCTTCTCCTCTTTCTCCTCCTCCTCCTCCATCTTCAGCAGCATCATCACATCATCATCCAAGCAGTGCCTCAAACTGTCACGCAGACTTTTCCCAACCCAGCTGTGTCAGTGTCACTAGGGCCTGGCGAATGCACCGAGAGTAAGACGTGAGACTGACCTTGTGGGGGCCTAGGTTGTGACTGTCTATATATGCCATTTGAAACTGGTTCTTTGAGTCATCTTACACGAGAACCACAGGATTTGCATTAGTCCTATACAGTTCATTAAAATTCAGTAAATAAATTAGTGACTAATTTGACTAATAAATTAAAATAGTGGATAAGTTCACTAAATTCACTGAATTTAGAGACGCCATGTTTCCCTTGAAGTATCTTTATTAGTAAACAAAAATGGATGCCTGTCACCAAGTTTTAAAGATCCTACTATTTTCAAAGATTTCTTGGAAATCTCCGTTTTATCCTAAAAATTGACCACACTCTTACCTTCTGTTCCATATTATAGGTATGGTTTTTTAATTGGAAAAAGTACTGCATATCACTAGTTAAAAATGATGCCCAAGAATACACATGCACACACACACAGAACACACAGCTGGCCTTGGAACAATGTGACATTAAGGAAACAACTCTGCATATAACACCTGACTCCCCAGAAACTTAACTACTTATAATAGCCTACCATTGACTGGGAAGCCTTACTGATAACATAAGCAGATCATCAACCATATTTTTTATGTTGTATGTATTGTACGCTGTATTCTCACAATAAAGCTAGAGAAAAGAAAATGTTTTTTCAAATTGTTGCAGATCTCAAAAAAGTTACCAGTGTGTGTATTTTTTTTAAACCTGCATATAAGTGGACCCATGCAGTTCAAGCCTGTGCTGATTAAGGATCAACTGCACAAAAATATATACAGTCATAAGATTATTTTGAAAATCAAAGAGTGACAATACTGAAAAGCAAAATAAGTTATTTCTATGCAGTCCTAAGTCCGTCGCTTAAACCTGCTTGGACAGTTCTGTTCATGGACATAACACAGATCACTTTTTAAATTTTAACTAAAGGCTTTTCAAACATAATAATGGTTAAAGAGACTATGTGGGCATGGTTTTCTTTTTAAGGAAAAAGAACGGTCGAAGCAAGAAAAACGTGATGAGAAACGATTAAAGAAAGAGCTTAAACTAGAGCAACGAAGATTAGAATTAGAAATTGCAAAAGAACTAAAGAAGCCTAATGAAGACATGTGCTTAGCAGACCAAAAGGTAAGTTATCATGTAAACCATTTCCTTAATAAGTTTAATTTTTCCTGTGTTCTCACCTCATTCGTCTGCCCGAGCTGCCAGTACGAAGGCTTTCACTTTCAGCTGAGCAGTGGATTTCCAAGTCTAGGTCAGTGTGCTTCTCCTGATGGCCACCAATAAGTCTATTGACCTCCTGCGCTGGAAATGGAAGTTCTAAATATATAAGTGGTGGAGTGCTGCCAATCTTTTTCATTGAAATAAAAACACTGTACAAATGTACAAGGGGGAATGATAAAAGTAGATAAGATTTCTGTTTCATTTGGTCCTTCCTATATGTTTAGATACAGAAAGATCTACCTTCTCCTCAAACCCCCTTAGATATTTAAATAAATCAGGATTTATAATCTGTAACCTCCTTCAGTGCTTTAGACTTGTTAGCTAACTTCATTGAGTATGTTGACTACTTTCCAGGCACTGTGCTAAGTGTTTTTTACGTATGAATTCTCCCATTTAACCCTCACCACAATCCTGTTGAAGAGGTATTTATGCCCATTTACAAGTGAGAAACTTTGACACAAAGAGGTGAAGGAACTTGCCCAAGATGACACAACTCATAAGTGGCACCTTGGATCCAAACTCCAATTTGTTAAACTCCAGGGTCCATACTGTTTATCACCTTGAAAGCCAAGAAATGTGTCCAGTGAGAGGACCTCATGTGTTTTCTCTCCTGTTGTTTTCACAGGTGTTGCTAAAATACGTAAAAGTAGAAATTTGAAAAGAGCGTGATAATCATGTTAACTGGCATAATTTATATACTTATCAGAAGAAATCAATTATGTTTGGCTATAGTTAAGATGGTATTTGTAGAAAATTGTCAATAATACATATTTCTGTAATACTGTCAATAATAGTATAATTAGTCAATAGGATCTATATTATATGCCATGTTCATCTGATAATACAAAGAGTGATTGTCTCTTTTCAGCTTTTTCTAAAGCACTTAAAGCAAAAATATCCTAGTGGGGATTTAGTTATAATAATATTCTTACTTAGCACAAATGCTTTTAACTACAAATAAAAGTATAAACACTAGTTTTAGTAAAACTGCATGTTTAAATTTTCCTATGTCCAGAGAGGGTACATAGGTTAGTTGACACATTTAGTAGGCTCACAGTGAGCAATTTTTGAAAAATCCTAAAAGATCTCTATTTTCTTGAATTTGTTATTTCTGTTTAAATCCATATGCAGTAAATCAAATATAGAAGTCCATTTTAAGCCTTTTGATAGCTTTGTTATATAAATTTTTTAAATCACATGGTATGTGTATGATATGGTTCAAGAAAAAAGATTCAGACTTAGATGGTTTTCAAATGGAACCTGTAAGGTTTGTGTGCTATCAGATATTATCCGCAGTTCTGTTTCCACACAGTATCACTAGAGAAGGTCCTTGGTTAGTTGTTTCAGTAAGTGCAGGGTGGAGGAACATTGTTTAACAAAGACCAGTGAAATAGAAATATGTAAAAGTTCATTTTTTTCTAATCAAAATTTGAAATACTATTATTAAGTCTCATTCATGGCCTTTTTGCCTTATTTACTTCCTAAATATTCATGACAACTGGTACTACAGTTTTGTCATTAAAATGTTACTATGTGAGCACATTTGAGAAGTAGCAAAAGAAGCTGCTTTCTAATGGGAGTATTGAAATTCAATATTAGTGTTTTGCTACAAGCCTAGAGACTGTTAGTTGCAGTGTAACTGGGTTCTTGATAGGATCATGGGTTCTGGTCATGTGGACCAAATAGTTTATCTGCATTAATTAGCCAAAGATGGTACCATTCTCCCATCGGCCCATAGATACACGGTAGTTTCTGAGCAACCAAAAAAGCATGAATTATTAATCAGTCTCCATCATTAGAAGAAATTAGTACACGTGCCCTACGTAGTATGTCCATGGCCAAGTACTTTTGAAATGCTTATTTCTTCTGTTGCTCCAGTTATGGAACCCATGTTCTATCAATATGTTAATTAAAATTTGTGTTCTTTTTTCAGAATTCTGAGTTCGTATTGAGTTCCACTAAAACTTATTGATGGTTGCTTGGTTTCAAAATCCCGTGCTTAGTACTATGGGGTTGCAGAAATGCCCTCAGGGAATCCACAGTCTAGACGGAAAACCACTGGCAGAATTCAAGAGCAAAGAAAGACGGCAACTTGTTCTATTTCAGAAAATCTGAAGTCATAGCCGTTTTAGTTAATTAGTTTTTTATTTTATTTTATTTTTCAGCCTTTGCCAGAGTTGCCTCGTATTCCAGGACTTGTCCTCTCTGGAAGTACATTTTCAAACTGTCTCATTGTGGTGCAGTTCTTACGAGTCTTCGGTAAAGCTTTAGGCTTTAATGGGAATACTGATGTTCCAGACCTGAGTATTCTTCAAGAGGGATTGCTGAATCTAGGGGACAGCATGGCTGAGGTACAAGACCTGCTTGTGAGGCTCCTGTCAGCTGCTGTGTGTGATCCAGGTCTAATTACAGGATACAAGGTAAAAAAACAAAATACAAAAAATGATTTTAATTTGTACCCTCAGTGCACTGATAACTGGCTTTAGCATATTAGCAGAAGAGTGTATACACTGATCTAGTTTTTTCCGCATCTCACAAAGTTAAGTGTAGATTTGCGTTCAGTTGCAAATGGTCCACATCTAGGAAAACCTGGTTCATAAAGCCTACAGAATGTAGATATTCCCAGATTACTCTTATTTTTCTCTAGCTTTTGGCCAAAACCAAGTGACTTAAGGAAAGTGATATTCAGCAAAAGAGAATTTATAAATCATAAAGAATTAAAATTTATGTATGCCTTCTGAAATTATGCTGTGTGCTCTCAATCACTGTGAACAATTGAGGCGAATGGCAGCACCTCTAAGATCAGCATGATAAGACTCTGTACCTCTCAGTGGATACTCAAGAAATTCAAATGGATCATAATTCCAGCTAAGATACACATTTCAGTCAGCTTTGCTGTAGATAATATGATGGAGAGAGAAGTTTCCAGGTGCACCAGTTGCTTGTTCTTCCATTTTCCTATTTAGGATACCAGACAATAAAGTCCATGACACTCTAGAGCTGGAAAACACAACAGTAGTGCCCCTGGGCCTCCCGCAACCAGTACTGATAGAACGCCTAGATAAAGCCTTAGAAAGCTTGAGATAGTTTCTATAGTCAAAGAAGGTATGATATCTACTCATGAGTTCACATACTCTCCTTCCTGCCTGTTAACCAAGGGTCTAAAGAAGGAATAGAAAGACGCAAGTACTCAAATACCTGTCTATCATCTGTTGTCTATTTTTATCTTTACTTCATTTCAAGTGTGAATTAAGCCCTTTTCAGTAATACATAGATAATATAATAAAAACATTTAAAAATCTTAATTGTTTTTATGTTCTGTACGGTTAGGATCAATACTGACAAAAATGCCAAACTTTTATAGGCCGAAACAGCTCTTGGAGAACATTTGCTGAATGTTGGTATGAATCGAGACAATGTTTCCGAGATCTTGCAGATCTTTATGGAGGCCCGTTGTGGACAGACTGAGCTCACCGAAAGCCTGAGGACCAAGGCTTTCCAGGCCCACACTCCGGCCCAGAAAGCCTCGGCGCTGGCCTTCCTGATCAGTGAGCTGGCGTGCAGCAGGAGGGTGGTGAGGTGAGCCCGTGCCTAGACTTCTCTGGCGCTTCCTTCCTGTTCTCAATTTGTCTAATCGAAATAATTTATATGACAAAGTAACACAAATTACCCATGCAAAATCCAAAGTTTACAGAGTAGCACAAAGAAAACAAAATTACACTTAACCTCACCATTCAGAGATGACTACTACTACTACTACTACTATTTTAATGTATTTACTGCAGTCTGTTGAAAAGAAAATTTGGATCTTACTGCATGTTCTTTGCTACCATTTTGTTTACTTAATAATTCTGTTAATTATTCATATAAGGAAACATAAAAATAGTTTTTTCTTACCATGGCACCAGAAGGTAGCACCTTTGCAAGAATCCGGAATTTTTTCTTTCTTTGACATCTTTCAGTGATAAATAACTACGTGATTTTCCTTCATAGCCATTAATAGAAGTATCCAGCTTTTTATTTTATTATGTGCTAATAACAATTTAATATTAGTTTATTGATGTATTGTACTTTTTAAAAACTTACATTTAAGAGTCAAAGTAAATTTTGCACTCTAGTATTTCAAGTTTTGGTGAACAAATCTATATTCATCTTGTTCTTTCTATTCATTATTTTACATATTTTAATTATCGTTACTTTTACTTCTTTTCCTTTCTAGGAAAAGGATCAATCTGTATATTTCAGAGCCATGCATTTCTACCATTGGTGGACATACTAAGTCTTCTGTATATCTCTTAGCTGTGATACTGTATTGATATAATTTTTCACTTGTTTTCGCTACTCATTGACATCACTTTTAGTTAGCAAGAAATGGCAACAGTTTACTCACCAAGTTAACATATTGCATAATGGATTAATTTCTGTCTTCTAATAAACTTTTGCATTGACAGTGAAATTGACAAGAACACTGATTATATGTCAAACTTGAGGAGAGATAAATGGATGGTAGAAGGTAAACTCCGCAAGTAAGTCCTGTTTTATTAAAGTTAGTATACTGTTTCCCATTGTACAAATTCCCCAGTAAAACATAAATTCCAAACACAGAATTTAAAGTTTATTATGTGTAAGAAATAAAAAAAGGTAAAGCTTAATTAAGATGAATTAAGAAATTAATAAAACCTAGGATGAGAGTCTGCAATGGACAAAAGTTGTAATTAGAGTCATTGAACATCTTATGCTTCAGACTTAGAAAAAAGTCAGTTTACATTTTTGCTCCCAAAGAAGTCAAGCAATCACGTTTTCTAAGATTGTTGTTGGCTATCAAGTTAGTTTTGTCATAAGTAGAATCTGTTTAGAACTGCCACTTTTAAAAATTGCTTTCTAATTAAAGTTTGCTTTCATAGAGTCCAAAATATCCAAATGTATTCAGAATTAAAGCTTAATTAGTTTCCCGCCAGGAAATATAATGCTGAAATTACTCAATTTCTATGTAAGAGGAGATTTCTTTGTATAATTTGAACAGAAATTTTTTCAGTCTGAAAGCATGGGATCAGGAATTATCATTGGTCATTGCTAGAGTTAATTTTTTCAGCTAAGTTTTATTTTTAAAATATATTCTAATTCCAGAGAGATCCAGAATAATTCTTAAAAGTCAATATATTCTGTAATTTCTGGAAACATATTTCTTAAATTTCTTTAATTCTAATTTTATTGCCATTGACTTAATACTCACCGTAAGGAATTTTGGTTAAAACTCATGTTATTTTCTCTAAAATGTATGAAGAGAAGGTTTTCTTGTATATCCTAATTTTGTTACATTTTAAAGGCTCCGAATCATTTATGCTAAGAAAGCAGGCAAGAGAGACACTTCAGGTGGCATCGATCTTGGAGAAGAGCAGCACGCGTCGGCCACCCCCACAGCAGGATGCAAGCGAAGAAGGAAGGGCGGGGACAGTGACGCTGATGGCAACGAGGAGGAGGAGGAGGAGGAAGACAAGGAAGACAGAAAAGGAAAGAAAACCGATGTCTGTGAAGATGAGGTAATCAAGTTTAGGTAGATTTTATTACTTGACAAAGATAACATAACATACTGAAAACAGAATTTGGGGGTCAGGTGGATTTGGGTTTGAATTCCATTTTGACACTTACTTGCCTCAGTTTCTTCATCTGAAAACTGAATATTTATAACAATCACCTCGTAAAGTTTTTTGTGATGGTTTAATAATTGCCCACACATGGGATGGGCTTACACTGAATAAACAAAGGCAAGTTTTTCTTTTTATAGAACATATTGAGAGTTCTTCAAAGAACCATGTAGATTCTTAATTTCAGTTATCCTCTTTCATTCTGGTAAAATCCTAGCTTATATGTGTACAATACTTCATGCCTTGAAAGTATTGTCACATTTAGTGAAACTGATGTATTTCTCAAGCATCATCAGTTTATTATGTGCCTCGCTCTGGGCACTTTTGATCCAAGATGAGTAAGGTACCGAAAGTCCTTTCTCAACTTGCAGTCTCATTGAGGAAGATTTGCCGTAAGAAAATGTAATGTACTACATGTTAACTGCTTTGCCGGTGGTATTTACTCTGTGCTAGGCAGGCGGAAAGGAAGGGCATTGAACCTTTATGAGGAATAGGTCCTCAACGAAGGCTTTCTGGGCCCACTGGCTGAGGCTAAAAGGTGGGCTGAATGTTAACCTGGGGAAGAACCCGTAGAGAAGTGCTCGGGCAAAAAGCACAGCATAAACGGACGTAGGAATCTGAAACCACGATGCGCCTTAAGTGACTGACAAGTGCTTCATTGTTATTAGAGAGCCTCGTAGCAACAACTGTGAACTAGGATTTACACTTTTTTGGTAGGAGGAAGCCATTGCTTCCTCTTTGTAAGTGACAGAATGACAGAGTCACACTTGCTTTTTTTAGTGGCTCCCTATGGCAGCTCCATGGAAAATAGAAGTAGATTTGGGGTAGGGCAAGATCAGAGGTGGGAAGGTCGGTCAGGAGATGTTGCAAGAGTTTAATGAGTTGTAGGGTCCCAAACGAGCCCGATGGTAGTTGGGAAGAAGGAGGAAACGATTTCAGTAAATACTTAGGAAGAAGAATGAGTAGTATTTGAACTGGTAGGTTGATGGAAGGGTAGGATTGATGCCCGACCATCTGGTTTGGGAGGCTGCGTGGTATTCTTGCCATTAACTGAGTTAGAGAAATCAGGAGGAACAGAATAAATAGATGATAGAGGAGGAGGGGAGTGCAGATCAGATAGTGGAAGACAAGAAACGATGGTGGGTTCATTTTGGACATGTTACGGTTGAGGTGCCTTTGCAGCAGTTCTGCAGTAAGTTGGATATAAGAATCTGAAGCCTAAAGATGAGTTCAGTCATGAACATATAGATCTGGAAGTTATTCACACAGACAGTAGTTTAAAATCATGAGGTGGGTGATTTCTGTACAGGGGGTTTGGTTTAGGGAACAGAGCAGTAGACTGAAGTTGGAACCCCAGGGGATGTCAATATTTCAGAAGATCCCGTAGGGCTTCTTGTTGAAGAAGGAGCAGTCGTAGAGGTAGGAGATGTCTGTAATGGTTCAAGGATCTCTGAGGCCATCACCAGAGTCAGTGACTCACTAGGAAGACACACATCAGAATCAGAGAGAAAAGGCGTGTGAGCCACAGCCCAGAGGAAACCAGACCCACACTGTTAAGAGTCTTTTCCCAGTGGAGTCACACAGGATGGGCTTAAGTCTCCTAGGAATGAGTTATGACAAGTATAAAACTCCCAGGAGAAAGACAGGTGATCAGTATACACTCCATTGTTAGCCCAGTTGGGTTCCAGTGAGCCAGTCTATCAGCGTGGGAGGAAACCCTGTGAAATCCAAGTTCCCAGACACCAGCCAGGGACCAGCCTTGTACGCGGGCCTTTCAAATAGAGCAGTCAGACCGGCAATGTCAGCTCTTTTCTACACATGTAGTAGTAGCAAAAATCAAGAAAACTGAACATTTCAAAGGAGGGAGTGATAAACAATGTTAACGTAGCAGGAGTCTAGTGTGATGAGGATCGAAAGTGTCTGTGGGATCGGGCAAGGCAGAGGTCACTGGGGACCAGTGGCAGCACAGTCGTTAGTCGGGTCAGAGCAGGAGCCGGGTGGCGAAGGATCGAGCACCGTAGAAGGTGAGGAGGTGAGATGACTTCTGTAAGCATTGTGCCTCAGAGGAAAAGGTGGTTCCTAAAGGGGACAGACAACCAAGGGTTACTCAGATGTGAAAGGCTAAATATGATTTCGGGTTGAAGGGAGTCAGTAAGAGAGGGGGTTGAAGATATAAAGAAAATAATCAATGGGGCAAGGTAGATAAACTCTACTAAAATTTGTTACTACTTATTTAAATATCATTAATGTCTCTTAACCACATATATCATTTAAAGTGACTTTTTAATTGAATTATAGTTAGATTATAGGGTTTCATTGAGTAAAATCCTGGCAAATGTATATGTTATTAATGTGAGAAAACAGTTTAAAAACTTTTTAAGATAATAATTTTAGGACCTAACAAGTCAAAATAACATTTCTTTTAAGTGATTTTAGAGTTATCTGTTATGATGAAGAACTGGTAGCCACTTATCAATTGCCTTAAAAAATTTAACTATTTAATGAGCCCAATGATAGGATAGATACATTATTCCTCAAAAAGTAGGTTTAGATTCTTGATTAAAGTTTGGGGAGAGTGCCAGGAATTAAAACTCCCTAGAAGATGCATTTCAGGGAGCCTTTCCGTTGAGACCCGTGTGATCGCTCTCTGTTAGAAGGTCCTGCCCTTGACTAAGTCCATCCCCCTTTGTCTCAAAGATGATTCCCTCTTCTCCACACTCCTCATTCCTTCAGCACATGGAGTCTGTATACCTAAACCTTAGAATTGTGTTGAAACCTACGTGAGCTCTAACTTCACAAGTTGGCCTGGTAACAGGTTATGTGGATGATTGAACTTTGACACATAGGGACATACAGTGGCCTCTCTTTTGGTTGGGAAATCATGGAGAACCACGGCAGAGATGAGTTCTTTGTGCTTAGTCTCCTTGCCTTTCTCTCTGACCTTTTAAGTTCTACACATCTCTTAAAATTATAAGGACTATTAGTCAAAACTCCTTTGCTTTAAACAAACCTTAGTAGACACTTTACTTCCTTTTCATCTTAGGGAGAGTCTTAGAAACAGCACTAAGTTTATTTGACTCATACATAGTTACTTTGATGTCTTTTGCAAGTATTTTTTATTACTGTTGCTTGAATTGTATTTTTGTGTAAGCATATTATCAAACATTTGCCCTGCGAGTCAAAAGATCACTTTAGAACCATACAGACATGTAATTATGTAATTATCTATTTGAGGGTCATTGGGCCTGTTCTCTTTTAAGACTTCTTTCCTGAAGTGGAAATTTGTGTTACTGTTAGCACAAACAGTATGCCTAAATGCCTCTGTAACTTGCTCCCCTAAACTGGATGAGAAGTAGATAAATGATAGCTTATACTAAAGCTTCTTTCCATTTCCTTTTGTTGGGGAGATAACTACTCATCCAGAAATACCTGCTCATGAGTGGTTGGTGGCAGTGTGGCTTTTTAAAAATGCTTCTAGAAAATGAGCACCGGAAACAAATTTTACTTTTTTAAACCTAAGAGGTACCTGCATTTTCTAGATACAATTTTCAGAAAGAGGGAAAGTAACCAGTTTGCACACTGTGTGCCTGGAAGTTTGCTGGTTACTTTCAGATCTGTTCTCCTCGGCCCTCACAGATGCCCCCATGTTACAGGAAATGTTGTTATCAATCTACAGATAAGGAAATAGTCTTAGAAGAGTTAAGTAGTTTGCCCATAGGAAGTAGCGTGGCTAAGATACAAAGAAAATACATGTGCCTTTTACTTTATGCTTTCCCTCTAAAACATATAATTTGGTGGTTGTTTTCCTATATTCATTTTCTAGAATGAAAAATTTCATGTAATCACCAGTAAAGTACCACTTACGAAGTTAGTATTATATATCGTAGGGATTATTTTTCTTATAAAAGCTCAATGTGTTCAAAATATAACTTACCTTCTTTGCCCTCAAAATGACTCCAGTGAGTCACTGGTACCAAATGAATGGTACCAGTAGTTTTGCAGTCTCCCAGATTTAAACTCTTACCATAATTTACTACTTCCTTTGTCTCCCTCACCCCTCTCTGCCTCATACCCATGAGTGGCCATGACTTAACATTTCTAATTAGGTAATACTCTCTTTCGTCCATTTGCTTTTCTCCGTTTCTGTTTCTTTTACCTATGTAAGTCCCACATTCTCCGTCCCTCTTGAGTCACTGCAGTGGAATACTAACCAGATTTGACAATGTTCATCCTTTCCCTGCTCCAGGCCATCTTAGGACTATTGCCGTATTGTCTTTGTAAGCGTAGTTCTCACGTTTAACCTCCCTCAAAGGATCACGTTATTGACCATGGTCAAGCATTTATAGCTCTAGATCGTTTAACCCTGAACTCATCCTTGCCTCATCTCCTGTCTTACCTCTTCATGTACCTTTCATGTCAAGATACATCAGACTCTTTCTGGAATGCCCTGCGCTTTCTCTGATTGATCGAATCCGAACCATTCTTCGGTAGCTAATTAAGACACAACTTCTTCCATGTAGCCTCTCTCGGTAAAGATTCCCACTAAAAGTAATCTCACCCTCTCCTGAACTCCATGACTCTTAAATCTCTACCTCTTTTGGGGTCCCTATGGCTTCCTCTGTGTAGTGGTTTTTATTTCCATAGTGTGATGTGCATGTGTCTCCCTACCAGATTATTAGTTTACAAAGAACCAAGAGCTGAGGCTTACTCATTCCCATAGGGCCTATCCTAGTGCTTTGCATAAAGGAGGCCTTCATTAAATACCCACAGATTGATTGAATAAATCTTAAAACTTTAAATGATACTGTATTTTGTCATGTATAGGATGAAGGTGACCAAGCAGCAAGTGTTGAAGAGCTAGAAAGACAGATTGAAAAGCTGAGTAAAGTAAGCAGTTTTCAGATTATAGCTTACATCATTTTGGCAGTGTTTTAAAAATCCACCTTGTATGGGATTCCTTTTTTGTGACTGCTAAATAAAAGCAAGCTTCTTGTAAGTAATTAAAATGGAGAGCTCCAGAAACATTCTCACAATTAAACCGTAAAAGTTTCTTGCCAATGTTAAAGTCCTCCCTCTTAAGACATGGTACTAACTTAATCAAGAGCTATATTCTTTAGCTCTTTATTTAAATACAAAATATCAATAAATGCATGGTTTTATTTCTTGGAATTCATAACTTTTAAAATTCAGTCAGATTTCATGTTAATAGTTTCAGCATCCTGTGTTTTATTTATTTTATTTATTTATTTATTCATTTATTTTTTTCTAGATAATTATTTTTTATTGAAGGGTAGTTGACACACAGTATTACATTACATTAGTTTCAGGTGTACAACATAGTGATTCCACATTTATATACATGACAATTCTAGGTACCAGCTATCACCATACCAAGCTGTTACAATATCTTGACTATATTCATTATATCCCGGTTACTTATTATTTTACCATTAGAAGTGTGTACTTTTTTTTTTTTTTTTTGTGAGGGCATCTCTCATATTTATTGATCAAATGGTTGTTAACAACAATAAAATTCTGTATAGGGGAGTCAATGCTCAATGCACAATCATTAATCCACTCCAAGCCTAATTTTCGTCAGTCTCCAATCTTCTGAGGCATAACAAACAAGTTCTTACATGGTGAACAGTACAAGGGCAGCCATCACAGAAACCTTCAGTTTTGCTCATGCATTATGAACTATAAACAGTCAGTTCAAATAGGAATACTCATTTGATTTTTATACTTGATTTATATGTGGATACCACATTTCTCTCTTTATTATTATTATTTTTAATAAAATGCTGAAGTGGTAGGTAGATACAAGATAAAGGTAGAAAACATAGTTTAGTGTTGTAAGAGAGCAAATGTAGATGATCAGGTGTGTGCCTGTAGACTATGTGTTAATCCAAGGTAGACGAGGGCAATAAAACATCCACGTATGCAGAAGATTTCTCTCAGAATGGGGGGTGAGGTTCTAAGCCTCACCTCTGTTGATCCCCAATTTCTCACCTGTCCTGTGTTTTATTTTACATTAGTGTACTTGTGGGTTTTCTTTGCACTGGATCTATAGACTGTATATGTATGTACTTCTCATGTAAAACTGAATTTCAGTAGCATTAGTGAAGTATTTCAGGATTAGTATTATGAGATATCTGCATTTTATGTCATTAGATTCATCACACAGTTATTCCAAAATTTAGTCATATGCTGCCTAAGGTCTGCAGCATGAGTATAAAAATAGGCAAATACAGGTATATGTGAGTATTATTTGTTACACACTATAATCATTAGAATTGAGCCAATTGTCTTTGGCTCAGTGAAACACTTGATCACATTGTTTATTACCAAATATAAGACATGCTTTACGATAAGATATCTAATAAAACAAAACGTTTTTTAATCCTTGGCAACAAAAATATTCTAATTACCCTCAAAGTAATTTCTGTCTTTACAACTGTTACTGGAACTGAAGTCAGACGTGTGATATTAGTTCTTTTGCTGCCTTTCTTCAATAGTGAAATCTAGCTGCTCTAAAGCCATGATAAGTATAAAGTCACTTAAATATCCATTTTTAAAGCACTTAACACCCATAGCATAATTGTATGCATCATTTTTTAACAGCAACAGAGTCAGTATAGAAGGGAGCTCTTCGATGCGTCTCACTCTTTACGTTCAGTGATGTTTGGCCAGGATCGTTACAGACGTCGGTATTGGATTTTTCCCCAGTGTGGGGGGATTTTTGTAGAAGGCATGGAGAGCGCTGCAGGTAGGAGCCATTAATCTGTTACAAAGTAATATAACAAACCATACGTTTTAAAACCCTGTTACTCCTTCGATATATTGTGTGCTTCCAGAATCAAATGTGCATTGTGGATAAACATTGTAAAACCTTGTTTTTCATTTCTTTTGAACTCATAATGCCCCTTTCACTGATAAGTATTCCTTTCCAGTCCATGATTTTTCTTCTTCTGCACTTTCTGACATCCACCCATTTAGTGGACACAGATCTTTACCTGTATTGTACTGTGTAGCTGCTGCTCCGTTTCTCTTCCTTCGCACTGTCAAATTTTCCAACATGTGCTTTACTCTTTAACCTTTGCAGCAACCATCCATCCTGACGGTAGCCCTGGAGGTAAACTGCTGAAACCTAAGACCCTTAGCATAAGACTCATTCATCTTGAAGTCTTGTATGTGTTTGAAATTTGTGATTACCTTCTTCTCCATTAAACTTCTTACTTTCTTAAGTATTATCACACATCCTTCATATTCTACCTTTAGACTCTGCTTTTCTGGCTCCGTTTCTGTGAATTAACTAGCGCGGTACACAGTGCATTTATAGGCCCGGTAAACTGTCTTGAATTGAATGTTTCAGAATACTATGTCTGGGCATTTTCAAATGCTTAGATTCTGATGGGGCCACAGCGTCAAGTCAGTGCTTACATGTAGCCATTGCCCGAGGGTGGTGTAGGGAGGCGAAAACTTCTTTCAGCTCGTTTTTTTTGAATACGCAGTATGTGTCGGGCATTTCTGGGCACTGGATGTTCAAAGATAAACAAAACATTAGTCCATGCCATCCATGTAGATGTTTAACAGTCCAATGTAAAGAAGGGACTGATTAATCACATAGGTGTCTAGAACAGGTACTATATAACAATGTAAGTACCCTTGGGGCACAAAGGACGGTTAATAATAATTGAAAATGGTTTAGAATAGTGGCTGGCATGTAAATATTGTTGGCCTATAACAAGCAGAGTTACTCTTCTGCACAGTAATTTATTTCTTGTGAGTCAAAGAATATGAAGAATGGGTATAAAATCGTATATTGGAATGATGCGTGAAAGTCATGGTCTGCCTTCCCAGGGTAAAAGTTGCTGATAGAGAGAGAATCAGGGAGGGCACTTAGAGGCTTCAGTTGTGTTTATTTTTAAAGATTGATATGAATGGGTCAGAATGTTAGTTAAACAGGAGAGTGTAGTGAGTTCTTTTTTTAACTGATTGCTTAAAATATTTAAACATAAAAATGTTTTAAAGCATGGAAAACATAAACTAAGTAACTAAAAAGTCAATAAGTAAGTGGGACTGTCATACTAATAAGCCCCTGAACAGCAACAGAAAACATGAACAGAATGAAAAGGCAATCTACTAAATGGGAAAAAATATATGCAAATCTTATATCTGATAAAGGCCTGTTATCCAAAGTCTATAAAGAACTCAAAAGCAAATATGACTCAATAGCAAAATAAACAATCTAAAGATCTCAGTGGACATTTTCCCAAAGAAGACACACAGATGGCCACAAGTACCTGAAAAGAGGCTCGACATCATTAACTGTCAGGGAAATGCAAACTACATTAGATATCGCCTCATCCTGTTAGAGTGGTTCTTATCAAAAAGACAAGAAATAAGTGTTGGTGAGGATGTGGAGAGAAGGGAGCTCTTGGGTACTGTTGCAGGGAATGTAAATTGTTGCGGCCACTATTGGAAACAGTATAGAGGTTCCTCAGAAAAGTTAGAACTAGCATATGACCCAGCACTTTCACTTGTGGGTACTTATCCAAACAAATGAAAATGGAAACTCAAATCAGTATCTGCATCCCCGTGTTCATTGCAGCACTATTTGCAATAGCCAAGATAGGGGACCAATCTAAGTGTCTGTTGAAGCATAGTAAGGGCTGGAAAGAACAGGGGATTGTGTGAAATTGGTGAAAGAAAAACTATCTAAAAAATCTCTGTGTACTTAACATCCTTATAAACTTCCAAGATTTTAAAAATAATTTTTACATTTTAATGAGAGGTTTAACTGTCTATAAGTAAGAATTTGGATATTAAAGTTAACGACCCCATGAATAGGCTATTAAAATGTATCACCTCTGAAATCCCCTACTAGTCTCAGACCTAGTGTGGTTAGTTGATCTGTTTGTTTTTGGATATATGAAAGTGATTTTTGAGATACTAGTTCTCAGAATAAATCAAGCACAAATATTAGTACTTCCTTGCTAGCTAGTAACTTGTACAAAATTAAGGAAATTTGCGAGCTTTGGATATATGAAATAAATTATGATATCCATATAAGAATATTATACAGCTGATTGAAGGAAAATGTGATACAGTTCTATGTATCACCATGGAAAGCAATCTAAGGTATATAGTGAAAATAGTAAAGTCATCCTTTTATTTCATCATCCAAAAAGTATTTATTGAGCCCCAGTTTCATAGCAGCCACCATGTTAGGTAGCTGGGATCCTGTTAAAGCAATATAAACATTGCTCTGCCTTTAAGTAACGTTTGTTGAGTTAAATTGTAGTGTGTGGGGTGGGGTATGGAGTGAAATATTTTAAAATTAGCAGGTTAATGTGTATAATGGTAAATTCTGCAAAAGAAGCATATAGGATGATGATATTCTAAGGTGAATAATAAGATGGGGACCCTACTTGAAATAGAGTAGTCAGGGAAAACCTTTGTGAATAGGTGATACTTAATCTGAAACATTGAAGGGTAAGGAGCCAGTCAACAAAACAGGATTTCAGGCAGAGGAACACCCAGTGCAAAGGCCCCAAGAAAGGACATAACTTACCATGTTTGAGAAGCTGAAAAAAGGGAGAAAGGTGAGCAAGGTTAGCAAGGACAAGAGTGGTTTTCAGGAACCAGATCATACAGTGTTGGAGGCCTTGCTTAGGCATTTGAATTTTATCCAAATAAAAATGTTGCAGAAAACAGTAGCATCCCATTTATGTAACAGCACAAACTAATAGTCATATGCATGCATGTAAGATTTCCCAAAGGATGTATGGACATGATTGATTAAGCAGTTACATCTGAAGATTAGAAATAGGAACTGAGGGAGTAGGGCAGGAAAGGGTTACATTAGCCTCTTATTACTGAATATTTTACTGTGAACATACATCGTTTTTCAAATTAAATAAAGTAGGTTTATATTTTTCTAACACTTCTTATCAATTATTATTAAAACACTGGTAAAAAATATGGACAAGAAGTTCACTAAGGAGAAATACCTATTATCCTACAGAAAAATATCCAGTCTTATTAATGATCAGAAAAAAATAGAGTTTAGATTCTCACCTCCCGGATATTTCCAAAGACAAAAGTTATTGATAGTCTTCAGTTTCGTTGAGGGTGTAGGCAAACAGATGCCCTCGTGTAAGTATGATTGTATATTGATCTAGACTTTCTGGAGGGCAATTTGACAATATATTTCAAAAACTCTGAAAAGTAATATCTTAGGACTCAGTTTTTTTCTGGAAATGTATCCTAAGGAAGTAAATCAGGAGAAAAAAAATCCAAACACAGATCTAAGATCATTCATCATTTCTAGCATTGTTTCTACTAATGAATAATCGGACCCTATTAATAACTATCAATAGAAGGTTGATTTTTTATGATATATTCCACTGAATATAGTAATTACAATTTAAGGCGTAGGTATATATTTATTGACACATCAGAATAATTAAAGAGTATTATTCAGTAAAACGTACAGGTTGGAAATCTGTAAAATAGGATTTCATGTGTGCATAGAGAATTCCTGGAAAAATTAATACAAAAATGTTAGCAGTAATTTGTATATTATGGCTTTTAATATTTTTTATTATTGTAATTTTTTGTGGTTAGTTACAAAATTACAAAATTTTTTCCAATGAGCGTAACAAGCTAGTGTATAAAAGAAAAAAATGAAGAGTATTAAGTAAGCTAGAGAAATTTGTTAAAGTATTTATGCATATGATTTGATAAATAGCAGTAAATATAGTATGGTTTGATCTAGAGGAACTGATCTTCTTAATGCTTTTGGATTTTGTAGGGCTGAAAGAAATGGCAAAAGAAAGAAAAAAACGAAAAAAAGCAGAAAGCATCCAGACCAAAGAAATATTTGATACTTCTGACGACACTTTAAATTGTTCAAATCCGGATCATTGTGAGCAAAAGGAAGATCCTAACGAAAAAGATAACAGAAATCTAATTCTTCAGAATCCTGGCTCTTTTTCCAAACTAAGCAAGCTTTTAGAAGTAGCTAAGGTGCCTCCTGAGTCAGATGTAACAACCCCCAAACCAAAGAGCGGTGCAGATGGGTGCGCACTGCCTCACCAGAACCGTGGGAGACACTCACCGGGCAGCATGCAGCCAACGGTGACACAGAACGGCGTGGAAGAGACAGACTCGAATCTGGTCAGTACCGGTTCAGGTGGTGCAGGCAAGGTCTACAGTCCTCTCCCCAGGGACCAGTTGTTACTGCCAAGAACACCTTGGGAGGACACTTCCCTTACCCAAGCCGATGCGCCAGCTGCTTCTTCACCAACTCCTCGGGCCCAGCCGCCCTCTAAGTCACCTGCAGCTCTTGAAGTAGCCAAACCAGTAGATTATCCTAGTCCAAAGCCTATTCCAGAAGGTGGGTACCTTGAGAGGGTTTGCTGTAGCCACTTACTTTATTGTATTGTTACAGATCTCTATATTATAGCTGAATCTTTGATGCTTTTATATAGTTATAAATTTTTTCATTTGTAGCATGCCATTAATTCATATTCTGAATATCTGTAAATGCCCTACATGTTTATCTTGGCTTAGAAATGCAGTTTGGCTGGTGGAGCATTACTGACCCAGAGGATTTAAAAGCTTTGCTCAAAGTGCTACATCCCAGAGGCATAAGAGAAAAGGCATTACAAAAACAAATTCAGAAACACCTGGATTACATCACTCAAGCCTGCATCGAGAATAAGGATGGTGGGCACCTAAAAGAGATTTATTTCTGCTCTCTTGCTTAGTTATGAGAATTAATTCTTTCATCTTAAAGCATATTTTAGTATGTCTTAATCTTAATTTATTACTAATAGGCTTTTTCTTTCCTATCTTGCCCAAAAACAATTTACATTTTCTTAAATTGGTACTACTTTTGATAGTTTGTTACAACCTGCAGACATACTGTTCTGTTTCTAAAGAAGAGTACTTACTGCTCCTTTTGCAAGAGTCAGCTGCCTTGCTTATTCACAAGTGAATTTGTGTGTGTTAAATGTACTTGTACGTGGTGCCCCTGGAATTTCATTCACATTCTGGAAGAAATCATTGAGAGATAAAGTGGATTTTAAAATAAATTTCCTTTCAAATATAGTTACCATTATTGAATTAAATGAAAATGAAGAAAACCCGGTAACTCGAGATATTGTGGAGAACTGGTCAGTAGAAGAACAAGCAATGGAAGTGGATTTGAGGATTCTTCAACAGGCAGAAGATCTGGAAAGGAGAGTCGCATCAGCAAGTTTGCAAGTAAAGGTAAAATTGACTTGGAATAAAATCTGTTTTTAGAATAATGGAAGGTAACTGATATTTATTGTATGCCTGATACATGCCAGTTACTGCGCTAAATGTTCTCACTTTGATTAATTTCCCCCATCTTACAGGTAAGGAACAAGGCTCAGAGTAAGTAACCTGTCAGTGGTCATAATATAGTAAGTGGCTAAATGTGGGATCAAACCAGCTCTGTCCTCCCGAGTTCTTCTTACGAAATCCTGCCCACCTCCTCAGTGGCATGAAAAATACCATTTCTGGTCTGCAGTTCTTCACCACAAGCAGGATTTCATAGTTTCAGCCACGATAAATGTAATGGCAAACTATTTCTGCAATGTTTCATATGTGCCTGGTAATTGTCTAGTATGCAAGCCACGTTATATAGCCATGTTATATGTTGAACTTTCACTCTATATGATTTTAAATTGCTAATTTAAAAATATTATGTTGTGATACACATACTCACATCCTATGTATATATGTAAAGTTTTAATTATTTATTGACTGGGCATTACCATGTCACAGCCATGATTGAAACTGAAAGGACAACAAAAGAAAAGCTTCACCTTTGTCCAAAAATTTTTGGTTTTAAAAAGAATATAAATGTCTCTTCTCAATTGATAATGTGATGTCTCTGAGAATAAATGGATGGATGATGAATAAGCATGAGAGAGACACTTGAAAAGGCTTAGAAAATGTCGTTTCTGTGTAATTTGATTGAATATTTCATATTTCTCTCAGAATGTGAGACTTACGCCATGATACTGTCCTACCAATGATTACAAATTAGCTGCATTAATTACTTTACTACTGGCATGCAGAAACTTTGGAGGATCTCATCTCAAAAAATGTCATTTTTCCAGAGCTAACAAAAAAATGTCCCTTTTTTCACCACAGACATAGTTACCCACTTAGGGAAACAAAAATTTATCATTTACTGAAATTGTGCTAGCCAACTATATGTATCCTCCTCCTGGTATTATAATACAATATAAAAATGCCTCACTTATCTGGCATCTTCAACAAATGAACTCTTTCTTCTACACAAGTTAATTTTCTGGAGAAATGAAAATTATTCTATTTAGTGCCATCATTTTTTAACATGTGTGTTGGATCGCTTAGGTTACCGTTCCCTTCCTTTTTAAATTGAGAATAGTGAGTTTGATTTAAATTCTCTTGGTGACACCGGATCATCAGTATGAAGACCAATTATTGGGTAATGATTCCCTCAGGGACTGTGAAGAGGTTTTGCCCCTACAGTAATTTAAAAGGCCCTAGTGTGCTTTACCTTTTAAACGACTACATCTGCTTTCCATAGTCTGTCTTCGTCATCTCTCATGGTTGGTTGTTACTACTTGCTGGTTTGAGTTTGGTTGGTTCTACTCTCCCTGTTTTCCTCCCATGACCATCCCCCTCTGGTTTTAATTCACCGGTTCTAGATGGCCGTTGGTTGGGAAAGCATATCATCAGCATTTTGAAATTGTATGTAAAGTCAGAGCGTGGGCCTAACGTTTTCCTGGCGACATACTGAGATCTTGGTTTATTGACCTTATCACATTACCGACTGCTTAGATGTTCTTGCCCATGTTCTCACCAGCTAAGATAAATGAAATTGGTTTTTTAAGTGAGATGCTCTAACATCCTATTAATACAGTATTATGGGGTTATTATGGACTTTTTAAAGAAATGAATGGTAATTATATTAGTCTTGAGGAATCTTAAACAACAAGTGATGGAAATAATCACAAAACATTTTACCATCTATAAAAGATTTAATGATTTTTTTTCCTGAAAACAAAATATTTATGTGGTCAGCCCTGGGAACTAGCCATTGTGAAGACACATTAAGCAGGTGGCCGTGGTACTACTTAGATGCATTCATTTCTATTTTCAATATTGCTGATAATACGGAAATTCTGCTTTATATTGTAGGAAAATCTGCAAGAATCTAGTCCTGATTCTGTAGAAAGCCGAATTACTCTACTAGCTCCTGTAAACACAGTTCCTGTGTCTCTCTTTCAGTTTTCTCTTTTGTAAGCTGATTAATTCCTTCAGCCATCGGTCCAGTGAAATGGTTTCCAGGCGCACGATTCTCTTCTGATTAAACGGCAGTGTCTATATTCTTTAAATGTACCACTCACTATACACAGAGATGCCTAATGTGTTCATGGGACTTTTACTTCCTTTAAACTGGCACTATACTTCTCTTCATGCCAATTTATACTAGCTTTTTAACATCCAAACCATACCGTTGCTAAACTGAGTATGCATTATTAGAAAAAAATCCTTCTGCATCTTTCATTGTGCTTTTAAGTGTATTGTATCACATCCAATATTTCTTTGATTGGTTGCTTAAACTTCAAAGCTGAAATTTACATTTATCATTGCTCTATTTTTATTAATTTCATTTGGGTATATTTTTCAGCATATGAAACTATTTTTATCACAGTCCTGTCATACAGAATATTAAACTTCCTTCCTAGTTTAAGTCACCTGCATATTTAATAGTTGAACCGAGCTGTTCACAAGTATATTAACATGACAAGCCAAATAAGAGAGAGCCCTTTGACAGTGGCAGTGAGGACCTTTTCTGAGGTGGCAAGCTGTGTCTGTCACAGGGCTTTGCAGACAATTTTCAACCATCCACCTTCTCAAAATCTAATCCAGTCCTCATTTTCTTGTCTTTTGCTTGCAAAAGTCAAGATGTGTTACATTTATAGGATTCCCTTGATTTAGCAATTTCAGATCCCTTTCAAAATACGGGACTGAGGTTCATTTGTTATGGCATATACGATGCAGTAATGTTTTGTATGTACCTTTTATAAATTCATCCATACTTTCTAATAATGAATATTCTCTTGAGGTAAAGAGGAAGAATTCTGATATATAAGAAAAATAATTCTCTCTAAAGTGATTTAATAAAAAGGATCATGTTCATTCTACTTTTTACTTAATATGCTTTTACAAAGTACCTATTGTACATCAGAGTGGACACCACAAAATTGAATAAAATGTGGTTTCTGCCCTCAGAAAGCATTCCGTACAATAGGGCAACAGTACGTGTATACAGCCCTGCAGAATCTAGTAACGGATTGTGAAGATGTAGAAAGTCATTCATGAATTTAGGACAGGAATACACTGATTGTGGTGAACATAGGGGAAAGATCAAGGAAGATTGCCTGTAGAAGTCCAGATGGAACTTGAGAAGATGGAGAAGCTTTTGACAGAGAACAAGGAGTGCTACTAGGAAGAGTTAATAACTGGGCAGAGCACCAGGATCAGGAAGCTCAGGACATGTTTGGGGTGTGTGACAAGTCATGGAATTTGATTGCAGTGTAGGATGCCTGAATGGGAAGATGAGCGAAAGAGGGAGATTGAGGTACTTGAATGTCATGGTAAAACTGGACTTTACTGAACATTAGGAACTCTGAAGGGTTTTGAGCTAAAGGATCATTGTAAGCAAGCTGAATTATAAGACATTCATTTATTCAATCAACGTATATTTTGAGTGTCTAATATTTGCCTTCCCACTGCTGGAGATGAAATGAGTAAAAGTAGACATGGTCCGTGCCCTCAGGGAATTTAGAAGTAGAAAGATATTAATTAAATAATCACAGCAGTATCAGATTGTGACTGCCACAGGTATGGAATATCACATGGTTCTGTGAGAGTCTGTAAGAGGGAGGCTTCCCTCCTAAAAGAGGTCAGGGAAGGGTTCCCTGAAGAAATAAATTCTCACGTGAGGGCCACAGGATGAGTAGAGTCAGTAACTAGGGGCAGAGGAGAGGGGAAAAGCTCTGCGGGCAAATGTAGCAGCTTCTGCAGAGCTCCTGAGGCCAGGATGGGCAGTGCAAGGGCCTGCGCAGGAGGAGTGGCGGAAGGAATGAAGATGGACAGGAGGCACAAAGTCCCTGCTGTCGAGAGATTCCCATTTAAAGTGGGCCCGTGAAAGAACCAGCAGTTGGTGTGAAGTCCCTCGGAATACTTGGCTGATCTCCACTCTACCTCTCATAACACCAAAAGTTGTTAAATTTTCTTCTTCAAACTTCTCTTACAACTTTCTAATAATTTTCTTCCTTATTTTTACCTAGCATTAGGAAACACAAGGTAAAAACTTGTAGTAATGATCCTTGAGCTCTGTTGGCGTCGGCTGCTGTATTTTAAGTAAAGGTAACTCACCCGTCAGGCATTTTAAGAGGAAACCATGCTAACATTACTCTCTTGATATATAGGGTTGGATGTGTCCAGAACCGGCATCAGAAAGGGAGGACTTGGTCTATTTTGAACATAAGTCATTTTCTAACTTGTGCAAGGAGCACGATGGAGAATTTACTGACGAAGAAGAAAGCAGTGCGCGTGCACTAGAGCGGAAGAGCGACAACCCCCTAGATATAGCTGTAAGCAGGCTGTCTGAGTTGGAGCGAAACATTGAAAGGAGGTATCTGAAGAGCCCCTTAAGTACCACCGTTCAGATCAAACTGGATAATGTGGGCACAGTTACTGGCCCTGCTCCTGCACCATCCACTAGTGGTGATGATGACGGGTAGGTTATTGAAATTAACTTGAAAAATTATTGTGCTTCTTTGCTAATTGGAGCCTATTTTCTATTGCCTGTTATCTATGTATCTTCTTGTATGTCTGTGATCCACATGGATCATGCTATTTGCATGGTGCTTTGTAAAAAATGTTTTTTCTTTTGTTACGTGTGTTGATAATCCTGCGAAGTGATCTTACATTTACCTGATTGTGACTAAGCTTTGAGGCACGTAGCCACAGTCTGTGCACTACATCAAATTTAGTTGCTTAAACCTTATACTTATCGGCTGTTACATGTTTCATCATCACTTGGCTTTCAGTGTGTTGATTGTTTCAGATTCGGTAACCGTAAGTGTGGACATGACCTACTTAATTTTTCTGTATTTCAATGCAGAATTGAAGAGGATATTGTTCCCGGTCTCAGGGTGTGGCGATGGGCATTATCAGAAGCTCGCAGTGCTGCCCAGGTGGCTCTGTGCATTCAGCAGTTACAGAAATCCATAGCATGGGAAAAATCCATTATGAAAGCTGTAAGTGTTTTTATTTAAGAAATACTACAACTAATTTACACTGGCCTGTTTTTTTCCCAACCTCCAGATTTTTCTTAATTCTACATTTCTTACTGTCAGAATAATGTATGCTGTACCTGAGTTTTCTTAGTTCCTAAATGCTGTACGGTTTGATACTTTCCTCCTTGTTGTGAGCTTTTTGAAGTACTCTATCAAATGTGTTTATCTTTAATCGCGATTCTCCCTCCTTTAGATATTGTTTATAATTTACTGAAGTTGTCTTCTGTGTTCAGTCAGCATAATAGTTAATTATGTTGTTAATCTAATCATAATAGTTTTTAATGTAAATATTCTGAAGTTGTTAATCCAAATATTCTTTTGCTTCTGTAAACATGGCAGTTGCTAGCATTACCTGTCGTATACATTCATTGCATCCCTAAAATGTTCCTTATGTTTTTATCAATTTTAATTTTTTTAATGCTAAGAAATTCTTAGATAATAAAGAAAATAAGCAGAGAGCTCTTACTTTAACCAATATCATGTATTTGACATCAGATGCAGTTCACATGAAAAGTAGATCTTCTAAGTCTTTTCTCTAATATTTCAAAAATTTTTTTCATCTTCTGTGTTTGAGCCCAGTTAGTCACTATCATGTAGTGACCCCTGTTTTGTACCAGACACCAAATATGTGTTAAATCATGTCTGTGTCCCTTTTGTCTCTTATCACATAGAGAAATATTTATTATACGTAGACTTTTGTGAATTGCTTTACCATTTGCTTTTAAATTATAGATTAGCTTTAACATTCAAACATTTGACATTTGTCTGCATGAATGACTGGAAGTAAGATTACTCAACAATAGTCATTCCCGAAAGAAAAGAAGTGAGCCTTAAATAATTTAGCACTCTTTCCTTCATTCTCATCTCTGTGCTTATATTACTGAAGGCCTTATTCATTCTATATAAATAAATTCGGTTTCTTCTGTATTTTTTCAGTTCTTCCTAAAATGTCCACAGAATAGTGAATCTGCAGTTTTCACAATGTCCTCAGATTTTGGTCTTTCCCCATGTAGACTAGAATTTACCATGAGTTTTAAGACAGTGTCCAGTTTATCTGGTAGCATTTCTTACCAGATAAAAATATTTTCTTGTAAAAACTATTAAAATCAGTTTTAAAGCCACTTTAGACAAATGTGTTTGGTGGAGTCTAGGCTATAATGATCCAAAAATATTGAATTGCTACAACACAATTAAATTTAAATGGTTATTTTACTCATCCACCAAGAGAATCATCACAATGTGGTCAGTTTTGTTATAACCTTTACACAAAAAAACAAAACTGGTACCAAAAGCTGCTTATTTGTAGTAGACTTACTTCCTACAATTTACAGAATTTTTTCTGTTTTTGGAAATTCATAACCTTTTCCAGATTATTAATACGCATTTCTCATTAACACCATCTCTCATAATTCTCTTTTTAATGTTCAATAATCCAGTATTTGCTGTGAAACTACCTTAAAAAGAAGGCAGAGTTTCATGGTCAGGATGAATGAGTGCACTGTAACCTTTAGTTAGATGTAACAGTGCCCGTAATAATCCTCGTAAGTCCTAGCAGAATGTTTAAGTGCTCAATGCCTTTAGAAGTACCCATTTGCCAGACACCAGCCTTACCAGGAAGGAGCTGGCATAATTTGCCTCTAGATAATTTTCTGTCCAGGGTGTTCTTCATATTGTTGCTAATATTAAACAGTAGGCAACGTCTACTATTTTTTACTGTAGCAGCAAAGGAATTAAAACCAATATTAATACATTTGCTCTAACATATTGTGAGCTGTTTACTGTGATTTTTCAAAAGTGATATGAGCTTGCTATCTGTCACCCTTTCCTAATAAGTGTCAGAAAATAATTTTATTTTTAAATGAAAAATGTGCGAAGTAAAACAGACTTCATGGTATTTTTAGTATATTTAGAAAACAATTAACTTAATATTCATGAATTAAATCTGTTGTTAGAGGGGTTGAAATATAACCTTCCAAATGTTTTGCAGTGAGTATTTTTACAATAGAACGTGTAATGATGTAACTCAGTTTTGGAGAAATAATACCATATTTAGTGGTATGGTATTAGGAAGTGTCATAAAATAAAACTGTTGGAACATTAAACTGCAGCTTTTGCTCTTAGTACACATGCCAATTTCAGTATGACACATGTATCTCATATAGTTGGTAGGTATTTACTAAATTGAATAGTTTTCTATTTGCCATTTTGATAAGATTCTTAAGCTATCATTAGTGTACATACTGTGTTATATAAGACTGTTTAGACTTTGTGGATTAAGACTTAGTGTATTGAAGTTAAGTTTGAATAGTTAAGCTATTTTGCTTATAAGAATCTATGAATACGTAACTTTCAATTCGTATAAATAACTTATAGTTTAAGTCTTTTCATTATTTGAAAATACTGGTTGCAGGATATTCTCTACTGTGACGGAGTATAAACGAAGTGTGAAAATATATAATGTTAGTATTTACCATTTTTTTAAAGGCATCTTGAAAGTTTTGACTGTCCAACTTCCCTCCTTTCCCTTTGTGAAACTTGTTATACAGGATATGTATGCATGGGAAAAAGCATTGCCTTTACAGATTTTAAAGTTCTTAATGGTATTAGAAATTTGTCAAGAGAGAAAATTTATTTTTATTTCTGGAAAATCTATGACTTCTTAAATTATTTTGTTTAATTTTTATATATGTTTTTTTCCCTTAGAAATCATTTTGTAGGGTCCATTTTCTGCATTTGTGTCATCTGTTTGATTTTTGTTGATTTTCCCAAGTTTCCTGGGTTGGACATGTTTGATTTTTTAATCAATCACAAATGGGTTGACAATTTTAGTCAAAATATAGGAATATCATTTTATTACACATAGTTCTGATACTAATACAAGTTTCCTAATTTTGATCTTGAAAATTACTCTAACTCATTTCTTTCTCAGGAGATCATGAGGATGCTAAGATAAGGAAAAAATGAAATGTATTAAAAAATTACACACCCTGTATTTAAAGCCATTCATTGCTTTATGGGCTCTAATGTCACGTTAATTATTTCCTATGTTAATGTGTGCATGCTTTGAAAGTGTGTACAGGCATTCAGCCTCTAGCTTTGTTCTTTGCAGTGTACCTGAAATGTGCATTTACCCCAACTAAACTGCTCACCCCGTCATGTGGTCCCTATCTGTGTAACGAGAGATACATAGATGTGTATGGCTACTGTATATTTGTTAGCAAGCCGAATGTTGATTACTAATATGAATTAGGAATTGTGGTGTGTTTAATATCCCAATAACTGTTCTTCATAATAGTATTGATTTTAAATGATTTTTCATGTTTTATAGTACTGCCAGGTCTGTTGAAAGGGCGATAATGAAGAACTGCTCCTCCTTTGTGATGGCTGTGACAAGGGCTGTCATACGTACTGCCATAGACCTGAGATTACAGCTATACCAGGATATACAGATATACAGGACACTGGCAGTATCCATGTGGTATAGCTGTAATCTTAGGTCTATGGCAGTACATATGACGGCCCTTGTCACACATAAGAGGGATCAGAAACTGAACCTTTTAATGGCCAGATCAAAATAGAGTTACAGAGTTTTGTGAGGATTTTTTTGAGATAGAATTCACATAAAATTCACTTTTTAGATGTGCAATTCAGTGGTTTTTAATATATTCAGTTACATATGATCACCACTATTTAACTCCAGAACATTTTCATGACCATAAAAAAGTTTCCTTGTACCCATTAGTTGTCACTCTCCCCTTCTCCCTCAGCCTTTGGCAACCACTACTCTACCTTCTATCTCCACGGATTTCCCTCTGCTGGTCATTATAT
This sequence comes from Manis pentadactyla, assembly GCF_030020395.1. Taxonomy (NCBI): domain Eukaryota; kingdom Metazoa; phylum Chordata; class Mammalia; order Pholidota; family Manidae; genus Manis; species Manis pentadactyla. Next base: position 66,328,341 of record NC_080034.1, read on the forward strand.
ATAAACGGAATCATAAAATAGTTTGCCTTTTGTATCTGCCTTCCCTTAGCACAGTAGTTTCAAGTGCTAAAGGGAATGGTCTGGAAAGGAAAAGAGGCAATGGGCAGGTGGGTGTTTGGGACTGAGTTTATGGAAAGGTAGTTGCCAGTAGTGATGAGGTCAGGTGAGTAAACAGGGAGAAGAGTGCCTGACGGAGGGGACATCTAGTAAAGAGTCTGGCCCTCAGTTCATGCTGCCCCTTACACCTCTTACTCCTTACTTTATAACTCGGCCAACTCATTTTTTGCTATATTATCATATTGCTTTAACCAATAGGTATGAGCCTTCACACTTCTAATTTAAATGTGACTGGCAAGAGACTTAAAATGTATATGCTTATTATCAGACTGCGTTCATACAAAAACCCCTCTCTCGGTGCCATGCTCAGTGCCCCTCCCTAAGCCAGTTCCCATCTTGTGCCTCAGATCCCGCCCCCTTGTTCTCTTCACCTGCATCAGCATCTCGTCCTCCCCTGGGTTCTTCTCCTTAGCTTCACTTCTCCTGCATCCACTTCCCGCATTTCTCTCCTTTCCTTTACAGAATAACTCCTGCTGGACAGCTTTGTTCTGATTCTCTCGGACTTCTCTTCTCCAAGTCGCTCTGGGACTCTTTCTAGTCAGATTCTCACCTTCACAGCTTCTCTGAAAGTGCTCCTATCGTGGCCATTCGTCAGTCTGGGGATCAGTGCTTAGGCCTCACCTGACCCACCCATCAGTTCCAGAGCACACCCTCCTTGCAACCCTGTGTTCACTTGGCTTCTAGTACCATACTTGGTTTTCTTTCTGCCTTTGCTCCTTTTCAGTTTCCTGTGCTGGTTTTCTTACCTTCTTGATCGATAAGCATTGGAGTGCTTTCTTAGCTTCAGGGTTATCATCTGTAAAGTGGGATAGCATCTGCCTGGCGGGGTTTGTAAAGATCAAATAAGTTCACGAGTGTAAATATTTTTATGAATTTAAAGTTCTGTGACCCATTTATATTAATGTGTATGGTATTTTAGACTGTTTTACAGAATAGCAGAGGGTCTCACGTGGCATCATATTTACTAAGTTGCTTTCTTATTACGTGATCATCTTTGTCATCTATAGTCAACTATAGTTTAATAATAACCTTTATTGGTTGTACATGAATTATCTTTTAGTTTAGTCACAGTGAAGCTATAGAAAGTTTCTCTAATACTTTATGAATTACTAACAAATTAGGGTTTTAAGTCCTGGGGTATCATCTGGTAGGCTATAGGAGATTTCTGTTCCGATAAATTTGGTTAAATAATATTCTGGCTCTCTCTCATTCAGGGTATAGACCAGGAGATGTAAAGATCTATAACCTCATTCCAGCCCTTCTATGTAAATACAGCTTTCTGAGCCTCTTCCCTCTTCTTAGTTTTTTAAATGTAGTGAATTAGATGTTATATTTCTTGTAGCAATGAAAAATAAACATTCTATTTTGATTTATAAGGATTTTTAAAGTTAAATTTTAGAAATATCTTCCTAGTTAATTCATGGTTATTTACAAATTTTTATGCTGTATACCTTGTACTCCAATGGCTATTTCTATACACATTATTGTGGTTAAGTATTTTTATCCTGTGTGTATGTGCATATTAATGCCAAGATATATACATAGAATCAAAAAGCCTTATGTGTGTATGTATACGTATTTATACACACTCACAGAGACACACACACACGAGAAGTTTCAAAGTCCAGTGCCTATGAAAGCCACACAAATAACACAGAAGAGTTGAGACTATGGCAGACAGGGAAGTCATGCCCCCATTTAAGTGTCAGTCATCACTCCTGCCAATTGTTGTCATGTAGACATGTAGGTCCAGTGTTCTAGGATCTGCCAATATTTCAAGATTATGGATCTTTATGCATGTCCTCACAAATGTTAAATGTTGGCAACAAATTCAGAACTTTTACAAGCATTATGAGCCAAACATAGTAACAACACATGCTGTGGGCTGTTTACGGTCTGTGAGCCACCGCTTTACAACTTCTGATACATAAATGTACAAAAACAAATATGCGATGGTATGTACAATCTGATAGGTCCTGCTTAAGACATACTGAAGGTCCTCTGTGCATTCTAACAAGGTAGAAAGGGTGCAAGGGAAATATCTCTGTCTAATAAAGTAATCAGGTAACTGAATAAAAGCTTGTTTTTAAAAGTGTATGTGCACAATCTAATGAAGTAGTCTGACAAGTATCAATAATTAAAGAAACAAAAAGAGACTTTATTACCATTTTGTAACAAAAGTCTTTGGATTCTGTGGTTTAAATTTCACATTTTCTTACTCTGAGTATTGTTAGAAAATGATCTCAAGTAACATCTTAGTTCAAATAGGAACTAGAAGCGTTAGCCCATTGTTCATGAAATGTTCTTTTTATGTAAGACAACTATTCAGTCTTACTTAATCTTAATTAAATGGACATTTTCCTCATTATATATTCAGCATTCTCTTCTCTTTTTTTTATGATTTGGGGGTTCTAAAAGCTCAGTATAATATGAAAACTCAATCGGATTTTATTGAGTAAAGATTAATAAACTAAATGGAGAAGAGACTTAGTAAAACATTTTAATTATTTCCATCAGTGCAAGAGGTAGTGATTCTTTGATATGATATGGGAAAGGTGTTAGATTTATAGTTTGCCTTATTTTAATCCATTAAAATAACTCCTTAATTATGCATTTAACATCCCAATAGAGTACCAAATAATTGTAATTGCTTAAAAGCAGTTTTTAAAAAATGTTGGTAAAAGAATCATGAAATCCTCAAGGAAATTGTTACGAAATACTCTAAAGTAATGTTTTCCGCCAAGTTCAGTTCAAGAATATAGGCAACATTTAATTAGGGCTAGACTGAATATCTAACTCCACATTCTAAGATTTTTATTTCAAGATTTCTTAACAGTCTGAGTAAGGAGTAAATAATTTTCTAGAAGAGGATAAACGCTGTTCTAAAGAATCAAAACACAAACCATATATTACCAGTGACCTTGCATATTTCTCTTCTTTGATCTGTTATATTCATTGTAACTTTAATTCTCAAAATAGATGCTTATTTCCCAATTTCTAAATTGGGGGATGTTGGGAGGAGGCTGGGTACTCATTGTTACATCGATGTGCTGCCTACAAATTGTTAGACTGCATAAGGGCCACATTGGGATTCGTTTGTTTTTTTCCATATACTTTCAGAGCTAGAATGACCTTACCAACTGAGTGACTTATCTTCTTCTACAGATAAGCAAACAGAGCCTCACAGATATTTTTTTACAAAGTTCCATAGCTAATTACTGACAGAGCATAGCTGGCATTCATACACTTAAATTCCAAAGATGATCTATTTTATGCTATTTCTTTACTGTTTTCCCCAAAAACATCTTTTTTTTTTTCTTCTCCTCATCTTTAATAACACTGCTTTGTTCACACCTGGGAACCACAAGTTTCTGGAACTCTCTTCTTAACAGCAAATGCTTTTCTGAGAAAAATAACAGTTTCCGGAAGATATGACCGTTTATAAAAGACTTTTGTTCCTATTTGACACTTCATGAGCCTTATTTCATGTTTCGGGTACCTTTTTAATAACCTCCTCAACTTTCTTATTAGTATTCTCTATATTTCTATGTATATTCACCTTTGTTCTTAATTATATTGTGCTCTAAAGGATAGTCTTAATATTCCTTCCATTAGTGACATTCAGTTCATTCAAAAGAATAGTATCTTTGATTCGTTCAAAGTCTAAAGGAAAACTGCTAAGTTCTGTAGCACCAAACATGGTGCCGTGAGATCAACATCTTCGAGTTTTAAGAATTCTTTAGAGTTTTCATGCATCATTAGATTTTAGCCTAGTATTATCGGAGATCAAATTCATAGATCTCTTGAAAATAATAAAACTATCAACTTTTTGGGTGAGAAAGAGTATTCTTTTTGTTTATTCTGTCAGATTTTCATAATTTAAAATAATAGAAGGGCTATAGAAAGTTATTTTCTTATACCTCATATATTATTTTTTTAATTAAAGGCAAGTTCACTGAAAAGGGGCCGCAAAAACAGAAAAAGGAAAATAGAGGAAAACACCTGCGGTACTGGAGTAAAACAAGAACGCTGTACTCGTGGAAAGAAACTGAAACAGGACAACTCTGACCCGACTCTTGGCAGGTATTCTTTCTGTTCCCCTGTCCTATATGTTCATAACACCCCACTGTATTTGTTTAAAGACCGTCCACCATATTAAAGGTGACTTTTTGACTGTGTAAATAGGAACTTTCCTATGTAATGTAAACTGTACTATAAGTAAACGTATCCTTTCATCTTTTTTTATGAATTAATTTGCATTGTCTTTGAAAGAGAATGAAAGCTAAACTTTTACTAAAGGTAGATAACTCTAAAGCATGGATATTGATTTCAAACATTATTTTCTCTCGTACAAGCCTTACTAAAATGCAAACTCGTCTCAATAAAGACATGAAAAAAAGAAAAATAGAAGAAAACACCTTCACTAACTTACCAAACCAGGAAAGCTTTAATTCTGTAAAGAAAAGGAAGCAAGACCACTCTGACCTGACTCTTTCCAGGTATAATTTTTGTTCCCCTGTCCTATATATTCATAACATCCCATTGTATTTGTTTAGAAACCTTCCACCATACTAAAAGTGACTTTATGACCGTTTGTGTAAATAGGAATTTTCCTATGTAAAGTCCACTCTGTACTATAAGTGTATTCTTTCATGTGTTTTTATGAATTAATTTGCATTGTCTTTACTTGGAAGAGAATGAAAGCTCATCTTTTCCTAAAGGTAGATAACTAAAGCATGGATAGTGATTTCAAACATTACTTTCTCTTGTACCCTTACTGAAATGGACAGTCATGAAGATGCACGGCCTTTTGTAGAACTGCCGGAGTGCAGCACACGGAGTCGTCTGCGTTTCCGCCTCAGGGATGGAAGACACGTTTTTATTAAAAGTGCGTAAGCAGCTTTATAATAACATGTCTGGTATCTGGGGGTCTCGTCAACAAGAAATAAAGTGGTTAAACACACACACAGAGCAGTCTTTCAAGAATGATCATTTTCTTTTAAACAAATACAATATCCCTGAAAAAAGGAAAGCGTGGTGTGCATATTGGCTACTTTGGGCTGGTGTTTTCATCACTGGTGGTACATACTCAGCAGGAGCAGCTGGGCAGGAAGTAGTGGGCATGGTATGAAAATGGCAGTTGGTCCAGTACTAATTGTCACTGTACGTGTGGGTATCATTTGTTCTGTGACTGACTTGCACTCGAGGTGCCCTAGGGTGAGTGTATCCTCAAGCCCCTGGCACGGTTCTCCTCAAATAACCAAAGTCCTCCTAAGCCTCTGCTGCCACCCAACTACAGGTATCCACAGCATACTTTCATTCGGATGCACGAGGCCTTCGCCGTAACCGTCATCATTTCTGTCCTGGTTGCTCTGTAGATTATAGATCCCGGGCCGACCCTCAAGTTTGTATTTCGATTGCCATTCAAGTGGTAATCAATGAATGATGACCAATGAGTGCTCTACTGTTAAACCCAGGATATCATCCATGGGAAATAATATGTAGAGAATAAAGTAATATTTATTTAGTTGTTAACCATAGTGCAAATCAAGTGAAAGTTATGTGTGGGTATGGGGATATCTTGAACTCAGAAGAATTAAGTTATCATAAATGCACAGTGATCTCTTTTCCTGGTTTCAACCTCAAAATGAAATTTGTTAAAAGCACTAATTTTAAAATGAGGGTATCTAATCTGCCTTTGGTACCTTATGCACCCCCTCTGTTCTCCTTTTTCCATTTCTTCCACCCCCAATACCTTTTCAAAATATTTAAAATCCTATTCATTTAGCCTCTCATTAAACACATCCTCAACAAGGAAATCTGATATCAATCATTTACTCCTTATTGTAAGTTTTCTTTGTGGGCTTCTTTCAACGTTATTTTTATCTTAAGTATTTCCATTTAAGAAATGAAAGAAGTTTGTGTTGTTAAAATAATTCAATTTCAACTGGAAGTTAAGGGAGGTATTTTAAGAGAATCAAAATTTTCCTTCCAGAGAAATATGACTGTCATACAACACAGGGAAACTAGTAGAGCCTTATCTACTAGGAATTTCACTTCAATAAGATCTCTTAGGCTTGCTTGAGCCATTTTATAACTCTACCTTTAAAAAAAGACTTTTTCTTTTTGGTATCACTATTCTACAGTTACATGAAGAACATTATGTTCACTAGGCTCCCCCCTTCACCAAGTCTTCCCCACACACCCCTTCACAGTCACTGTCCATCAGCATAGTAAGATGCTGTAAAATCACTACTTGTCTTCTCTGTTGTACATCCCTCCCCTAGCACCCCCCCCACTGCACATGCTTATTATAAGGCCCCCTTTCTGTTTCACCACCCATCCTCCCCAGTCCCTTTCCCTTTGGTTTCTGTTAGTCTGTTCGTGGGTTTTGTGATTCTATTGCTGTTTTGTTCCTTCAGTTTTTCTTTGCTCTTATACTCCACATATGAGTGAAATCGTTTGGTTCTTGTCTTCCTCTGCCTGGCTTATTTCTCTAAGCATAATACCCTCTAGCTCCATCCATGTTACTGCAAATGGTAGGATTTGTTTTCTTCTTATGGCTGAATAATATTCCTTTGTGTATATGTACCACATCATCTTTATCCATTCATCTTCTGATGGACATTTAGGTTGCTTCCAATTCTTGGCTATTGTAAATAGTGCTGCGATAAACATAGGGGTGCATCTGTCTTTAAAAAAAGACATTTTTTTTAAAACTTCAACTATATACAATTGAGGTAATTCCCCTAATTTCCTTGAGCCCTTCAATTTCCTTCCCCCATATATAGATAACTTTAATGTCTTCCCAGTCAACCTTTTATATATTTGTTTAGCCACATGTATCTTTAAAAATATGTAGTGTGAAATGCTGGGCATAGAAGTCACAGGGCATAAATCTGTAAAGAAGTAAAAAGCTAACCTTTTCAAGGAATATTGCTTCTCTCTCACTTACCAACTTTACATTTCCCTGTATGGCCCCGGAAGATGACTGGTTAGCCAGAGACGGGTAAGATTCCTCAAGGGAGGAACAACCTAAGACAGGCACAGTCGCCGGGGGGCCATCAGGTGAGAAATTGGGGATCAACAGAGGTGAGGCTTAGAACCTCACCCCCCGTTATGAGAGAAATCTGCATCCGTGGATGTTTTGTTGCCCTTGTCTAGCTTGGATTAATATTTAGTCTATAGGCACAGACCTGATCATCTACATTTGCCCTCTTACAGCACTGAACTGTGTTTTCCACCTTTATCTTGCATCTACCTACCACTTCAGCATTTTATTAAAAAAAGAAGAAGGGAGAAATGTGGGATTCACATATAAATGAAGTATAAAAATCAATCGAATAATCATATCTGACTTGATTGTTTATAGTTCATGATGCGTGATGAAAACTGAAAGTTTGTGTGATATGACTGCCCTTGCACACTGTTCACCATGTAAGAACTTATTCACTATGTAAGAACTTGTTCACCATGTAAGAACTTGTTCGTTATGCTTCAGAAGATTGGAGACTTTTGAGAATTAGGCTTGGGGTTAATCAATGATTGTGCATTGAGTCCCCTATACAGAATTTTATTGTTAACAACTATTTGATCAATAAATGAGAGATGCCCTCTCAAAAAAAAAAATAAATAGTGTCAGTACCAAATGATTTCCCTCATTGGTGGAGTATAACAACGAAGCAAAACTGAAGGAACAAAAGACCATCAGACTCCAAGAAGGAACTAGTGGTTACCAGAGGGGGAAGGGGTGGGGGCGGGGTGGTGGGGAGAGAGAGAGAAGGGGGATCGAGGGGGTATTATGTTTAGTACACATAGTGTGGTGTGTCACGGGGAAAATAGTGTAGCACAGAAGGCATATAGTGAATCTGTGGCATCTTACTACCCTAATGGACAGTGACTGTATTTGGGTATGGGTGGGGACTTGATATGAGTGAATGTAGTAACCACATTGTGTTTTCATTGGAAACCTTTATGAGTATATCAATAACCTTAAAATTAAAAAAAAATAGTGTGAAGGATATATGTACATGCAATGTTTTTAGACTTATCAGTTGCATTATACTAGAAACCTCGTTCTGTTTTTGTTTCAAGTTGAATAAAATATATAAATCTAGTTAATGACTTTGATGCTGCAAGGTACTCCATCACAGGGATATATCACATGTAACATCCAGATTTCTCTAGGAATGCAAACTTAAGTTTTCTGCAGCTCCTTGTCACTGCAATGACTTCTCATACATGTCATATGTGGACTCATGGGTAGAAGCCAGTTATCAAAATGGTCCCAAATGATTCTCACCTTCTGGTATTCATGCCCTGGTGTAATCCTTTTCCACACTGTATCACGGTTAGCCAGGATGACCGGCATAATATGGCAGAGTGATGGCAGGTAAATTCCCAGACTAGGTTATAAAATATGCTGTTGCCTCTACCTTGTTCTCTTGGATCACTTGGCTCTCAGTGAAACCAACTACGGAGAACGAAGAACTGCACCAACTTGGAAGCCATGTGACTGTGGCATTTTAGAAGTGGATCCTTCAGCCCAAGACAAGCGTTCGTTCAGATAACTGGAGCCCAAGACAACATCTGGACTGCAACTTGCTGAGAGATCCTAAGCCACACAACCCAGAAAAGCTCCTCGTAAGGTTTATTTTCTGTTTTTCAGTATAATTGGCATGCAGTATCCAATGACACGCATATCTCAGAGACAATGCCAGTTCAGTTCCACACCACAATAAAGCATCTCAAGCAAGAAAGTGAAATGGATTTTTTGGTTTCCCAGTGCATATAAAAGTTACCTTCACACTATAGTCTCTTAAGTGTGCAATAGCATTATGTCTAAAAGCCTGTGTACATAACTTAAAAATACATTGTTGCTGAAAAATGCTAGCCATCATCTGACCTTTCAGTCACTTGTGATCCAAGGTCACCATAACAAATACAATAATAATTTAAAAGTGAAATACGATGAGAATTACCAAAATGTGACACAAACATCAAGTGAGCAAATGCTGCTGGAAAAATACCAATAGACTTGCTCAACTCAGGATTGCCCCAAAACGTCAATGTGTGAAAACCACAGTATCTGCAAAGTGCAATAAAACAAGGTGTGCCCATATTTTTTATTTAGGGTTTATATCATTTAGGGTGTATATCATAATGTTTCAATGTTTTTATATATTGCAAAGTGACCTCCAAATGTCTAGTTACCGTCTGTCACCATACAATTATTAGAATATTAGTATATTCCCTCTGCTGAACCTTACATCCTCATGACATGTATATTTTGTAACTGGAATTTACCTCTTAATCCCTGTCACCTGTTTCACCCACTACCCACTGCTCCCTGCACTGGTAACCAACAGTTTGTTCCTTATCTATGAGTCTTTTGTTTTACGTTTGTATTGTTTTTTTAGTTTCCACATACAAGTGAAATATGGTATTTGTCTGTGTCTGATTTATTTCACTTACCATATTACCCTTTAGGTCCACCCATGTTGTCACAAATGGCAAGGTTCCATTCGTTTCTATTGGTGAGTAATCGTCCTTTGTGTAAATTTATCTTCTTTATCCAATTATCTACTGATGGATAATTAGGTGGCTTCCATATCTTGGCTATTGTAAATAACGCTGCAGTGAACATGGGGGTGCATATCTCTTTGAATTGGTATTTTGGATTTTCTTTTTTTAAGTTTTTGAGGGACTTCCATAATGTTTTCCTTAGTGGCTGCACCAACTTACATTCCCACCCACAGTGTACGAGGGTCAGGTGGTATCTCATTGTGGTTTGGATTTGCATGCTCCTGATGATTAGTGATGTGGAGCATCTTTCCATGTGCCTGGTGGCCATCTGAATTTCTTCTTTGGAGAATTGTCTCTTCATATCCTCGGCCCACTTTTTAATCGGGTTATTTGCTCTTTGGGTGTTGAGGCTGTAACATTTCCAGAACATCTCGCCTGGCTTTAGTATATCTGCATATCAATAGGGGTCTGAGGTGGAAAGAAGTATGGCTTTAGTGCATTTGCATCTTTCCTGGGGTGGAGAAGTTCATCTCCATATCAATGGGTGATTACCTGGGCAACAGAGGGCTTATCTGTACCTGAGAGGTGAGAGGGAAGGGGGGTGTTGTGGCTGCTTGAGCAGAGAAGAGAGACGGCCAGGGACTGCAGTTTGTGAGCAATAAACGGGTTTTAAACTTTATTTCTCCATTTAACTGATTTTGGTTTTTAGGCGTATTTTGCCCGGGGATTTCCTTTGCCCAGACTTACAAATGGTCAATATAGTCTTTTGGTATTTAAGCTAATACATTAGAGATCAGCAAGGTGAGAATCAGCAGGCAAGTCATTACATGATTAGGGAATTAGACCAAACCTCTGTGGTAAACAGATTACAGCTTGACCTGAACATCATAATTTTCTACCACAAGCAATCTAACAAATACCATTTCCAATGATAAACCTCCATGTCTTGAGGTGGACACAATAAGAAAACCCAAACCTTTCAATATTACCTAGAAATTTTTGTCCTAACCAAACAGACTTATAAACACATTTTAAAAAATGAAAACATACAAAATAAGTATAGATTCAATTAAAAATACTTAGTACCAGGGTATGTACGTGTTTGCTAAATCTCTCTTGTCTTTCTAAGTGAAGGCTAATGGTTATTAAGTACTTAACAGTCTCAAAAGCAATAGCTTCCTCAGAGGCCCCTGCTATTGACATGACGTCTCATTTTAACTTTCAAGGCTAAGTTCAAGATATCTGATGCTTGTAATTTTCTTAATCCACTAAATGACATAGAGAAGTTTATTTGGATGTGAACATTACATTAGACAGTTTTTGATTATTCAGCTAAATATCAGGTAACATTTCCTCACAGCGGTAATAAAAAGGAGAGTGGAGAGGAATCTTGGAGTGATGGCTACATTATGGCATAGACTATGGTGATGGTCATGGATGTAGATGTACAACTCAAAAGGCTGTACACATGAAATATGTACAGCTTTTTGTGTATCAATCATACCTTCATAATGTTTTTGTTTTTTTTTAAAGAGCCATTTTTAAAAAGCAGGTGCTTGGAAAGTAACACGGTTTGCTTCACTGAATGGACAAATGGCCTTGCTGGAGAGAGATGTCTAAAACTGCATCCACTTACAAGGGTCAGAATGCACCAGCCCAAGGCTGCATGGCACCAACAAGGGACCTTGGCCTTACTTCTGGATGCTGGTGACTTAAGAGTCCTTCTTGTTTCTCCCCACCCCTATATACCTGTTGTCACTGGGACCACCGAAATTGGATTTAGGGAGAATTACAGTCCTGTTTTCTTCTTATGGCTGAATAATATTCCATTGAGTATACATGCCACCTCTTCTTTATCCATTCATCTACTAATGGACACTTAAGTTGCTTCCATATCTTGGCTATTGTAAAAAGTGCTGCAATAAACATAGGGGTGCATATATCTTTTTGAATCTGAGAAGTTGTATTCTTTGTGTAAACTCCAAGGAGTGGGATTCCGAGGTCAAATGGTATTTCTCTTTCTAGTTTTTTGAGGAACCTCCATATAGCTTTCCTCAATGGCTGAACTAGTTTACATTGCCACCAGCAGTGTGGGAGGGTTCCCCTTTCTCCACATCCTCACCAGCATTTGTTGTTATTTGTGTTTTGGATGGTGATGATCCTTACTGGTGTGAGGTGATATCCCATTGTGGTTTTAATTTGCCTTTCCCTGATGATTAGCAACATGGATCATCTTTTCCTGTGCCGGTTGACCATCTGAATTTCTTCTTTGGAGAACTGTCTCTTCATATCCTCTTCCCATTTGTTAATCAGGTTATTTGCTTTTCGGGTGTTGAGGCGTGTAAGTTCTTTATATATTTTGGGTGTTAACCATGGGTTATTCGCTTCTGATGCCCCTGCCACCTCCCACTTCTCTGCTATCCAGCCCAGTACCTTCAGGGAGTGAGGAATGGGTGCCAGTGGGCATGGGACTCTGTGCTGGGGCCCAGTATCATGAGTTTGCAAATGTAAAATAAAGGAATGAATGAATGAATCTCCTGTATTTTCTTTTTACAATTTAAATTAACATCCTTCCAAATATGTAAAAATGGGGGTGTTTTAAAAATACAAACAGCAGATAAAAAGTATTCCACATCTGTTAATTTCTATAATGATTCACAACTTTTTTCAGATATTCAAATGGCATTTTATGTCCTTAAATATTATTTTATACATTTGTTCACATAGGCACTGTATTTTTGTTGCATTTATTCCTAAGTGTTTTTCCCAATTAAAAAAAAATTCAAACCTACAGAAAAAAGGAACACCTCATTTACCCTTCATCCTGGACTGATCAGTTGTTCACATTTTGCCATATTTGCACACCATCTCTCTCTTTCTCTTACAAAGCATTTTGAAAGTAAGTTTCCGAAACTGGATCACTCCACTCCTAAAAAATTCTGCATGTGGTAAAAGTGTAAGATAAATTTTAGCCGGAATAAGCCGGTGAAGAGAGGTAACAAAGGGCCAGGTAGTTTACTTGAGTGCAACTCCCGGGTGATGTTCCGCGGTCTGGGTATTACAGGCCGGGGAAGTCACACCTGGTCAGGGAGGTGGGGGCTTGTAAGGGGTTAGGAGGGGGAGGAGTGGGCAAGCTATACTAGGGAGCGTGGAGAGGTATGATTGGCTAAAGGTGACATAATAGACTAGAAACTTTTTTCCTTCCAAGAGGGAGGGGGCTGACATCCGCATCTTAGTTGGCCCATCAGAAGGATGGAATTCAGGGAGAGCTGTCCCCTTTCCATGTAAGGCATGGACCTTGGGGTCTGGTCTGTTCTCCCCCTATGGCATCTCTCTGTTCTGTTTGCATGTCCTTGTTTTTCCTTCCTCCAGCCTAACATTATACACTTGAAACCAATATAATATTGTATATCAACCATAGTCTAATTTTAAAAGAATGGACTTTAACTCTGAGGTAATAATGGGCACAGGAGGATTTTTAAAAACTCATTTCTGGCGTTCTAACACTGCTTTATTTATTAATGTCATAGCTGCAGGAAATGGAATGTCCACTGCTACTAGAACTCCAGTCAGACACTAAATAAACCATGACAAGCCTAGAGATGAAAAGAAAAGTCAAGTGTTATAAAGAAACCTTGATTATAAAGGAATGCCAGTGATGCCGGGGTTCTTGTTCCCGAAGCCGAAGAATGAGCTTCACAAACACTCAAGGTAGGAGAGCAAAGTACAGGCTTTTATATAGAAATAAAGTGAGAGAATAGAGCTCCTAGCTCACACCAGGAGGGGATAAGAGAGCCCGTAGTGGTGCATTGTCTAGGGGGTTTTATAGGCAGTTGAGGATTTTTTGAGAACATGATAAAAACTTAGGGGTGTGGACTTGCATCACCTGCCCTGTCCTCAAGGTGGGCTCGGTCATAGTCTGATTGCCAGGGCTGACAGCGGAGTCATGGGTTATGAACACTCAGACACTCCAGGCCAAGTTGCTCCTGGCCTTTTGACCTTTAACTCATCTCACTGAAGATGTCTGTATTCTTAGGTATCTTTCGCTCGAGAATTAGTGTGACCTTGACCTCCCTGCATAACGCTTAACAGAGTTTCAATGGGGACTTCTTTGCCCATTGTTACATTGCTCTGACTGTAAATTTTCTGCCCTGCTTTTCCCAGAGGACCTCACCCTACTCTGACTACACCCACCATCCCTGTCTCAGCAGTATAGTTCCACAGAACTTGTTATTTTCAGCAGAACATTTTCTTGTTGGAGTCACCTGATTTCCTGCAGAGCATACCACTCTCTATCATTGATCTTTGTAATGGCGATCCTAAGGATCCACACTCTAATTTCTTTTTTCTACAGCATCAAGGAAAACTTAAATTATGTTTATTATGATTTCTACCTCCTCTATCAATCAAAATTTCTTGGAAAGTCTTTAAAAAAGTATACTTGGATAACCTATTAATGCAGTGGAAAATGAGAAAGAGTGCCATGATCAGGAAGCTAAAACTGAGAAATTCTTGAAAGAGGGAAAACAGACAGGGTCACATTTATAGAGAAACAAGTCTAGAGGGAACCTTCTCCAAAACAGGGGCAAGAGAGAACTTCTATAAAAGTGTAGGGCACGTCCTGGAGGAATAAAGTTACCAGGAGAGGCCCCGGGGACAATCAGGTGATTCAGGAGCAAGGATGCTTGGAGCAGATGGACCAGTTTCTGCTTGGACTGAGCAACAGACAGCAGTGACCTTTGCTGTAAGGAGAAAGCAAACACTGTCGGTTCTGGGCATCAAGAGACAGCGAAGTTCCCCCAAAGCTAATGAACTTACCTGTAAACTACCAAAATAGTTTTTCTAATACTATTGGAGTATTATCACCGTCTCCCCCATAGTCCTCATCTGCAAGCTTGTATCCATAAACAAAGATCCTCAAAAGCACAGAGAGACAAAACAGAAAGTCACTACACATTTGAGGAAACACACCATGAAAGAAGAAAGAAATGTAATAAAAAGAGCTAACACTTAAGGAAGCAGCTAATAGAGCAAGCAGGAAAGCCTCAAAAATGAGTATAATGGTATCCTTAAAAAGACTCAAAAGGCCGTTTGTGTTCATTAGAAAGAAATAACACAAGTTCTGGGCAATGAAAAGCAGTTCGCCTTCCTCCGCTACAGCCTCCTGCCGCCGCCCAGTGCTCACTGGGCTCGTTTGTTGCACATCAACTACTTCCTTTAAAGGAGCAGCTGAGGAGGGGCTGGTGCACACCCAGGCCAACAAAAAGCCCTAGGAGGCAGTTAAATGGCAGAGCGATTTTTCCTAATCACATCTGATAGCATTAACCCCCTCTGTATAAAACTGTTTAATGATTTACAGATACTCTGAAGACAACACCTGAAGTTGTTGGCATAGGCCTGAAGCTGCCGCCTGAGCCAGCTGCTCTCCTCCTCCGTCCGAGCTTGCCGCAGGCTCCTCTCCGCCCCTCTGCCCCTCTGCCCCTCACACTCTCTGCTGGGCCTCCCTGTATTGCGTCTTCTACCTGCAAAACATTTCTCCTCTTCAGTGAAGTGAGCTTCTACTCTCAGTCCTCAAATCAGTCATACTTCAGAAAAACAGTTCCCTGAGATCTGTATTTGGGTCACAACTTCCTGTTATTTATTCCTGTGTACCTATTTTGAGAACATTTATTAAAGTTTTGCTTTTAAATATCTACCTGACTATAAACTTCGGAGGCTGGCTGTGTATCAGGTCTGTTTTTATTCATCACTATATCCTAGCATTCACTAGAATACCTTGGTTTTTGTTGGATGAAATAAATAACATTCCAAAATTCCTGTACGTTCTCAGAATTAAAACATCCCAGGACGTGACACGTTCCATAATTTTAAAAAGGAGCTTCACATATTTAGACATTAAACCGTTTCAAAATCATATATAATACATGTTTGATAAATGATGGTTGCAAAACAACTTTTCCTAATCTCTACTGAGAAACGTGGATGGGAAACCCTTGTTAAATTAACTAAACAAGAAGATCTTTAGACGAAGTGGCTTTAACGTATTCGTAGCTCATGTAAGCAAACCAAACCCACTCTTCAACGTTATGAAATGAAATTCTAAGGCTAAGCAATCACAAATATCCAAGTGGGCTTTCCCAAATAACACAACCACTTCAGTTATAACCAAAGCATTCCCTTGATTTCTTTCTGCCTCCTCTATAAAAGTCTTTCCAACAGTTCCTTTTAGTGGAGGGCTCCCAGCCACTTCTAGTTTGTGCTGCCTAATTTGAATCCATTTTTGCCCAGATAAATTCTACCTTCTGTTCATTTCTAAGTTTGTTTCTAAATTACCCCTTTTTGTAAGAACACCAGCCATTTTGGACTAGGGCCCACCAAAAGAGCTCATTTTAACTTGACTAATTCTGTAAGCAGTTTTAACGTGATCCTACTTTCATATAGGGTTACATTCTGAGCTCCTAAGGGTTAGGACTTCAGCATATCTGTTTTGGGGAGACACGGATCACCTAAGACTGAACTTCTAAGAATGGTGTTTTACTAGATCAATATTTCAGTGTAAAAACTAAAGAGTTATTTTATTTTTTGTTGTTGTTGTTTCTACTGACCTTAGAACAGCTCGGCAGTTCTTGATTATTTCCCTGGTGCAGACCTATTCTTGAAAGTGATGATAGCTATTGAGGGCAGATACAGCCATCACCATTGCTGTGTGGGTCAGTTATCTTTCTTCCTTTTTCCTTTTATCTTATATTCTTTCATTCATTCATTCACTTGTTTATTTATTAAAATATAGTTATTAGCTACCTGTGTGGCAGACATTGCACTGGGCATTGGATTATGCTGCTGATAGAAGGTGTACAAACCCTGAGCATTAGAACACTATTCAATAAATTTTGTCACTCAGCTTGCTAAATTGTATTCTTAGTATAATAAACATTTTTACTATGGTTTTCTAAGTTTTCTGACCCAGAAGTATGGAGGGATGGTTCCCTTCCAATGCGGAACCATATTTTGCCCAGTGATTTTTGTTCAACTTTTTATCATTTAGGTACTTTCTTTAACTCTTCAAAAGTCAACAAAAGAAAATCTACAGAACTGTGCACAGGATAAATTCTACCTTCTGATCTATGAGCCCGTGTGTAAACTCTTACAGTAATGTCAAATATGTTATACTCTGTGATCAATTCTAAGATGGAGAAGAAAAAGTAAATTGAATAGCAATTCTTAGCACTTAAGGAATGGAGTGGGCACTTCTGACCTTCTGCTAAAAAAGATGTCAATCAATGTTTCAGCTCCCAGACTACAGCTCCGTGCTCAAGCTCCAGTTTAGTTCTCTTTCTGCAAGCAGCGAAGGGACCACTGCTTTTGAAAAGTAGCAAGTAAACCACCAAGAGCCAGAGAAAAGTCAGCAAGGAATTGCACCACCAGGACATGAAATGAAAAGAGTCAATAAGAAGCTATTATAGGAAAGGTTTCCTTGTTCTTTAGTTAAGACTGATTTCTACTTATAAAGTCTAGAGGCAAAGTTTTGAATATTGACTTTCTTTTGAGAAGTTGGGAATATATTTTTGTTAGGGGTGGTAAGCGAGGATTCCCACTGTAGGACACTGGGGAGTGGCCTCTGATGCATGCGTACATCCGCAGCCTCCCCGAGCTGCTGTGTCCACGCCCGTCATGCCCGCCAGCGCTCGATACTTCCCACGCGGCTGTCTGTCTCTCTCCCTTCGGCCTCCCATGGGGGGATGCGACTTCTTCTTGGCTGTCAAAACCAAGTCAGCTGTGGTAGTCAGCCACTTGCTTGCCCTTTCCTCTGATCTTTCTTTCCCTAGTTTCATAAAATAATATTTTGGAGAACTAGAAAGAAAACAGAAAAGCGAAGGGTTAATTTGACAAATGCCCATACTCAACACCATTCACAATTAGCAACTGTTCACATTCAGTCATGTTTGTTTCAAGTATAATTTATTATTATTTAAGAAATAAATCTCAGATTGATAATATCTTTTAGTTATTACCATCATCGGTCCCAGTTCCTCCTCTCTGCAAATACATCATTTCAAGAGTTTTGTGAATGTTCCTATATTGAAGATTTAACGCTTACCTATGTCTATATATAACTGTTTTCTGTGCAGTTTCAAAAATGTATTTAAATACTCAAATATTTTCATATACTTAACATTCAGCATCTGCTCTATTCCATGTTTACATTTACATTTATAATTTACATTATATTACAATGTACCCTGTTTAAAATTATTGTGACTACTCAAGACCTATCTTGCCATCTCATTTTAGTCTTTTTTTTACAGTACTTTCCCTTTATTTAAAAAAAATTTTATTGAGGTATGATTGATATACACTCTTATGAAGGTTTCACATGGAAAAGCAATGTGGTTACTACATTCACCCATATTATCAAGTACCCACCCATACCCCAGTGCAGTCACTGTCCATCAGTGCAGCAAGTTGCCGCAGATCCACTATGTGCCTTCTCCGTGCTACACTGTTCTCCCCGTCATCCCCCACACCATGTGTACTAAACATAATACCCCTCAGTCCCCTTCTCCCTCCCTCCCTCCCCACCCACCCTCCCACACCCCTCCCCTTTGGTAACCACTAGTTCATTCTTGGCGTCTATAAGTCTGCTGCCATTTTGTTCCTTCAGTCTTGCTTCATTGTTATACTTCACAAATGAGGGAAATCATTTCGCATTTGTCTTTTCCCGCCTGGCTTATTTCACTGAGCATAATGTCCTCCAGCTCCATTCACGTTGTTGTAAATGGTAGGATTTGTTCCTTTCTTATGGCTGAATAGTATTCCACTGTGTATAAGTACCACATCTTCTTCATCCATTCATCTACAGATGGACACTTAGGTTGCTTCCATAGCTTGCCTATTGTAAAAAGGGCTACGATAAACATAGGGGTGTGTATATCTTTTTTAATGTGAGAAGTTGTATTTGGGTATATTCCAAGGAGTGGGATTCCAAGGTCAAATGGTATTTCTACTTTTAGTTTTTGAGGGACCTCCATATTGCTTTCCACAATGGTTGAACTAGCTTACATTCCCACCAGCAGTGTAGGAGGGTCCCTTTCTCCGCATTCTTGCCACCATTTGTTCTTATTCTTTTCGATGCTGGCCATCCTTACAGGTGTGAGGTGATATCTCATTTTGGTTTTAATTTGCATTTCCCTGATGATTAGCCACATGGAGCATCTTCTCATGTGCCTGTGGGCCATGTGAATTTCTTCTTTGGAGAACTATCTCTTCATATCCTCTGCCCATTTGATAATCGGGTTCTTTGCTTTGGTGTTGAGGTGTGTGAGTTCTTTACATATTTTGGATGTTAATCCCTTGTCAGAAATGTCATTTACAAACATATTCTCCCATAGTGTAGGATGCCTTTTTGATTGGCAGATGATGTCCTTTACCGTACAAAACTTTTTAGTTTGATGTAGTCCCTTGAGTTCATTTTTGCTCTTGTTTCCCTTTCTCGAGGAGATGTGTTCAGGAAGAAGCTGCTCATGCTTCTATTCAGGAGATGTTTGCCTATGTTTTCTTCTAAAAGTTTTATACTGTCATGACTTATATTCAAGTCTTTAATCCATTTTGAGTTTACTTTTGTGTATGGGGTTAAACAATAATCCAGTTTCACTCTCTTGCATGTAGCTGTCCAGTTTTGCCAACACCAGCTGTTGAAGAGGCTGTCATTTCCCCATTGTATGTCCATGGCTCCTTTTTTGTATATTAATTGACCATATATGGTTGGGTTAATATCAGGGCTCTCTAGCCTGTTCCATTGTTGTATGGGTCTGTTCTTGTGTCAGTACCAAATTGTCTTGATTACAGTGGCTTTGTAGTAGAGCTTGAAGTTGGGGAGCGTAATTCCCCCTGCTATATTCTTCCTTCTCAGAATTCCTTTGGCTATTTGAGGTCTTTTGTGGTCCCATATGAATTTTAGCATGATTTTCTCTAGTTTGTTGAAGAAGGCTATGGGTATTTTGATAGGAATTGCATTGAATGTATAGATTGCTTTAGGCAGGATGGCCACTTTGACAATATTAATTCTTCCTATCCGTGAGCACGGGATGTGTTTCCATTTCTTGGTATCTTCTTTAATTTCTCTAATGAGTGTCTTGTAGTTTTCAGAGTATAGGTCTTTCACTTCCTTGGTTAGGTTTATTCCTAGGTATTTTATTCTTTTTGATGCAATTGTGAATGAAATTGTTTTCCTGATTTCTCTTTCTGGTAGTTCGTTGTTAGTGTATAGGAATGCCACAGATTTCTGTGTATTAATTTTGTATCCTGCAACTTTGCTTAATTCAGATATTAGATCTAGTAGTTTTGGAGTGGATTCTTTAGGGTTTTTTATGTACACTATGATGTCATCTGCAAACAGGGACAGTTTAACTTCTTCGTTGCCAACCTGGATGCCTTTTAGTTCTTTGTATTGTCTGATTGCCGTGGCTAGGACCTCCAGAACTATGTTGAATAGAAGTGGGGAGAGTGGGCATCCTTGTCTTGTTCCTGATCTTAAAGGAAAAGCTTTCAGCTTCTCACTGTTAAGCATGATGTTGGCTGTGGGTTTGTCATATATGTCCTTTATTATGTTGAGGTACTTGCCCTCTATACACATTGTGTTGAGTTTTTATCATGTATGGATTTTGAATTTTGTCGAATGTTTTTTCAGCATCTATGGGGATGATCATGTGGTTTTTGTCCTACTTTTTGTTGTTGTGGTGGATGATGTTGATTGATTTTCGAATGTTGTGGCACCCTTGCATCCCTGGAATAAATCCTACTTGATTATGATGGATGATTCTTTTTGATGTATTTTTGAATTTGGTTTGCTAGTATTTTGTTGAGTGTTTTTGCATCTATGTTCATCAGGGATATTGGTCTGTGATTTTCTTTTTTTGTGGTGTCTTTGCCTGGTTTTGGTATTAGAGTGATGCTAGCCCCATAGAATGAGTTTAGAAGTATCCCCTTCTCTTCTATGTTTTGGAAAACGTTAAGGAGAATGGGTGTCAGGTCTTCACTAAACAGTTGATAAAATTCAGCGGTGAAGCCATCTGGTACAGGAGGTTTGTTCTTAGGTAGGTTTTTGTTTACCAGTTCAATTTTGTTGCTGGTAATTGTTCTGTTCAGATTTTCTGTTTCTTCTTTGGTCAGCCTTGGAAGGTTGTATTTTTCTAGAAAGTTGTCCATTTCTTCTAGGTTATCCAGTTTGTTAGCATATAATTTTTCATAGTATTCTCTAATAATTCTTTGTATTTCTATGGTTTCCATAGTGATGTTTCCTTTCTCATTTCTTATTTTCTGTGTGTAGACTCTTTTTCTCTTGATAAGTCTGGCAAGGGATTTATCTATTTTGTTTATTTTCCCAAAGAACCAGCTCTTGCTTTCATTGATTCTTTCTATTGTTTTATTCTTCTCAATTTTATTTATTTCTGCTCTAATCTTTATTATGTCCCTCCTTCTACTGACTAAGGACCTCATTTGTTGTTCTTTTCCTAGTTTCATTAGTTGTGAGTTTAGACTGCTTATATGGCATTGTTCTTCTTTCTTGAGGTGGCCTGTATTGCTATATACTTCCCTCTTATCAGAGATTTGGCTGCATCCCACACATTTTGCGGTGTTGAATTATTGTTGTCATTTGTCTCTATATATTAGTTGATCTCTGTTTTAATTTGGTCATTGATCCATTGTTTATTTAGGAGCATGTTGTGGAGCCTCCATGTGTTTGTGGGATTTTTTTACAGTACTTTCCCTTTAATTTTTCTCCCTTTTCCTGATTTCTTGATTTCCATTGAATTGTTTTGATTTTCTTGGTTCAAGTGTTCCACTTTCACTGATTTAAAAACTATGCATTCTATTTATAAAATTTGTCCTTCATGTTACCATGCATGTGCTTCATGTTGCTTTTTTCTAACATATGGAGTTAGTATCTACCTCTCTTTATCAAAACAGGATCCCAAGCACACTTTTCTTTTATAACACATTCCATGGAAGGCCCCCAAAGTCTTTCTCCTTTTGATATCTTTGGGAATATTAATTTTAATTTTAAAAGTACATTAATATTTATTTGTGCAACACATGCTATTAAGTTTTTTCACTCACCATTGCTTCTTGTATATCATCTTATCTCCTGGAATAATTGTTCTTCATGCTGGAACACATCTTTTAGAGAAAGTATGTAGGTGGTGAACTTCTTGAGTTTTGGGTGCTTAAAAATGTCTTGGGTTTAACCTTACATATGACCAATATTTTCTCTGGATATAGAATTTAAATTCCATTGTTTTTCCTCCTGTTCTTGAAGATAGTGTTCCATCTTCATGGCTCCAGTGCTTTTGAGGAGATGGCAAGTGTCAATTTGGCTCTGGTTCTTTTTGGGTAATCTCCCTTTTCACCAGTCACTTTTGGAACTTTAGGCTTGGTACCCTGAAATCTCACTACTACATGCCTGGTGTCATTTTTGTTGTGTTTTTTGTTGTTTTTACTTATCCTCTCATGTTCAGTGGGCCCTTTCAGTCTAAGGATTTGTGCTTTCTTGTTCCTGGACAATTCTCAGCCATCATTCCTTCACACGTTGCTGACTTCCATTCATTCCATTCTGTGCTTTTGTAAAGCCATAAGATCGATATATCTTCCATGTCTCTTAACTTTTCTCTTAAATTTTGATCAGTATGGGCTATGGAAGAATCCCTTCCTGGACCTTCTTGCTCTCTCATTCACCCTTCAGGTATTTCCATTTTCCTTTTCAAGCCATATATTCACTTATTTTTAGATTTCAACAATTGTAATTTTCACTTTCAAGACCTCTGCATTTTTTCATGACGACCCTTTCTTGCACCCTGGATGTAGCACTCCTCATGTCTCTGATACAGGGTTGTCTAAGTCTTGTGGGTCATGAAGCTTCTCCAAATTGGGGTGGCCCCTTTAAGAAAAAGAATACAATGAAATAAGTGAAGCGGATAAAGAGGGACAAACTTCCAATTATAAAATTAATAGGTACAGCATGGGGAATATAGTCAATAATCTTTGTAAAATGACAGTAATTATACTTATCGTGGTGAGCATTTTGTGAAACATAACTATTGAATCACTATGTTGTATAACTGAAATGAATACAATATTATATCAACTATGCTTCAATTAAAGAAAAGAAAATAACCCAAAATTGCTTGAATGAGAAAATAAACCATAACACATTTCAGGAGACTTGGAGCTTCAGGTTCTTTTCTTCTGAGATCCCTTAGAAAGTTTACCAGAATGCTTACCTAAAAATGGGCTTCCCTGCTTGTCTAGAACGCCCTGTAACCCCTGGCAATTCCCAGCCTTCCCAGGGACCCTCTGGCTCATGCTGATGGACATCCACACACACATAGATAGTCTTTCCAGGAAGTTGTAGTGTTTGATGGGAGGAGAGCTGGAATATGTGCTCAGTCTACTCAAAACCGGTTCTGGTTTTAGCCAAGGTGTATGGAACAATCACCTCTTTTTCATTGATTACTTTGTTTCCATCTCTTGTTGTAGGTTAATAGTTTATGATTCTACTGTGGTTACCTTTTACTGTAATGGATACTAAATTATTTTTGAAATAGAAGAACATATACACTATAGGGAAGGAAAAAGTTTTTTCTTTGACCCTACTGGGGTTCTTGGCTGGGTTTGAAAATCAAACTGACAAGAACAGATTGACAGGAGAAATGTGTACGCATTTAGTGTATGTTTTACACAACATGGGAGCCTTAATGAGGAAATGAAGACCTAAAGAAACAGACCAGCAGACCTGTATTCTTATACTGGACTTGAGGAAGAGTGGACAATTGTGGAGGAATGTGATAGGTTAAAGAGTATGAGGTAATTATAGTAAACTGGGGGAAACTTAGCAAGCCCTCTTTGTTAGGAATCTTTGTCCACAGGCATAAAGATGCTCCTTTCCTCTGCGTATAGGAAGGTCACTGTCACATGAGGATTTTATGACCTGTTTCAAGGAAAACAGTAAGGCGTTAGAGGTCAGTGTGATCTACCTGCTTAAAATACTCAATATGCCAACGTGCCGTATTTTGATGTAGTGTGCCCCGAACCCCATTCACCTACACACACACATATAGTTACAGGGTGAGGAAACAAATTGATCCTGTTTCTAATTAAGTTTCTTATCAAGGAACACAGTGAAATATAGAAATGTTTTAAGATATCATTTATATTTAGGCAAATAAGCTGCTTTTGGGGGATGAAAATATAATCTAATATGCTGGTAGTTAGTTAGAAAGGTACAACTTTTTGTTTTTCTAATCCCCTGAGAGCTTGAGTTAACTAATGCTGTTCTTTGAAAACTTTTCAAAAGCTAGAGGAGTAAAATAGAAGTAAATTAAAATATAGTTATTGTTCAAAAAAGCAAATCAGAAATTAAAGTTTAAATAAATACAAATAATTTCATTCTTAAAAAGGTCAAGTTTTTCTTTTCAAAAGAGATAAATTTTTATGTTCTTCTCTCTAAAGTGAAATTGCCATAATAGCCACAAATAACCCACACTGTGCCTTTGTGTAAATTAAAGAAACATGACCCTACCGTGGGAAGATATATCCCTGCCCTGGAGGGCTCCCCTTCCTGGAAGACAGGGCTCTCCCCTGAAGCACCAGGTCTGAGAAGAAGAGCTGAACCAGTTTCAGAGCTGGATTGTCCCCTTGGCTGGGATCCTCACCCAGGGTGTGACCTGTGTGTTTGTATGGTGCACCACTGAGTACTGTATACTGATCACTTGCAGAATAATCCCTTTTTATGAAGTAATTTCCCACTCGTTAGAATTTCAGTACCTGCTCTATGAGTGCAATATATATATATTTTTTTTCCACAAATTTGCTTCATCCTCATCCCCTGGGAACTTGTTAGAAACAGACCAGAGCTATTGATCAGAATCAGACAAGATCCGCAGCGGATGATACACACTAAAGTTGCACATGTGCTGCTCTGTGTTACTTTTAGACATGTAGAGCAGACACACGGGAGCAGGTGGCAAAATCCAATATAAGAAGTTCAAACCTCCTTAAGAATGGGGATTCTTAAGGCAATTACCATTTATAATGCCTTTTGCTGACTATTCTGATTATTCAACAGGTGAAGGTTGGGGGTTTACAGATATTAACCCATTCTTACCTAACCACTGTAGGTTTTAGACATGCAGGGTAGAACAGCAGAAAGTAGTCCACGTAATGTGGGAAAAGTGTTTGCTTAAGGGTACGGCATAGCACACGCAGCACTTTGCAAGTAATTTTGACCATTTTCTCCTTTATTTCTACTTTCTCTTCACAGACAGATGCTAAGAGCAGACAGGTCACCGCCGACCTGTTCCCTAGGCTGCCAGATGCTTTTGCTTCCCTCTACATCCTAAAATGCCAGGCATGCTGCAAGGTGGGGAGCTCGTTAGGCCACGGGGAGGGTACGACTAACTTTTTAACCCTCTCTGTGTTCTAGTTTATTGTGCTATATAATAACTGCTCTTTTCATTTCTTTTCATTTTGACTAATCTTATCCATTTTCCTCTAGATTAGTGCTGAAAAATTTTGCATTGTCTCAGAATAGATTCCAGGACTCTAGTGGTCAGTTTAATATGCCTGTTGGTGGACTTCAAATTGCATCAGTGAGGTGTACTGCTCACTTCTGCAGCAGCTCCTTGGAAAGATCTCGCAACTGCCTGCACTCGTGTGTGCTTCCCTGCATTTGGAATTTGTTAGTTTTGCGGTTTTCTTTGAAGGAGACGTTGTGAAGCAATTTATTTAGATACCCGGCGATTGTTATGAGTCATGCTTAGCCAAAATTCCTTGGAATTAACGTGAGTGTTCACAATAATGTGTTTCATACATGACTGCAACTCTTGTGTCCTCTTTTGGAAGCTAATGTCACAAACCCAGTAACACCTGTCAAAGCTTGATGTTTACATGAAGCATTTTCTAACAATTTTCTTCCAGTCTGTTCTTCTGAAGTTTTGGAACTAAAAGAAAATAGAATTAATGTAAAACACTAACAATTAAGCAAAAGGAACTATCTCCAGGTGCTGCAAGATCCCACAGTCATGTAGAAGCCTGAAGTCTCACATCTGGACTTTTGAACACGTCTCCCCTTGGGGTGGGGTGGGGATCACTGGAAATGACGTGGCATTGGATCCCAGTTCCGTGATTGGTTTACAGACTCCTGCCCCGCCTCCCTGTCACCCAGCCGCACTCCCTTCCCTCCTGTTTCCTAAACAACCTGAATAGTATCTGAAAAAGGCTAGAGTTGTCTACACAAGTTGAAATTTAAAACTCTCCCTCCCTCTTTTTTTCCTTCAGTCTCTGTGGGCAGCATTTTGGGCATCTCCTGGGGTGTTTACATTTCAAAGACATGTAAGATTTACACCCTCAAGGGACAGAGGAAGACTGCAGGTTTTCTCCTGGGAGTTTTCTGGGTAATTGCTATTTAAGATTTTCCCTTTGTATTCCAACAGACTCATAGACACTGAGAAGTGATTGGTGGTTACCATGGGGGAGGGCTTGGGATGGGTGGGTGGGGAGGGTGAGGGGGATAAAGGGCCACAGAAATTCTCAGTCATAATATACGTTGGTGGCAGGGATGGTGGTACAACTTGGAGAATATAGCCAAAGATTTTGTAACATCTTCCTATGTTGACAGATAGCAAGTGCACTAGTGGGGGTTGAACCACTATGTTGTATACTTGAAACCAACATGAGATTGTATATCAGTGATACATCAATTAAAAAACTTACAAAAAAACCTTTTCCTTTGTGTTATGGGTCAGACAGCATAGGATGATGTGCCTGTTTCCACATCAGTGGCCACAACATTCTCATCATCCTTCTCATCACTTTCACAGGGATGCCACCTCTTAGCGTTTTAGGCATCGTCACAGGTGCTCGGGCCTTAACCTGTGGCAGCTTGTGCCCTCCTAGCTTGGCCAAATGGCACGCTAAGGTCTCCAACTTATCATTCTTCTCCCCACCTTCTTTGCTAGTCCCAAAGCTAACAAAATAGTGGACAACTGCATGTGTTTTTCTAATCTCAGCTCTTGTTCCTAATTTGTAACCTGAGCTTCAGCTTCTGGTGGGGCACTAGTTTCTAGCCAAACTGCCACAGCGGAGGCCAGCTCACTAACCGTTCATTCCTCTTTGCTGTAGTGCTCCACATGCCATTCCTCAAGTAAGTGCACTAAAATATCCAGGGTTTGGGGGTTACCCCCATAGTCGTGTGGCAGCCTACAAGCATCTGACATATGGGCCACCTCACCCCACGTACAGGTCAATGGCCAGCTCAGGATTTCCCCCATGGATGCCTCTTTCCCAAGGTTCATTTCTTTGGTTTCCTGACTGTCTTGCCAATTGTTGGTTCACAACCTCCTTGAGAGCATCCTTGGTGTAATCTGAAATCAGCCTCTGTGTGTGGACGACAGAGAAAAAAACAAAGAAACAGAACTGGATGAAGCTTGTTGGAGGCAGCACAAGATTAGTAGATTTCTGCACCCACCTGCCAAATCTTAAAGTTCACATAGAGATCTTAACTGGGTTCAGTTAATGTGCACCATCCAGAAGGTCTCAACCCCACATCACTATCTCAAGGCTATGTCCTTGGGGAAGCCTCTGGGAGTGGTGAAGGCAAATGCAATGCACATTCCAAGAACAAGCGAAGGGGTGGAGGGCCTCCAACTGCCCAGGTCCAGCTCACAGGTCAACCTGCTGTCATGTCCTCTCAGTGTCCTATCCACAGTGCCCTTGCTTCTGCAGTGACAGCAGCTCCTGTTATACAGGATGTAAAATTATTCAGAAAAGGGCAGGATAATGCATACACATTTTACCTGCTTGCAATGGTTGGCAATTTATTTCGAGAATTTATTCTCTATACCAATTAATTTATAATTGATCCTACTTTCTGTTAATTTGTAGTTTTGAACCATAATTGATGGCCGTGTGTCTAAGGTGTCCTGAGGCCTTGTATTTCATCCCTGTTGGCTTTGAAGGTACTGCGGACATTGAGTTAGGAACCCTTTGTAGTAAGAGCAGCTTCTGACCCCTGCTCCTGGTGATCATCCTTCCCGCCACAGCCCCGGGGCCTGGAACTTTGTCTTGTGAACCTGAATGTCAACAAGAGGACAGTTTACTTACTGGGATGAGCCCAGTTTAAAGCTAACGAGCTCTTCTTCCCCTTTCAGGGCACTCCAGACATAACCTTCTGAAACCTCACCAGCCAGTGTTCCTGTGCAGAGCAGCCAGGGCAAAACTCAGCCCCGATGACCTGACAGACGGAGTGCCCTCGCGGAGGAGGCAGAGGGAGGGAAAGTCTCTAGTGGCGCTACTGGGACTGCAAAGTCAGAACACGCCTTTCCAAAATGGTCCTGGTCTCTGCGGTGGGCAGGTGCTGGGCTACTAGAGTGCTGCATTTTAATGACACGGTGGCCTGACCTGCTATGTGGCCTTCTGTGGGCTGCCAGAGGCTGCTGAACAGGGTTTCTATAAGACATCTGTAGCTTCCACCCAACTCAGAAACAAGTCAATAGAAGGTAATTCATTTGTAATTTGGGGCAGACTGCTAGTGCTATATTTTAAAGTTACTATAGCATACTGATTTTTAAAATAAATCATGTGCCCTACCTTAATTCAGTTTCTCTCAACATTAAAGTTATGTTTTAAAATTATGAATGTTAGTGAAACCAGAATGAATTCACTAATGTCTCTAAGTTGACTTTGCTTATTGCCCTGTCATGGTTGATGTGTTATTATGTTCTCTACTCTACCGTCCACGAAAGATCTCACTTTCCTTTTGTGATTTCCTTTCTTTGAATGTGTCTGGGACCTCCTTGATTAGGTACTTCCTTACTCCATTAAGTGTGTTTTTTAGTCTCACGTCTTGAAATACTTTTTAAGTCACATGAGGATGGGAGATGTATCTTATGCCACTTCATTGGCAGCCCCATTTAGCTTATTGTTATGTGTCCGGAAAAGAAGCAATGTTTCTCACGCTGGTTTACAGGTGATCTCATAAAGTAGTAAAGGAGTCAGTTCTCCAAGAAGACACATAATCCTTAATGTATATGCCCCTGACAACAAAGCATTAAAATATGTGATGCAAAAAATAACAGAACTGCATGGAGAAACAGATGAATCCACTATTATGTTTGGAATCCTTCTCAACAACCCTCTGTCAGTAACTGACAAATCCAGAAGGACAAATATTAGTAAGGATGTAGTTGTACTGAACAGCATGAGTAATCAACTGGCTCTCACTGACATTATAAAATAATTCATTTAACAACAGCAGAGTATCCATACTTCTTCTAAAAAATTTTTAATTTAAGTATCATTGATATACAATCTTAAGATGGTTTCATAAACAACACTGTGGTTTCATCATTCACCCATATTTTCAAGTCCTCACCCACTTAATTACAGTCACTGTCTATCAGCGTAGTAAGATGCTATAGAGTCACTACTTGTCTTCACCGTGCTGTGTGTGACCTGCCTTCCCTGTGACCTACCTATACGGTGATTGTGAATTATAGTGCCTCTTAATCCCCTTCTCCCTCCTCACTCACCCTCCCCAACCTCTCCCCCAACTAGTCCCTTCTTGGAGTCTGTGAGTCTGCTGCTGTTTTGTTCCTTCAACTTTGCTTTATTTCTATAGTCCACAAATGAGTGAAGCCATTTGGCACTTTTCTTTCTCTGCCTGGCTTATGTCACTGAGCATAATACCCTCTAGATCCATCCATGTTGCAAATGGTAGGATTTCTTTTCTTTTTATAGCTGAATAATACTCCACTGTGTATATGTACCACATCTTTTTTATCTATTCATCTACTGATGCACACTTAGGTTGCTTCCATACCTTTGCTATCATAAATAGTGCAGTGATAATCATAGGGGTGCATATGTTTGTTTGAATCAGTGACCTTGTTTTCTTTAGTACCTGTTCTACTTAAACTCACAAAAAGGATTAGAAAAGATATTCCACATCCTGGGCTAGAAAACGTATCTTAAGTTAAAATAGTAGAAGTCATACAATGTTTGCTTAGATCACAATGGAAGTATAGTAGAAAGAAAAAACAGAAAGATTGCCGGGATATCTGAAAATACGGAGATTAAAAATCATACTTGAAAAATAATACATGGGTCAAAGAGGAGATGTAAGGCAAAGTAAAAAATTTTTAACTAAATGGAGATGAAATACAACAGCTTAAAATTTGTGGGATAATGTGAAAGCAGGGCTTGGAGGACAACTCATAGCACTTAATGCATATATTAGAAAAGAAAAAGAATCTAAAACCAATAATCTAAAATATACTGAAGGAAACTAGATAAAGAAGAAAAAATTAAATCTAAACTAAAGATACAAAAAATAAAAATTAGAGCATAAATCAATGAAATTGAAAATATAAAGGGCAATAGAGGAAATCAACCAAACCTGCTGCTTCTTTGAAAATATCAGTGAAATTTATTCACCTCTAGCCAGGAAAACTAAGAAAAAAGAAGACACAAATACTAGTATCAGAAATAAAAGATGGGCCAATCATTACTGATCCCATGGACATGAAAAGGATAATAAAGCCAACACAACACTGAAGGAGAAGAAAATAGGAGGACAGACAGTACCCAATCTCAAGACTTAATATAAAGCTACAGTAATCAAGACCACTAGTGTGATAGTGAAAGAATATAGATATAGATCAATGGAACACAACAGAGAGCCCAAAGCGGGAGCTACATGAATATAGTCATGTGATCTTTCACAAGGAACAAAGGAAATATAATGAAGCAAAGACAGTCTTTTCAACAAATATGGCTTGTACAACTGAGCATACACATGCAGAGAAATGAATCTAGAAACTGACCTTATAACCCCTTCAAAATTCAAAATCGATCATACCCATAAATAAACTGCAAAACGATGCAACTCCTACAAGATAATATGGTATTATTCAATTAGATTACTTTGGGTATGGTGATGACTTTAGAAAGAGCAATAAATGCATGAATCGTGACAAAAAATAATTGAGACCCTGGATTTCATTAAAATAAAAAATTTCTATTCTGCAAAAGACAATGTCAAGGGAATAAGAAGACAAGTTACAGACTTGAAAAGAAACTTGCAAACAACACATCTAAAAATGACTGTGACCCAAAATATACAAAGAATTCTTAAACTTCAACAATATAAGAAAAACAACCCAGTTAAAAAATAGGCCAAAGATCTTGGCAGAATGGTCACCAATGAAATTTACAAATGGCCAATAAGCACATGAAAAGGTGGTTCAAGTTATATGGCATCAAAGAAGTGCAAATTAAAACAACAGAGAGATACCACTACATAGCTACTAGAATAGCCCAAATCCAAAACACTGACATCAAGTTCTGGTGAGATGTGGAGCAACAGAAACTCTTATTCATTGCTGTTGAGAATGTAAAATGGTATTGCCACTTTGGAAGACAGTTTGACATTTTCTAACAAAACTAAACATACTCTTACCATATGATCCTGCAATGGTTTCCCAAAGGAGTTGAAAACTTATGTCCACACAGAAGCCTATGCATGAATGCTTACAGCAGCTTTATTCTTAATTGACTAAACTTGGAACCAACAAAGATATCCTTCAGTAGGTGAATGGATAAATAAACTGATACATCCAGACAATGGAATATTGTTCAGTGCTTAAAATAAATGAAGTACCAAGCTTGAAAAGACATGGAAGAACTTCAAATATATATTAGTGAAAGGAGCTGATCTGAAAGGGCTGCATGCCAAGGGCTATGGCGCCAACTGCATGACATTCTCTAAAAGGAGAAACTATGGACACAATAAAAAGATCAGTGGTTGACAGGGGCGGGTGTAGGGAGAAAGATGAATAGGTGGTACATAGTGGATTTTTAGGGCAGTAAAAACACACCATATGATACAATAATGATGGGCACACATCATCATACCATTTGTCCAGACCTATAGAATATACAACACCGGCGAATGCTATATAAACTAGGGACTTCGGTGATTATGATTTGTTAATGTAGGTTCATGTATTGCAACATATGTACTACTCTGGTGGAGGGATGTTGATAGTAGGGGAGGCTGTGAACCTAGAACTATGATAAAAAAAAACCCTTAATAAAAAATGATTAAGAAAGGAACATTATGAGCAACTCTGTGCCCACACATTTGATAACCCAGATGAAATGGGCCAATTCCTTGAAAGACAAAATCTACCAAAATTATACAAGAGATAGATAATCTGTCCAGGCCAGTATTTATTAAAGATATTGAAACAGTAATCAATAACCTTCCAAATCAGAAAAGGCCAGACTGAGATGGGATTACAGTGAATTCTAACAAATACTTAAGGAAGAAATGATGCTGGTTCTCTGCAATCTCTTCTGGGAATTAGAAGCAGAATAAATATTTCCTAATTCATTCTGTGAGGCCAGGATGATACTAATATTTAAACCAAAGAAAGAAATTACAAGAAAAGAAAACTACAGACCAGTATCTCTCATGAACCTAGACGCAAGAGTCTTCCCCAAAACATTAGCAAATCAAATTCAAACATGTATCAAAGTTTGTGTGTGTATGCATCCCAATCCAGTGGGAGTTATTCCAGACATACAAGTATTATTCACCATTTGAAAAATCAATTAACCTAATCAATCACCACAACAAACTAAAGAATAAAAATCATATGATATTTATAGATTCAGAAAAAGTATCCAGCACCCATTCATGATAAAATCTCTCATCAGACTAGGAGCAGAGGGGAACATCCTAACTTTGAAAGTGTATATCTACAAAAACCCTGCCGCTAACATCATATGGAATGATGAGAAGCTGGAGACTTCCCTACTGAGATCAGGAACAAGGCATGGGTATCCCCCTCGCACCATTTATATTCAACATTATATTAGAAATCCTAGGTAGTGAATAGTACAAGAAAAATGAAAAGTGTACATAGATTGGGAAGGAAGAAACAAAATTCACCTTGTTTGAAGATGACGTGACTGTGTATGCAGAAAATCCTAAAGGGTCAACAAAACTATTAGAATAAGCAATAATAGCAAAGCTGCATTATACAAGTTTATTATACAAAAGTCAATTGCTTTCCTATCAGTAATAAACAAGTGGGATTTGAAAAAACCTCTAGCCAGAATTATTAAGAGAAAAAGAGAATCTACATGCATAAACAGAATCAGAAATGAGAAAGGAAAAGTCACTACGGACACCACAGAAATACAAAGAATTATTAGAGAATACTATGAAAATGTATGTGCTAGTCAACTGGATAGCCTAGAAGAAATGGAAAATTTTCTAGAAAAATACAACCTCCCAAGGCTGACCAAGCAATGAAAGGAAAATCTAAACAGACCAATTACCAGCAATGAAATTGAATCAGTAATCAAAAAACCACCCAAGAAGAAAACCCGTGGAACAGATGGATTCACTGCTGAGTTTTATCAGACATTTTGAGAAGACATAATACCCATTCTCCTAAAAGTTTTCCAAAAAATAGAAGAGGAGGGAATACTCCCAAACTCATTTTATGAAGCCAGCATCACTCTAATACCAAAGCCAGGCAAAGACACCACCAAATAAGAAAGTTACAGTCCAATATTCCTGATGAACATAGATGCAAAAATACTCAACAAAATGTTAGCAAACCAAATTCAAAAACACATCAAGAGTTTTATCCATGATCAAGTGTGATTCATCTCAGGGATGCAAGGATGGTACAACATTTGAAAATCCATCAACATCATCCATGACATCAACAAAAGAAGGACAAAAATCACATGATCATCTCCATAGATGCTGAAAAAGCTTTCGATATAATTCAACATCCATTCATGATAAAAACTCTCAACAAAATGGGTATAGAGGGCAAGTGCCTCAACATAATAATGGCCATATATGACAAACCCACAGCCAACATTATACCTAACACAGAGAAGCTGAAAGCTTTTCCGTTAAGATCGGGAACAAGACAAGGATGACCACTCTCCCCGCTTTTATAAAACATAGTACTAGAGGTCTTAGCCACTGCATTTGGACAACACAAAGAAATTAAAGGCATCAAGATGAGTAAGGAAGAAGTCAAACTGTCACTGTTTGCAGATGACATGATACTATACATAACAAATCCTAAAGAATCCACTCCAAAACTGCTAGAACAAATATCTGAATTCAGCAAAGTTGTGGGGTACAAAATTCATACGCAGAAATCTGTTGCATTCTTGTAAACTTATGATGAACTAGCAGAAAGAGAAATCAGGAAAACAATTCCATTTGCAACTGCATCAAAAAGAATAAAACACCTAGGAATAAACCTAACCAAGAAAGTGAAAGTCCTGTACCCTGAAAACTACAAGACACTCTTCAGAGAAATTAAAGAGGACACCAATAAATGGAAATATATCCCATACTCTTGGGTAGGAAGAATTAATATTGGCAAAATGGCCATCCTGTTTAAAGCAATCTGTAGGTTCAAAGCAATCCCTATCAAAGTCCCAACAGCATTCTTCAATGAACTGGAACAAATAGTTCTAAAATTCATATGGAACCACAAAAGACCCTGAATAGGCAAAGCAATCCTGAGAAGGAAGAGTAACGCAGGGGGGATCTCGCTTCCCAACCTCAAGCTCTACTCCAAAGCCACAGTAATCAAGACAGTTTGGTGCTGGCGTAAGAACAGAGCCACAGACCAGTGGAACAGAATAGAGAGTCTAGACATTAACCCAAGCATATATGGTCAATTGATATATGATAAAGGAGCCATGGGTATACAATGGGGGAATGACAGCCTCTTCAACAACTGGTGTTGGCAAAACTGGACAACAACACGTAAGAGAATGAAACCGGATTATTGTGTAACCCCATACACAAAAGTAAACTCAGAATGGATCAAAGATCTGCATGTAAGGCATGAAACCATAAAACTCTTAGAAGAAAACACAGCAAAATTTTCTTGGACATAAACACGAGCAACTTCATGAACGTATCTCCCAGGACAAGGGAAACAAAAGCAAAACTGAACAAGTGGGACTGTATCAAACTAAAAAGCTCCTGTACAGCAAAGGACACCATCAACAGAACAAAAAGGCATCCTACAGTATGGGAGAATATATTCATAAATGACAGATCCGATAAAGGGTTGACATCCAAAATACATAAAGAGCTCACGCACCTCAACAAACAAAAAGCAAAGAATCCAATTAAAAAGTGGGCAGAGGATCTGAACAGACAGTTCTCCAAAGAAGAAATTCAGATGGCCAACAGGCACATGAAAAGATGCTCTACATTGCTAATCATCAGCGAAATGCAAATTAAAACCACAATGAGATATCACCTCACATCAGTTAGGAAGGGCAACATCCAAAAGACAGACAACAACACATGCTGGTGAGGATGTGGAGAAAGGGGAACCCTCCTACACTGTTGGTGAGAATGTAAATTCAACTATTGTGGAAGGCAGTATGGAGGTTCCTCAAAAAACTCAAAATAGAAATACCATTTGACCCAGGAATTCCACTCCTGGTGATTTACCCTAAATGCAGGAGCCCAGTTAGAAAGAGACATATGCACCCCTATGTTTATCGCTGCACTATTTACAATAGCCAAGAAATGGAAGCAACATAAGTGTCCATCAGTAGGTGAATGGATAAAGAAGATGTGGTACGTATACACAATGGAAGAGAACAAATCCGACCATTTGCAACAACATGGATGGAGGTAGAGGATATTACGCTCAGTGAAATAAGACAGGCGGAGGAAGACAAGTATCAAATGATTTCACTCATCTGTGGAGTATAAGAACAAAGTAAAAACTGTAAGGGACAAAACAGCAGCAGACTCACAGAACCCAAGAAGGGAATAAAAGTTCCCAAAGGGAAAGAGACTGGGGAGGATGGGTGGGAAGGGAGGGATAAGCGGGGAAAAGGAGCATTATGATTAGCGCACCTAATGCTGGGTGGGGGGGGCACCGGGAAGGCAATATAGCACAGAGAAGACAAGTAGTGACTCTATAGCATCTTACTGCGCTGATGGACCGTGAGTGTAATGGAGTATGTGGTGGGGACTTGAAAATAGGGGTAGTGTAGAAACCATAATGTTGCTCATGTAATTGTACATTAATAATACCAAAAAAAAAAAATGAGGCTATTTGGGTGGAGCTTTACTCCACTCCAAGAGATGTCCTTATGAGAAGTTGGGGCCTATGGAGAAACACCAGGTATGTGCATGGCAGACAGAAGGCCATGTGAAGGCGCAGCAAGGAGGCAGCCGTCTGCAAGCCTAGGAGAGAGGCTTTGGGCCAGACCAACCCTGCCAGCCCGTGGATCTTGGTCCTTAAGCTCCAGAACTCCATGAAAATAAGTTTCTGTTGACTAAGCCACCCAGTCTGCGGACTCCTGTTATAGCAGGAGTGCCTTCTCCCTCCCGCCAGTCACCAAGTCCTACCCACCCTACTTCCTAAACATTTCTGCAGTCTCTGCAGCCTAAGCTCTGCATACCCATTCAACGGCCCTCGTCCAGCACCCCATGAAATCTTTTGTGGATGCCTGTAGCATCCTCTGAGTAGTCCTTCTGCTATCGCTTTGCCCCCACGAATCCAGTCTCCAAAGAGAGGCCAGAGTGCTCACTTAAAAATGGAATCCTTTCCCCTGATCTAAAACCCTTCAATCTCTCAAAGAATAAAATCAGAACTTAATTTGGCAGGCAGGCCGAGCATGATCATGAGGGCCGTCAGTCGGGGACGGGCAGCCATTGGGCGCAGAAAGCGTAATCCGGGGGCGGAGTAGTCGCTGCAGGCTCCGCCTCCGTCTTTAGTCAACCGTCAGTAGCACGTTGAGCGTTGCAGGGATACCATCGGCCGCCGCGTCCTCCGTGCTTCGAGCCGCCGTACCGTGTGCGCAGCGGGCCGACGGAGACCAGTGATGGGCCCGCGAAGTTCTGGGCCCGCTGTGTGCTTGGCTGCGCCTTCCTCCCGACCTCGGCCCCCAGCCTCGGATCGCCGCGTCGCACCCGCTGGGCTCCCGGCGCCGCACTCGCCCCTTCTCGGCTGTTCCGCGACGGGCGGAGGGCGGCGGTCGGCGCGGACATGGAGCCGCTGGCCCGGCCGGACTTCAGAGACCTCGGCTGAGAAGCGGCTCCCGCTTCCGCGGATCTGCGGTGGAGTGTCCCGAGCGGGCCCCGCTTCAGGGGTGAAGACGACAGCGACGGCCCTGCGGGCTGGAAGGTACGTGGCCGCGGGGCGCGGCGGGACCCCTGCCTCCGCCTGAGGGCACGGGGAAACCGGACAAGGGGGCGGCCGTGCGAGTTGCTCGGCGAGCCGCTCGTGGCCCGTGGGGCCGGGAAGCGGCCGACGCGGGTGGTGGGCGCGCGGGGCCCGGCCGGGGGCCTGGAGTCGGCGCGCTCCGCCGGAGGGGCCGCCCGGGAAGGGAGGGAGCGGAGCAGGTGCGCCCGGGCGGACGTCCGAGCGGCCGGCGAAGTTCGCCGGGGCAGGGGGGAGAGGGGCTCGCCGGAGCCGCTGCTCCTCGGTCCCGGCCCAGGTGGTGAGCGCGTCAGCTCTCCTCCCCGCGGCGCGCGTCCTCCCAACCCAGGGCCGCGCCCCCGACCTGCCCCCGCCGCCCGGGACGGGGCCGCGCAGACGGGGTGGCCGGTGGGCGTTTTGTCGTGTTTGGATTTTTCTCGGCGGGGACCTCGAGGGCGAGGGCCGGGCGGCTGAAGTTCAGGTGGGACGGGCGGCGGGGCGGCGGGGGAGAGGCCCCCCGAGGCAGCGCCTTTAAAATAAAATATTTTTTCATTAGGTACCTCTCGTTTTTTTAATTGGGAATGAAGTTTCTTTACTTTGATCTGGGAACTGACAGGGAATTTTCTTGTATTTAGAAATTCACATTTTTCTGGCATTTCGGTTTGTAATCTGCAGCTGAGTAGTTTGTAACTCGCCACAGAGATTCTGAGACAGGGACCGTGGGTGTAGTCAGAGTAGCGTGAGGGCCTCTGGAAAAAGACGCCTACCAAAACTCCGTATTAAACAATTCAGCAAAGTCAGAGTCACATTAATTCTTTAAAGTAAAGTATCAAACTAGGACTATAAGCATTCTTAAGTGAAGATTAGTTAAAACCAAAAAGCCAGGAGTAACCCGGCCTGGAATGTTTGAACATCCCCCAGATAAGAAAGTAGCTCAGCATAGCCCATGTCTTCATTGTGTCAATTAAAAGAGGCTATTGTAAAATTTACTTCAGCCTGCCTAAAGGCCCAGTTTATCTTTAACTTTGCCCAGATGCCTCCTCCAGCCCCAAGTCAAGGACTATATAACCTGGGCAGCTAATGTGGCAATAAGCCCAGGTCACAAACAACAAAGTAAAAGACAGGAAGCATCCCGTCTTAAAGATAAGATTGCATTTGAATAGCCAGGAAGTTAACAAGTAAGATACTTTTCTTTTTTTACTAAGGTATTACTGATATACATTCCTCTGAAGGTTTCACATGAAAAAACAATGTGGTTGATACATTCACCCATATTATCTAGTCCAGGCCCCTCATACCCCATTGCAGTCACTGTCCATCAGTGTAGTAAGATGCCACAGATTCACTATTTGCCAAGAAGTAAGAATCTTTATTTTATTTTATTTTATTTATTTTGGTATCATTAATCTACAATTACATGAGGGACGTTATGTTTACCAGTTTACCCCCTTCACCAAGTCCACCCCACATACCCATTTGTCACTGTCCGTCAGTGTAGTAAGATGCTTTAAAATCACTACTTGTCTTCTCTGTGTTGCACAGCCCTCCCTGTGGCCCCCCCACCACATTATACATGCTAATTGTAAGGCCCCTTTCTTCCCTGCCCCCCTTCTCCCTCCCTTCCCACCCATCCTCCCCAGTCCCTTTCCCTTTGGTAACTGTTAGTCCTTTCTTGGGTTCTGTGAGTCTGCTGCTCTTTCGTTCCTTCAGTTTTTCCTTTGTTCTTATATTCCACATAGGAGTGAAATCATTTGGTAGCTGTCTTTCTCCGCCTGGTTTATTTCACCGAGCATAAAATCCTCTAGCTCCATCCATGTTGTTGCAAATGGTAGGATTTGTTTTCATTTATGGCTGAATAATATTCCATTGTGTATATGTACCACCTCTTCTTTATCCATTCATCTACTGATGGACACTTAGGTTGCTTCCATGTATTGGCTATTGTAAATGGTGCTGCGATAAACATAGGGGTGTATCTGTATTTTCAAATTGGGCTTCTGCATTCTTAGGGTAAATTCCTAGAAGTGGGATTCCTGGGTCAAATGGTATTTCTATTTTGTTCTTTTGGAGGAACCTCCATACTGCTTTCCACAATGGTTGAACTAATTTAAATTCCCACCAGCAGTGTAGGAGGGTTCCCCTTTCTCCACAACCTCGCCAACAATTTGTTGTTGCTTGTCTTTTGGATGGTAGCGATCCTTACCGGTGTGAGGTGATCTCATTGTGGTTTTAATTTGCATTCTCTGATGGCAGGCGATGTGGAGCATCTTTCATATGCCTGTTGGCCATCTGAATTTCTTCTTTGGAGAAGTGTCTGTTCAGCTCCTCTGCCCATTTTTTAATTGGATTGTTCGCTTTTTGTTTGTTGAGGTGTGTGAGCTCTTTATGTATTTTGGATGTCAACCCTTTATCGGATCTGTCATTTATGAATATATTCTCCCATACTGTAGGATGCCTTTTTGTTCTGTTGATGGTGTCTTTTGCCATACAGAAACTTTAGTTTGATGTAGTTCCATGAGTTAATTTTTACTTTTTTTTCCCTTGCTTGAGGAGATGCATTCAGAAAGAAGTTGCTCATGCTTATTTATATTATGTTGTCTTTTAAGAGTTTCATGGTTTTATGACTTACATTCAGGTCTTTGATCCATTTTGAGTTTACTTTTGTGTATGGTGTTAAACAATAATCTAGTTTCTTTCTCTTGCATGTAGCTGTCCAGTTTTGCCAACACCAGCTGTTGAAGAGGCTGTCATTTCCCCCATTGTATGTCCATGGCTCCTTTATCGTATATTCATGTATCATATATGGTTGGGTTTATATCAAGGCTCTCTTGTCTGTTCCATTGGTCTATGGGTCTGTTCTTGTGCCAGTAACAAATTGAGACACTAAGTTTCTTGTCAGTTTTCTGGACTATTTTGCAGAGTTAACATAAGAAATTTAATGCTTTGATTCTTTCCCAGAATAGTAGTTTCTTGGTTTGGGAACATATCAATCAAGGCTGCCTGCCCTGCTTTCCAGATGGGCTGAGTTATTGTCTGTTTGTTAAATAATAAGTTAAGAATCTTGCTTCTTAACTTCTTGAGTGTTAAAATGCAATTTTATCTTTAAGGTGGAATCCTTCCTGCCCTTCACTATGTTTTTTACAGCAGGGCCTGCCTGCTGTATTAATTGCCCAGGTTATATATGACTTGATTAGGGGCTGGAGGAGGAAAAGCAGCATCTGGGCAAAGTTAAAGAAGATAAGCTGGGCCTTTTAGCAGCTAAAGTAAATTTTCCAATAGATTCATTTTATTGACACAATGAAGACATGGGCTATGCTGAGCTACTTTCTTATCTGGGGGATGCTCAAACATTCCAGGCCAG
Source organism: Manis pentadactyla (assembly GCF_030020395.1). Lineage (NCBI taxonomy): Eukaryota > Metazoa > Chordata > Mammalia > Pholidota > Manidae > Manis > Manis pentadactyla. The sequence goes on from NC_080034.1 coordinate 66,368,616, forward strand.
GTTACTCCTGGCTTTTTGGTTTTAACGAATCTTCACTGAAGAATGCTTACATTCCTAGTTTGATATTTTACTTTAGAGAATTAAAGTGACTCTGACGTTGCTGAGTTGTTGAATATGGAGTTTTGGTAGGGGTCTTTTTCCAGAGGCCCTCACCCTACTCTGACTATGCCCACGGTCCTTGTCTCATTATGACAGCTAATTATTTTTGCTACATTAAATGTTAATATAAATTGAGGTGCGAATGGGCATAACATCCTCATTTCCAAATTGTAGCTTTTATCATGTGTATGAGAACCCTCCTGAAATGACAAAGCATTATACTCAATGAGTATTTTTAACATTAAATGATTAGGTATTACAGGAAATAACTGATACTTTACTTCCTGGCTTAACCTCTCCAAGGGCCCAAGGGCCAAATTTAGAGTAGGCAGGTAGCCTAGCACAAGTAAATTTACGCACCCACCCCAAACCCATCCGAACTCTCTTTACACCAATTTACATTCTCAGAAGTAGCATACCCAGGTTTCTTTTCCACCACATCCTTGCCTAAACTTGTCTCTTGTTTTGTTTTGTTTTGTTTTGTTGACACCTGCTATTCTGACTGGCGTGAGGTGATATCTCATTTGGTTTTGAGTTGTATTTCCATGATGACTAGTGATGTGAGAATCCTTTCATGTGGTTGTTGGCCATCTGTATGCCTCCTTTTGAAAAATGTTTGTTCAGGCCCTTTGCCCAACTTTTTATCACATTGTTTTCCATTTGCTTTTGGTGTTGAGTTGTATGAGTTCTTTATACATTTTTGGTACGAGCTCCTTATCAGATACGTCATTTGCAAACACATTCTCACATTCACTAGGTTGTCTTCTCACATTGTTGATGGCTTCCTTTGCTGTGAGGAAGTGTTTTAGTTTGGTGTAGTGTCACTGGTTTATTTTTGCTTTTTGTTTTCCTTGCTGGGGAGACATATCTAGAAAAAAACTGTAATGCCAGTGTTCAAGAGTTTACTGCCCATGCTTTCTTCTAGGAGTTTTATGGTTTCTGGTCTTACTTTAGGTCTTTAAACCAGTTTGAGTTTACTTTGTGTATGGTGTAAGACAGCAGTGCAGTTTCATTCCATTGTATAAGGCTGTCTTGTTCTCCCAGCACCATTTTTGGAGACTGTCTTTTCACCATTGCGTATACTTGCTTCCTTTGTCACGTATTAACTGACCGTATAAGTGTAAGTTTATTTCTGAGCAATCTATTCTATTCCATTGATGTGTGTCTATTTTTGTGCCAGTACCTACTCTTTGATTACTGTAGCTATACAACACAGTTTGAAGTCAGGAAGCATGGTCCTCTCTCTATCTTTATTTTTCTTTCTCGAGATTTCTTTGGCAATTTGGGGTCTTTTGTGGTTCTGTACACATTTTACATTTATTTCTCTAGTGTTGTAAAAACATGCTATTGGTATTTGATAGGGATTGCATTGCACCTGTAGATCGCTTGGGGGTATTAAGGTCATTTTAACTATATTGATTATTCCCGCCCATGAGCATGGAATAGCTTTTTTACATATTTGTGTCAAATTCAGTTTCTTTCATCAGTGTCTGATAGTTTTCAGAATGCAATCTTTCTCCTACTTGGTTAGATTTATGTCTAAACTTCATTCATTTTTATTATTTTTTATCTTTGTATTTTTATTTTGTTATGATTAATGTACAATTACATGAAGAACATTATGTTTACTAGGGTCCCCCCTTCACCAAGTCCCCCCCACAAACCCCATTATAGTCACTGTCCATCAGCGTAGTAAGATGTTGTAGAATCACTGCTTGTCTTCTCTGTTGCAGAGCCCTCCCCATGCCTCCGTCATATTATACATGCTAATCGTAATACCCCCTTTCTTTTTCTCCCACGCTGATCCCTCCCTTCCCTCCCATTCTCCCCAGTCCCTTTCCCTTTGGTAACTGTTAGTCCATTCTTGGGTTCTGTGAGTCCGCTGCTGTTTCGTTCCTTCTGTTTTTGCTTTGTTCTTATACTCCACAGAGTATTGGAATCATTTGCTACTTGTCTTTCTCCACCTGGCTTATTTTAGTGAGCATATCACCCTGTAGCTCCATCCATGTTGTTGCAAATGGTGGTAGGATTTGTTTTCTTATTGCTGAATGATATTCCATAGTGTATATGTACCACCTCTTCTTTATCCATTCATCTCCTGATGGGCACTTAGGTTGCTTCCATTTCTTGGCTATTGTAAATAGTGCTGCGATCAACATAGCGGTGCATATGTCTCTTTCAAACTGGGCTCCTGCATTCTTAGGGTAAATTCCTAGGAGAGGAATTCCTGGGACAAATAGTATGTCTGTTTTTTGGATTTTTGGGGAACCTCCATACTGCTTTCCACAATGGTTGAACTGACTGACATTCCCACCAGCAGTATAGGAGGGTTCCCTTTTCTCCACATCTTCACCAACATCTGTTGTTGTCTGTCTTTTGGATGGTGGCCATCCTAACTGGTGTGAGGTGATACCCCAGTGTGGCTTTAATGTGCAGTTCTCTGATGATTAGCAATGTGGAGCATCTTTTCATGTGCCTGTCTGCCACCTGAAATGGCTTCTTTGGAGAAGTGTCTGTTCAGATCCTCTGCCCATTTTGTAATTGGATTATTTGCTTTCTGTGTGTTGAGGTACGTGAGCTCTTAATACATATTTTGGATGGCAACCCCTTATCGGTTATGTTATCTATGAATATATTCTCCCATCCTGTAGGATGTCTTTTTGTTCTACTGATGGTGTTCAAACGGAATCTTATACCCCGTGCCATGTCATTCCAATTCTAATTTTTTTTTTTCCAGAACACCAATTGACTGAGAAAACTGTTAGGAAGAGGAGAAGATGTGATACAGGAAAATCGAGCCTAAGCTGAGAAGTGAGATGGTGTGGAGACTGGTAGATAGTATCTTTCCATGTGTTGCTTTCAAGGGTGATAGCGAAAAAAGGTTGCTAAGGAGATAAAGCCCTGGGTGTTTACATCACCTGGTATCGGTGGAGCCACCTAGCCACTAGCCATTAATGGGAAGGCTAGCATGCGGCACTGTTATCTTTCCTGCGGAGTTAGACGTGTGGCATCCCCCGTTTGCAGTTCCGTCAGACCCTGTGTGGGACTGTCCTGGCACTGGTGGTGGTGGACCTGAGAGCTCTACCATTCCTGCTGGGCTGTTCCAGCATCCCTCTCAGAACAAGGCCTCAGTAGTGCTCCTGGTAGAGAGAGAGAGAGAGAGAGAGACAGAGAGAGAGAGAGAGAGAGAGAAAGAGAGAGAGAGAAAGAGAGAGAGAGAATTGCACTCAAGAGACGGGCAGTTTTTTTCTATAGCTCCATGAGCATGTTCCTGATGTTTATTTTGAGATCTGTTTCAGGAAGATTGATTTGAGTCCTGTTACCAGGTTCCTTTGACGGTTCATATTTGTAGGTGGCGCCCTCTAGCTCCCAGGAGATTTACTCTCTGGGGCTGCTCAGCCCTTTGGGGGGATGGCAGGGGTCACGGGAGCAGCCCTGGTGCCCTCCACTGCCGGGAGGAAAGAGGTCTCTCCTGCTTCCCGGCCACAGTGCCTGTCTCCACTGCCAGGGCCAGTTTGCGGAGCACGCAGGGAGAAGCTGCCGTAGGTGGGGACGTCCTTGCTGGCCTGGTGCGATGGTGGGGGCCGCCGGGTAGCAAGCCAGTGCCGGCAGGGAGGCAGGCCGTGTATCAGTCACAGCAAGGTAGGGGGGCCTCGGAGCTGCGAGGCCAGCCAGGGGGACGGAGCGACTGGAGCTCCTAAAAGTTCTCCCGCCTGCTGGGCAGAGTGCATCTGGGCAGTTTGGCGCACCTGTCCTTTCTCCTTAGTGGCAAGCTCTGGAAGCCTTGTCCCTTTAGCAGCTGTCTCGCTGTTAGGAAGTCTCTCAGACTGCCCGCCTTTCTTTTGTCCCATAGCGGCCGGATGTGGATCCCTGTGTTGTCCCACAGTGGCTGGAATCTCAAGTCTCTGGAAGTATTCTGCCTGTCTTGGCTTTCCAACCCCACCGATCCTCCAGAGCGCACTATGTATGGTAGGTTTGTGCTCCCAGAGCACATCTCCAGGGCTGGGTGTTCAGCAGTCCTAGGCCTCCACCCCCCTCCCCGGTTCCGTTTCTCTTCCTCCCTACTGTGAGCTCAGGTGTGGGAAGTGCTTTGGGTCCCTGTGGATCACGGCTTTGTACGTCACCCTTCTCCTTGAGGTGACAGCCTGCCGCAGCAGCCTTCTTCCCTGCTGCTCTTCCAGAATTTGGGGTAGTTGTTCTATTTCCATATTGTACATCTGTATGTGGTTCTGGGAGGAGGTTTCTTCCTCCCATCTCACGCCGCCTTCTTCAATCCCATCAATCCATCTTTTTTTTTTTTTTTTTTCAATTACACTTGTGTAGGGTTCCTTTCCCCACCCCTTCGACTTGTAGTTTGTCTGTGTCCTTGGATCTCAAGTGAGTCTCCTTAAGGGAGCACGTAGATCATCCTGAGTTTTCATCCCTTCTTCTAATCCTGTTTCTTTTGATTGGAGCATTGAAAGTCTGTCCTTTCATTCTGATAATTGATAGCTGTGGCCTTATTGCACTTTTAAATTTTTTATTTATTTTTTATTTTGTTACTATTAATCTACAATTAGATGAAGAAAATTATGTTTACTAGGCTCTCCCCTTCAAGTCCTCCTCAGAAACCCCATTACAGTCCCTGTCCATCAGCGTAGTAAGGTGCTGTAGAATCACTGCTTGTCGTCTCTGTGTTGCACAGCCCTCCCCATGCGCCCCCCCACATGATACATGCTAATCGTAGTACACCCTTTCTTTTCACCTGCCCTTATCCCTCCCTTCCCATCCACCCTCCCCAGTCCCAGTCCCTTTCCCTTTGGTAACTGTTGGTCCATTCTTGGATTCTGTGATTCTGCTGCTGTTTTGTTCCTTCAGTTTCTCTTTGTTCTTATACTCCACAGATGAGTGAAATCATTTGGTACTTGTCTTTCTCCACCTGGCTTATTTCACTGAGTATAATACCCTGTAGCTCCATCCATGTTGTTGCAAATGGTAGGATTTGTTTTTTCTTATGGCTGCTTATTGCACTTTTTAAACTGGATTTCTTTCTTCTCTTTTGTTTGTAGTTTCACTCTGTTCTTTCATCATTGCTCTCCTGGTCATGAGCAATAGCTTTGTTATAATTGATATGTATCTATATCTATCTATCATCTATCTGTCTAATCATATATCTGTCATCTTTCTATATCTTTCTATCTATCTATCTATCTGTCTTTCTATCTCTCTATCTCTCTATCTATCTATCCATCTATCTATCTATCATCTATCTATCTATCTATCTATCTATCTAATCTAGTCTGTCTATCCATCTATCTATCATCTATCTATCTATCTATCTATCTACCTATCTTATCTATCTATCTACCTATCTTATCTATCTATCTATCTATCTATCTGTCTATCTATCTATCTATCTATCATCTATCATCTGTCATCATCTTTTTGTCTGCCCATCTATCCTTAAGTACAGAACAGTTAACAACACAGCTTATATGTCACTTCCCTACATTGTGCTTCCAAAAATCTTGCAAGGTAACTAGGCTGTAGAGATAGCACTGGATTCACTGAGACACTTGCAGGTCGAGTCAGCCGCTTGTGCTTACAAAACCAGTAAATGGTGGTGCAGGGACTTCAGCCCATATCTCTGTCCTCTGTCCTCTTACCTCCTTATCACTTGCTGACTGTATTCTAGCCACATTCATTGACTAAGTGCTCCCTGAAGACCACAAGTATCCTTCCTCTGGGCCTGTTGTAGACAGAAACCTAAACTTGGTGCTTTGCTCACCACCGTGTTTGAGGCACATCGGTGTCACCGCTGATAGGAGGAGGGACAAATGAAAAGGAACACCAAGTTCTAGACAGGAGCAGTTGGGAGCAAAGAGTGTGTTGTTGAGTGACGTGTTTGAGTGTCCAAACTTCCCTCTTTATCTAGTTAAATACTTCTTTACATTTGTAAACATCATGAAATCTACTGATTTCAAAAGCCCAAACACATGTTATTACAGCAATTCAATTGTTGAGGTGAGAAAAAATGAGAAGGGCTTCACTCTACCACTTAATCTATGACTGCATACTATTAAAACCAAACAAAAAGAATCCACTGTGGCTGGAAGGGCTCTTTTGTACTCACTGTCTCTCTGGAGACTCAAACAGAATCCCCCTTTTTTTTTCAGTTTCACTTGTGTAGGGTACCTGTCCCCACCCCTTCAACTTGTAGTTTGTCTGTGTCCTTGGATCTCAAGTGAGTCTCCTGTAAGGGAGCACGTAGATGATCTTGAGTGAGCGATAGCTTTGTTTAGTATTATGATTTCCTGTCTACCTACCTACCTGTCTATTTATCCATCTATCCATATCTATCTATCTACATATGTATGTATGTATGTATCTAATCTATCATCTATCTATATCTATCTGCTATCGTCTATGTACCTAATTAATCTGTATGTATATCTATCTGATCTATCAATCATCTATGTATGTATCTATTTTCTCAGTTTTGTCAATGTTCTGTCACTAGGTGCACATTCATTCCTTAACCTTCCCCACTTAGAATGCAGTCTGTTTCCAGTGAGTCTCAGACTAAGACATATGGATACACATACACAGTAATGGCTTAGTGTGATGTCACATTTCCTCCTTGTATTGACCTGCTTCACTGAAAGTCAGCATTTCTCTTAGATTTTTTATGAAAGTTCACATATATGTAAATGGAAAATTCACTACCGATATGCTGTGCTTGAGTGGACAAACTACCTGACTTTTATTTCCAACTAATTTTTGTGTCTAAAAATCCTATCATTAGCCACTCAAACAAAGTAATGAATCGAGAAAATTCTTTTGCAGCAAATATTTATTTAAACGCTTAGTATGTCCTTGGCATTGAGGTAACTCTATCAATAGAAGAGTCAGCAAGTATCACATATACTAGTGCAAGTGATGTATGTAAATTATTTCCTTTGATTATCTCAACAACTCTGTGAAGTACATCGTGCACCAGATGAGTCTGAGGTTAGTGATTTTCCCCAAAGTTACCCGAAGCTGTTAAGTGAGAAATTTGGATTTGCACAGAGTGTTTGATTATAAATAGTCTACACTATTAACATCTTCAGCCTCTTGTATCTTCCTTCTTTGGAAATTGCAGCTTCAGAAGAGTGGCAGATGTTGTTATGCCAATGATTATATCAAATATACCAACAATTGATTTGGAAACAAGGGTACAAGTGAGCTGAACAGGTGTTTTAGTAATTGTATAGCAGGAAGAAGCAGTTATGTAGTGATGGTACTTAAGCTAGAAAATGAAGACTATGTAGGAGTTAAGCAGCAGAACAGGGAGTGGAAGAGTATTTCTAATAGAGGAAATCAAGTGGCTAAAGGATGTAGAGCAGGAAAGAGACTGGGACATTTGAGGAAAAGATAGAATGTGGCCAGTTATTGCCTCAAACCTTGGAAGAGTGGGGAAAATAGGCCATAGAGTATGTCAGTTTAGATAGAGATGCTCATATGTGGGTTTCCATGTTGAAAATATTGGAAATTTTTAGCAATTACCTGTGTCATGAAACAGAAGGGTAGGTTTAGGAGTAAGACTCCCCAAATGGGAAGTTTTGTAATAAAAAAACAATAAGTAAATAGATACCTTGGTTACTTTGTAAGGCTCTGCTGTACCACAGTACTACACACTGGATTGTTTACACCACAGACATGTATCCTTTCACAGTTAGGGGTCTAGAAGTCTGAGAGTGAAGTGTCACCAGCTGGGTTCCTGCTGAGGGCTGTGGCCTGGGGTCGGCTCCATGCCTCTCTCCTAGGTTCTGGTGGGTTTTGGCAGTATTTGGCTTATAGAAGTGTTCCCCCAAACTCTTTCTTGTCAGTCACATGCCATTAGGCCTACGTGTATATCTGTGTTCAAACTTCTTTTTTTTTTTCTTGTTATTAATCTACAATTACATGAAGAACATTATGTTTACTAAGCCCCCCTGTTCACCAAGTCCCCCCCACACACCCCATTACAGTCACTGTCCATCAGTGTAGTAAGATGCTGTAAAATCACTACTCGTCTTCTCTGTGTTGCACAGCCTTCCCCATGCTACACCCTACGTGGTAATTATACATGATAATTGTAATACCCGCTTTCATTTTCCCTGCCCTTATCCCTCCCTTTGCACCCATACTCCCTAGTCCCTTTCCCTTTGGTAACTGTTAGTCTATTCTTGGGTTCTGTGATTCTGCTGCTGTTACGTTCCTTCAGTTTTTCTTTGTTCTTATGCTACACATATGAGTGAAACCATTTGATACTTGTCTTTCTCCGCCTGGCTTATTTCACTGAGCATAATACCGTTTAGCTCCATCCATGTTTTTGGGAATGGTAGGATCTGTTTTCTTCTTATGGCTGAGTAATATTCCATTGTGTATATGTACCACATCTTCTTTATCCATTCATCTACTGATGGACATTTAGGTTGCTTTCATATCTTGGCTATTGTAAATAGTGCAGCGATAAACATAGGGGTGCATCTGTCTTTTTCAAACTGGAGTGCTGTATTCTTAGGGTAAATTCCCAGAAGTGGAATTCCTGGGTCAAATGGTATTTCCATTTTGAGAATTCTGAGCAACCTCCATGCTGCTCTCCACAATGGTTGAACTAATTTACATTCCCACCAGCAGTGTAGGAGGGCTCCCCTTTCTTCACAGTGGAGAACGTTGCCAACATTTGTTGTTGTCTTTTCAATGATGGCGATCCTTACTGGTGTGAGGTGATGTCTCTTTGTGCTTTTAATTTGCATTTCTCTGATGAGAAGCGATGTGGAGCATCTTTTCATGTGCCTGTTGGCCATCTGGATTTCTTCTTTAGAGAACTGTCTATTCAGCTCCACTACCCATTTTTTAATTGGATTATTTGCTTTCTGTGTGTTGAGGTGAATGAGATCTTTATATATTTTGGATGTCAACCGTTTACATGGTATGTCATTATGAATATATTCTCCCATATTGTAAGGTACCTTTTTGTTCTACCGATGGTGTCCTTTTCTGTACAGAAGCTTTTCAGCTTAATATAGTCCCACTTATTCATTTTTGCTTTTGTTTCCATTACGCGGGGAGATATGTTCATGAAGAAGTTGCTCATGTTTATGTCCAAGAGATTTCTGCCTGTGTTTTTTTCTAGGAGTTTTATGGTTTCATGTCTTACATTCATGTCTTTGATCCATTTCGAATTTCCTTTTGTGTATGGGGTTAGACAGTGATCCAGTTTCATTCTCTTACTTGTAGCTGTCCAGTTTTGCCAGCACCATCTGTTGGAGAGACTGTCATTTCCCTGTTGTTATGCCCATGGCTCCTTTATCGTATGTTAATTGATCATATATGTTTGGGTTAATGTCTGGAGTCTGTATTCTGTCCCACTGGTCTGTGGCTCTGTTGTTGTGTCAGTACCAAATTCTCTTGATTAGTGTGGCTTTGTAGTAGAGTTTGAAGTTGGGGAGAGAGATCCCCCCCACTTCATTCTTCCTTCTCAGGATTGCTTTGGCTATTTGTGGTCTTTGGTGTTTCCATATGAATTTTTGAAGTATTTGTTCCAGTTTGTTGAAGAATGTTGTTGGTAATTTGATAGGGATTGCATCAAATCTGTATATTCCTTTGGACAGGACGGCCATTTTGACGATATTAATTTCTCCTAGCCAAGATCATGGGATGGGTTTCCATTTGCTAGTGTCCTCTTTAATTTCTCTTAAGAGTGTCTTATAGTTTTCAGGGTGTAGGTGTTTCACTTCCTTGGTTAGGTTTATTCCGAGGTATTTTATTCTTTTTGATGTAATTGTGAATGGAATTGTTCTCCTGATTTCTCTTTCTATTAGTTCATTGTAGTTGTATAGGAAAGCCACAGATTTCTGTGTGTTAATTTTGTATCCTGCAACTTTGCTGTATTCTGATATCAGTTCTAGTAGTTTTGGGGTGGAGTCTTTAGGGTTTTTTATATACAATATCATGTCATCTATAAATAGTGACAGTTTAACTTCTTGTTTCCCAGTCTGGATTCCTTTTATTTCTTTTGTTTTGCCTAATTGCGGTGGCTAGGACCTCCAGTACTATGTTGAATAACAGTGGGGAGAGTGGGCATCCCTGTCTTGTTCCCAATCTCAGAGGAGAAGCTTTTAGTTTCTTGCTTTTCAATGTGATGTTAGCTGTGGGTTTGTCATATACGGCCTTTATTATGTTGAGGTACTTGCCCTCAATGCCCATTTTGTTGAGAGTTTTTAATCATGAATGGATGTTGACTTCTGTCGAATGCTTTTTCAGCATCTATGGAGATGATCATGTGGTTTTTGTCCTTCATTTTGTTGATGTGGTGGATGATGTTGATGGATTTTTGAATGTTGTACCATCCTTGCATCCCTGAGATGAATCCCACTTGGTCATGGTATATGATCCTTTTGCGGTATTTTTGAATTCGGTTTGCTAATATTTTGTTGAGTATTTTTGCATCTACGTTCATCAGGGATATTGGTCTGTAGTTTTCTTTTTTGGTGGGGTCTTTGCCTGGTTTTGGTATTAGGGTGATGTTGGCTTCATAGAATGAGTTTGCTAGCATTCCCTCCTCTTCTATTTTTGGAAAACTTTGAGGAGAATGGGTATTATGTCTTCTCTGTATGTCTGATAAAATTCTGAAGTAAATCCATCTGGCCCGGGTTTTTTTTACTTGGGTAGTTTTGTAATTACCGCTTCTGTTTCGTTGCTGGTAATTGGTTTGTTTAGATTTTCTGTTTCTTTCTGGGTCAGTCTTGGAAGGTACTATTTTTCTAGGAAGTTGTCCATTTCTCCTAGGCTTTCCAGCTTGTTAGCATATAGGTTTTCATAGCATTCTCTAATAATTGTTTGTATTTCTATGGGGTCCATCATTATTTTCTCTTTCTCGTTTCTGATTTTGTTGATGTGTGTTGATTCTCTTTTTCTCTTACTAAGTCTGGCTAGAGCCTTATCTATTTTTATTTTCTCAAAGCACGAGCTCTTGGTTTCATTGATTTTTTTTCTGTTTTATTCTTCTCAATTTTATTTATTTCTTCTCTGATCTTTATTATGTCCTTCCTTCTGCTGACTTTAGGCCTCATTTGTTCTTCTTTTTCCAATTTCGATATTTGTGACATTAGACTATTCATTTGGGATTGTTCTTCCGTCTTTAAATATGCCTGGTTTGCTATATACTTTCCTCTTACGACTGCTTTTGCTGCGTCCCACAGAAGTTGGGACTTTGTGTTGTTGTTGTCATTTGTTTCCATATGTTGCTAGATCTCCATTTTAATTTTGTTGTTGATCCATTGATTATTTAGGAGCATGTTGTTAAGCCTCCATGTGTTTGTGAGCTTTTTTGCTTTCTTTGTACAATGTATTTCTTGCTTTATACCTTTGTGGTCTGAAAATTTGGTTGTTAGGATTCCAATCTTTTTGAATTTACTGTGCCTCATTTTGTGGCCTAGCAATGTGGTCTATTCTGGACAATGTTCCATGTGCACTTCAGAAGAATGTGTATCCTGTTGCTTTTGGATGTAGAGTTCTATAGATGTCTATTAGGTCCATGTGTTCTAGTGCGTTGTTTACTGCCTCCATGTCCTTACTTATTTTCTGTCTGGTGCATCTATCCTTTGGAATGAGTGGTGTGTTGAAGTCTGCCAAAATGAACGCATTGCATTCTATTTCCTCCTTTGGTTCTGTTAGTATTTGTTTCACATATGCTGGTGTGCTGTGTTGGGTGCATATATATTTATAATGGTTATATCCGCTTGTTGGACTGACCCTTTATCATTATGTGATGTCCTTCTTTATCTCTTGTGACTTTCTTCGTTTTGATGTCTATTTTGTCTGATACCTGTAGTGCAACACCTGCTTTTTTCTCCCTGTTTGGATGGAATATGTTTTTCCATCCCTTGACTTTTAGTCTGTGCATGTCTTTGGGTTTGAGGTGCATCTCTTGTAAGTAGCATATAGAAGGGTCTTGCTCTTTTATCCATTCTATTACTCTGTCTTTTGATTGGTGCATTCAGTCCATTTGCATTTAGGGTGACTATTGAAAGATATGTACTTACTGCCATTGCAGGCTTTAGATTTGTGGTTACCAAAGGCTCAAGGTTAGGTTCTTTAGTATCTTACTGTCTCACTTAACTCGCTTATTGTGGTGTTATGAGCACTGTCTGGTGATTCTTTATTTCTCTCCCTGCTTATTCCTCCCCCTCCATTCTTTATATTTTGGGTGTTTTATTGCGTGCCCCTTTGTGTTTCCTTTGACTGCTTTTGTGGGTAGTTGATTTTATTTTTTGCCTTTAGTTTGTATTTGGTTGGTCTGCTTTCTTTGCTGTGATTTTATTTTCTCTGGTGACATCTGTTTAGCCTTAGGAGTGCTGCCATGTCGAGCAGTCCCTCTAAAATACCGTGTAGAGGTGGTTTGTGGGAGGGAAATTCCGTCAACTTTTGCTTGTCTGGGAATTGTTTACTCCCTCCTTCATATTTAAATGATAATCGTGCTGGATACAGTAATCTTGGTTCAAGGCCCTCCTGTTTCATTGCATTGAATATATTATGCCATTCTCTTCTGGCCTGTAAGGTTTCTGTTGAGAAGTCTGATGATAGCCTGTTGGGTTTTCCTTTGTAGGTGCCCTTTTTCCTCTGTCTAGCTGCCTTTGAAACTCCTTGTCCTAGATCTTTGCCATTTTATTTATTATGTGTCTTGGTGTTGTCGTCCTGGGGTCCCTTCTTTTGGGAGTTCTGTGTACTTCCGTGGTCTGATCAATTATTTCCACCCCCAGTTTGGGGAAGTTTTCAGCAATTATTTCTTGAAATACACTTTCTATCCCTTTTTCTCTCTCTTCTTCTGGTACCCCTATAATGTGGATATTGTTCCTTTTGGATTGGTAACATAGTTCTCTTAATATTGTTTCATTCCTTGAGATCCTTTTATCTCTCTCTGTGTCAGCTTCTAAGCGTTCCTGTTCTCTGGTTTCTATTCCATCAATGGCTTTTTGCATCTCATCCATTCTTCATTAACATCCTTCCAGAGATTGTTTTATTTTTGTAGTCTCCCTCCCTACTTTGTCCATTAGCTCTTGCATTTTTCTCGGCAGCTCCATCAGCATGGTCATGACCTTTATTTTGAATACTTTCTCAGGAAGATTGGTTAGGTCTGTCTCCCCAAGCTCCTTCTCAGGGGTTGTCTCTGTTAGTCTGGTCTTGATCAAATTCTTCTGACTTTTCATGGCGATAGAGGTAGTTGTGGGGAGTTGGCGCATGTGTCAGCTGGGAGAACATCCCTTCTTGCTAGTTTGTGGCCTTCGTCTCCTGTGAGAACAGCGACCCCTAGTGGCTTGTGCTGGGCAGCTGCATGCAGATGTGGCCTCTAAGTCTGGCCCGAGCGGCTGCTCTCGGTGTGGCCGGCCTCAGGTTGCTGCTCCACTGTGGCAGAGCTTTGCCGGAGGGGGAACGTGCCGGAGGCTGTTCATCGCCGTGAGGGGCCTCCAAGCTCCACTGCCGCCCAGGGGGTTAGGGCGCCCAGAGTTCCCCATGATTCCCAGCTTCTGTGCTGAGCACGCCAGGACGCTTCCGTCCAGCTGCGGGGCCCCTGTCCCTTAAAGACTTTCAAAAAAGCCCTCGCTTTTCTTTTGTCCCAGGGGCGCCAGCTGCGCTGACCCACTTGCAGGTTTTACCGTTCTGTTTCCCTAGTGTCCAGCACACCATGCACTGTGTGTCTCCGCTCCCAGTGTGGATGACTGGGGCTGGGTATTTAGCAGTCCTCGGCTCCTTCTGCCTCCCCGCTCCGACTCCTCTCCTCCCACCAAGGAGCTGGTGTGATTGGCACGCTTGGGTCCCACCGGGCCGTGGTTTGTATCTTACCCCCTTCGTGTGGCGCTAGGGTCTGGCAGATGTAGATGTAGTCTGGCTGTTGTACTGTATCTTCTGGTCTCTCTTTTAGGAGTATTTATATGTGTTGTATTTTCAAAAATATATGTGGTTTTGGGAGGAGATTTCGGCTACTCTACTCACGCCACCATCTTCGCTCCTCCTCCCTCTGTGTCTTTTGATTGGTGCATTTCCTGCATTTACATTCAGGGTAATTATCGATAGATATGTACTTATTTCCATTGCATGCTTTGCATTCGTGGGTACCATACGTTCAAGGTTAGCTTCTTTGCTATGTAATCGTCTAACATTAACTCACTTATGCTGTTATAAACACAGTGTGATGATTCTTTATTTCCCTCCCTTCTTTTTCTACCTCCTCTACTCTCTGTGTTTTAGGTGTTTAATTCTGTACTCTCTTGTGTTTCCCTTAACTCCTTTTGTGGATAACTGATTTTATTTTTTGGCTTTAGTTAGTATTTGTTGTGCTTTCTTTGGTGTGATTTTATTTTCTCTGGTACCATCTATTTAACCTTAGGAGTACTTCCATCTAAAGCAGTTCCTTTAAAATACACTGTACAGGTGTTTTGTGGAAGGTAAATTCCCTCAACTTTTGCTTATCTGGAAATTGTTTAATCCCTCCTTCAAATTTAAGTGATGATCTTGCTGGATACAGTATTGTTGGTGCAAGGCCCTTCTGTTTCATGCATTATATATATGATGCCACTCTCTTCTGGCCTGTAAGGTTTCTGTTGAGAAGTGTGAAAATAGCCTGATGGGTTTTCCTTTGCAGGTGATCTTTTTTCTCTGGCTGCTTTTACTACCCTGTCCTTGCCTTTGATCTTTGCCATTTTAATTATTATGTGTCTTGGTGTTGTTCCCCTTGGGTCCCTTATGTTGGAAAATCTGTGGGTTTCCATGATCTGAGACTATTTCCTTCCCCAGCTTGGGGAAGTTTTCATCAATTATTTCTTCAATGACACTTGCTATCTCATTTTCTCTCTCTTCTTTTGGTACCCCTATAATGCGAATATTATTCCATTTGCATTGGTCACACAATTCTCCTAAGTGTTCTTTCATTCCTATAGATCCTTTTGTCTCTCTCTGCCTCAGTTTCTCTGTATTCCTGTTTTCTATTCCATCAACAATCTCTTGCACCTCATCCAGTCTGCTCTTAAGTCCTTCCATTGTTTGTTTCATTTCTGTTGTCTCCCTCCAGAAATCATCCCTGAGCTCCTGCATATTTCTCTGGAACTCCATGAGCCTGGTTATGACTTCTATTTTGAATTCTTTTTTAGGAAGACTGGTTATACTTGTCTCACCAGGCTCTCTCTCTGGAATTTGAGTGATTTTGGACTGAACCAGGTTGTTCTTCCTTTTCACGGTGATAGAAGTGATCACTGGCGAGTGGTATGTGTGTCAGGTGGGAGAAGAGAGTCCCTTCCTGTTTTCTGGTAACCTTTCCCTTCTCTGCTTTCTGTGCCCGTTAACTGCACACAGGGAGCAGTCTCTGGGTTAATCCCCTGAGCTACCTTGGGTGGGGCGGCCCTCAGGATCGCCTTAGGCACTGGCAGGGGTTGCAGGCGAGCTGCATGTGTTCTCCTGCGAGAAAGGCACCCCTTTGTGACTTCTGGACTTTGCACCGGCTTCATTAAGCTTGTGCCAGGCAGCTGCTGCGCACAGGGGGCAGGTTCTGGCTCTGACTCTGACTCGTTTAGGTGTGCGCTGGGAGAAGATTCTGTGTGGTTGCTGTGAGTGGGGCTGCTCCCCTGCTGGTCTACAGCAATGGTGCTTCAGTGGTTTGCTTGCAGCGCCCACCGGGGGGAATGAACAGGCTGCTTATCGCTATGATGGGCTTCGGAGCTGTGTTGCTACCCAGGGGGTTAGGGCACCTGACGTTCCTTTACATTCCCAGCCTGCTTTTCTGTGTGTGCCAGGACGATTTAGTCCACCTGTTAAACGCTTGTCCCCTTAATACTTTTAAAGTGCCTGCGTTTCTTTTGTTCCAGGGCAACCCGCTGTGGGGACCTGTTCATAGTCTCCTTCTCGGAATTTCCTTTTCCGTTTCTGTCATATCCCGTACACCGTGCAATGTGTGTCTGTGCTCCCAGTGCAGATTACTAGGGCTGGTTGTTTAGCAGTCCTGTGCTTCCGCTCCCTCCCCAGGCTGATGCTTTTCCTCACCCTGGTGAGCTGGGGTGGGGGGAGCGCACTGGCCCCACCATATTGCAGTTTTGTATCTTACCCTTTTCATGAGATGCTGAGTTCTCGCAGATGTAGATGTAGCCTGGCTGTTGTACTGTATCTTCTGGACTCTCTTTTAGGAGTAGTTGCATTTGGTGTATTTTCGAAATCTATATGGTTTTGGGAGGATATTTCTGTTGCCCTACTGACGTTGCCATCTTGAGTGAGTCCCCTCGTGGTTTTAATTTGCATTTGCCTGATAATTAGTGATGTGGAGCATCTTTTCATGTGACTGTAGGCCATCTGTATGCCCTCTTTGGGAAATGTCTATTCTGGTTCTCTGCCCATATTTTAATGGGTTCTTTGTTTTATAGTATATTTATCCAATATATATTGGATGTCAGCCCCTTATCAGATATATCACTTTCAGTTATGTTCTTCCTTACAGTAAGTTGCCTTTTCATTTTGTTGATGTTGTCCTTTACTATACAGAAACTTTAGATCGATGAAGCCCCTCTTGTTTATTCTTTCTTTAGTTTCCCTTGCCTGGGGAGGTGTGTCGAGAAAAAATTTACTCTTGCTGATTTTCAAGAGATTCATGCCCATCTTTTCTTTAAAAAGTTTTGTGCTTTCATGCCTTTAGGTATTTAATGCATTTTGAATTAAGTTTTGTGCATGATGTTAGACAGTGATGCAATACCATTCTCCTGCATGTAGATGTCTGGTTTTCCCAGCACCATTCATTGAAGAGACTGTCTTTTCCCCATTGTATATTCTTGCCTCTTTTGTCATATTTTAATTGACCATATAAGTGTGGGTTTATTTCTTAGTTATCTGTTCAGTTCCATTGATTCATATATTCTTGTGTCAGTACCATACTGTTTCATTCACTGCAGCTTTGTAGTATAGCTGTTTACCCCCAGCATTGTTCTTCATTGTCAAGGTTTCTTTGGCTCTTCAGGGTCTTTTGAGGTTGCATATAAATTTTAGGATCTTTTCCTCTAGTTGAGTGAAAAATGCCATTGGTTTTTTGATAGGGATTACATCGAATCTGTAGGTTGCTTTGGATAATATGGCCATTTTAACAATATTCAATCATCCTATCCAGGAGCATGGGATAGGTTTCCATTTATTTGTGTCTTCCTCAGTTTCTTTCATCAGTGTCTTAGAGTTTTGAGATTACAGGTCTTTATCTGCCTTGGTTGAATTTTATTCCCAGTGATTTTATCCTTTTTGAGGCAATCATAAATGGGATTCTTTCTTAAATCTCTTCCTGGTAGTTCATTTGTATGTGTAAATGTGGCAGATTTTTGCGCATTGGTTTTGTTTGCTGTGACTTTTACTGAGTTCATTTATTAATTCTAATAGTTTTTTGATGCAGTTTTTAGGGTTTTCTCTATACAGTATCATGTCACCTCTAAGTAGGGGCAATTTGACTTCTTCCTTAACAACTTGGATGCCTTTTACTTGTCTGGTTGCCGTAGCTAGGACTTTCAGGACTATGTTTAATAAAAGTGACAGTGGGCATTCTTGTCGTGTTCCTGACCTTAGAGGAAAAGCTTTCAGCTTTTTGCAATTCTGTGTGATGGCAGCTGTGAGTTTGTCATATATGGCCATTGTTATGTTGATGTATGTTCCCACTATACACACTTTGTTGAGTTTTTAGCATAAAAGCATGTTGGGTTTTGTGATCCTTTTTAGTACCTATTGTGATGATATAGTTTTTGTCCTTCCTTTTGTTAATGGGATGTGTCACATTGATTTGCAGGTATTTCACCATCTTTGCATCCCTGGAATAAATCCTACTTGTTCTTGGTTAATGAGTTTTGTAATGTATTTTTTAATTCAGTTTGCTGCTAATTTTTTTGAGGATTTTCACAAATGTGTTCACCAAGGATGGTGGTGTCTTAGTGTTCCTTTTTTGTTCTGTTTTTGTTGGATTTGGTATTGGGGTGATGCTGATCTAATAAAAAGGTGTGAAGTTTTCCTTCCTTTTCAAGGTTTAGAAGTAGTTTGAGAAAGGTAAATGTTAACTGTACTTTAAATGTTTGGTGGAAGTAATTTTTTAAAACCATCTGGTCCTTGAGTTTGTAGAGTGTTTTTTGTTTTTTTGTTTTTGATTATCAGTACAGTTCATTACTGTTAATCTGTCAGTGGAGATTTTCTATTTCTTCTGTCTGGTTCAGTTTTGGAATATTATGCATTTCTAGGAGCTTTTTATAACAGCCTCTTGCAGTCCTTTGTGTTTCTGTTGTGTCAGTTAGCTTTTCTTTCATTTCTGAGTTGAGCTGTCTATTCATTTACACATGGCCATCCTTTTGCCTCGTCTCCATTTGTTGATGTTGGTGAACTCTAAGTAAGAAAATGGAAGAATAAAGTCTAAAGACCCTGTTTTCTGTGTGGAAGTGCTTTCATTTCTTTGGCGAGGTTCAAGATTCTGTAATTTATTGGGTCCATTTGTGAACTCTCTGTTCTATTTCATTTATTTGTGTGTATTTATTTATTTATATTTTATTAATGAGGAGAAAAGTAGTGCAATTTATAGTGTGGCTTGACATTTAAATCATAAGTTTCATCTTAACACACCTGCCCAATAGAAGGGTGAATGACCTGTGGAAACCTCTGGTAGGTGTTTGTTCTAGACATCAACATCAAGACAGCTGGGTTTTTAAAATGGAGGGTGTCAAGCACACATTTGGTTTTGACTGGTAAAGCAGGTGATTAGAACTAGTTGAGTTTTAGGTGTTTGAAAATATTCAGGTTAATGAAGACAGGTTTACAGATCAGGATAATACTGTAGACTGGAAATACAATTTGTTCACTTAATCTAGTGCAGTTTTATAACTTTCTAATATGTAAGTTGCTTGCCTCCTGAAATTGGAGTTACATGCTTGGCAAGTCTGTTATCCACTTGCAGCCAGGTGGATCCTTGTTTTTGGAGCACAGATAACAAACAGGGCAACTAATAAGATGTGTTCTGATATTTTTTTTCTAGAAGTTTGGTAGTTAGTTTGATGATTTTTTAATGGCAAGGCAAAATCTAATTTCTCAGTCATCTTCTGGATCCATTAGGATGAAATAGGGATTGCTGCTTTGGACAGTTACCGTGAAGTCTCAGTCAAGGGCTGTCAAGTTCTGTTTCTTCAGTGGTTTCTATCAGGGCAGAGAAGGTGTCAGTGCTTTTGTGGTTGGGAGACTTGTTGTTTGGGGTCATTCTGATGCCGGGGTTTTTGTTCACGAAGCCGAAGAATGAGCTTCACAAACACTCAAGGTAGGAGAGCAAGGTACAGGCTTTTATTTAGGGATAAAGTGAAAGAGCAGAGCTCGTGGCTCACACCAGGAGGGGCAAGAGAGTCCCTGTGTGAATTCATTTTAAATATATTCCTTTAATTATTGTAGCTGTGCAATTAAGTTTGAAATTTTAACATTTGAGTTCAACTTTTTCTTTATCATTGTATAGATGAACAGGTATTCAAATGAGTTGTCAATTCCTGCAATATAGTGTGGTAAGGTTATTGTTGGGATTACTTGGGGTCTCTAAGTCAATTTGAGGAAAATGGACATCTTAGTAATGGAATTTTGATCATGGGCAGTATATCTCTGTTGTTTTGTTTTTTCTTTCATTGCTGTCAAAAATGTTTCACATGTTTTTCCCCAGAGATCTACAAGTATTTTGTTGCATTTATATTTGAGCATTTGTATTTTTGCATTTTTTAGTTTTGGTGGATATAAATGATACTGTTTCTTACATATTCCAATCATATATTAATGGTTGACTGAAAATCAGAAATTTTTATGTTCACTTTGATCTTGGGATCCCATCTGGGCACAGAACATCAGGCTCCATTTCTGTTTGAACGTAACCATATATTTTCACTGAGTAATCATATATTGGATTTGAGCCCTTTACCAGGACTTCTAAGAAGGGGCCCAACCATCAGTAGTGACTATGTTTGAGCTACGGGAGGCCTGATCCTGCCTTTTCTGGCACACATTGCGCACGTGTGCTCCTCCTGTGCACTCTGGTACGTTTGCTAGAATGAAGACTTGAGCTTTTGTATCTGCAGGACCCAGGAGGCTGGGCAGCAACTTTGGGATGACTTGGGAGCCCACTCCACCAGGAGGAAAATGCATCCTGCGTGGGGTCCTGACACCTGCAGATGGAGCTTTGCCATGATTTCTTCTGGATGTTTTTGTAAAGAGTGAGTACAGAACCTGCCATTTTCTATCATATTCCTAAATGCTTCCTTTATTTAAGTTCTCATATAGTATTGTAACATTTTTTTTTTTTAAGTGTTGCATAAAATTTCTTAGAAGGGTAAAGAGGGCTGGTGTTATCTATACAATAAAACTGTTATGAAAGACCAGAATTAGATTATATAATAGCTCCAGGGTCTGGGGCATAGTGTGTGCCCAGAAAGAATAATATTTTGTGAATTTAAAATGCTTTATGGAAGCAGATCAAGTGAGGAATGAGCCAGCTCTTAGAGCTTTGTGCCCTTGTGTGAATCATCTTTAAAGATCTGACCCTGTAATAATTAATGCGCAATGTTCCTCATTCACTGAGGGTTTCTAAGGATTAACGTTATATTATTCTGTATCATTCTGATTCAGGATTATTTCTGTAGAGAAATGCCACTTCAGCATCATATACACAGTCATAAAATTCATATCAAGAAATGGGACCAGTCAGTCTTCCCTGCAACCTGAGGCAAAGAGAAAAAAGTCACACCCTAGTAAGTCCCTTCACTCACCTGTATTGTTACTTTTCCAACATTAAAGTAATTGAGATCCACTGAAAAGTGGAAGTTTAAGTACATTAAAATTCAGAACATTATTTTGAGTTCTACTATTTTATTGATACCAAACCAGAATTTAGTATGCTTTTATGTCCCTAGCTTTTGAAAAGCTAACTTATCAATATGTTGATATCCCTTGTGGCTTGTCATTTTCAAATGGGATTATCATTGTGCTTGATGATTTCTCCTGAATGAGTGTTGAACATAATTTTTAAAAATTAACTTCCTTCACTAATATGTTCTTTGCCAGACCTCTGTGTGAATGTATTTGTTAAAAACATGCATAAAGTAACCAAGGGAACATCTATCTATTTTGATACATGATTTGAGTGAGCAAATTTTATGAATCAGGTTTAGAACAAAATACGATGATGTCTTTTGTCTCCATGCCACCTACTGGATGCTGCTCAACACCATCTAAGGTGAAGTTGTTACCAAATGAGACACACCTGTTTCCACTCAGTCAGCATACAGCAAAGCCAAACACTGACCTGAGCAGTGAAACCAAACCCTGACTTTGGGATGTGGTTTTTTTTAACATAGGGAAAGAAGGTGGGCGTTCCCCAAGCAAGGAGAACGGATAGCTAAAGTTTGAAGCCCTGCACTCACTATTGGCTTACAAGCAAGGGCTTGTAAAGGTTATGGGAAAGGGTTGCAGGATGTGTGATGAGCTTGTGGCATTGTTCTGACGGGTCCGTGGTGAGGTGACGGGACTGTTTGAGGAGTGTTAGCTGTCAGCCTTCTGGCGCCACTGAGGCTAGAGTTCACTTGCTCATTGTCAGGAGGTGGCTCGTCTGGTGGAGCCTAAATACCTGTAAAACAAGTCAAGGATACGTGAGTCAAGAGTCAGTCTGTGGCCTTGAGGGGGAAATCAGAGTCCTGGGCCATTTTAGTTTGCTTTACCTTGGTTTGCAAACCCCATTTTCTTTCTTCTTAACTTACACATTCTGATTCCCATACTGTGGGTCATATTTGATGGACCCAGTCTTCTATATCATTGAGATGTCTGAGGGCCTTTATTAGACAGGGAATGCCTGTGCAGTCACAAAACACCTTTAGGACTGAAATCACCGTAACGCTTAAGAGCCAAAACATTGGATGCTTTTTCTAAATGACATGCATTTATGGAAAACAGATTTCCTTAGGTTCCAAGTAGAAATCTGAAGGTACTTTACTTTTGTGTATCTTGGTTTCTGAGATAACAGTGAGATGTTTCTAATCTCCTTCCTATTTCATGTGCTTCCTTCTTGTAATAATTGCAAATTCAAGTTTCTTTTTAGCATGCACATTCCTTTACTTTTTTGGTCTATTTTGAGCTTCAGAAAAAATGTACATAAACCTTGCTTTAACTTTACATTCCTCTAATATACTTTCTACCTAATGTTCTTTATTGGTAAGCTAGATGACAGGCATTCTAACAAGCATGAGGAATTACATATTGTCCTGGTTTTTCACTAGAGCTGTTTTTTAACCATTTGTTTATGATTCATATGATCATCTCATCATGATCAAGTGCATTAAGTTTGAGAGTCTGTCTGTGCCAGCGTGCTTCTGAGTTTAGCACTGTGTATTTTACGTGTTACAACTCCTGAGGGAGTTTTCTTAATTACTAAAGGAATCTAAAATTTTCTGGACTATTCACATGGGTTTTGTTTTAGTTTCTCATATCTATTGTATAGAATCTTTATTTTACAAGGGTGTCTATGTCTATAAAACCTATAGCATGCTGTAGGATTTACTTCTGAATTGCTTTCATGGAGGAAGCCTGACACAGATTCACACACAGGGGAAGTAGGTGTACAGTCAGGGATTGTCTGCTTGAATTGTGGACAGTATCTGACCATGGAATTCAGATGCTTTCTACCAATGCTTCTATTAATTCTCATAATGGTTAATTTCCTGTGACCTTGGAATAATTGAATTTCTCTTAAATATTTAAAGAGCGTATGTATTATATCTCACAATGTAATATTTCAAGTTTACATATTTGTACTAAAGCCAGAAACATTTTCAATTTACTGTTTTTAATTTTCAAATTCATAAAGTATATACGTGTGCCTTATTAAAGTTTTACATTCATACAACATACTTCCAAATTTATATCGTCTCATTGTGTTTTTAAAAACGAGTGAACTTATAATCACGCTGCTTGGTTAAATTGTCAGTTTTCAGGAGAGTCTTAAAATTATCAGGAGACACCTAAAATTTATTTCCAGTACTCAAAATACCATTCCACAGTGCTAATTTGCATAGAATTTAGTAATATTTTGTATCAAGATTTGGATTCAGCATAGTGTATATTCTCCTTTGATATTCCATGTATTAACTTTTGAGTCATGTTAACATGTGTCAAAGTGCACCAATTCCATGTAGTCCCCTACGGCAGCACAGGGGATGTCTGTTCATCACATAGCCCACATACCTCTGCACCATGAATTCCCCTCAAGGTCACGTTGCTCCTTCCTGCCGCTTGCCCGGTAATTTGTCCTTAGAGAATCCCACCCCAACAGAGCCAGAGTGGTGATTCTCTCTCTCCAGTCCCCTCTTCATGCTGCTGGGTCATACCTGCAGGGACAGACTCAGAGCAGCACCATGCAAGAAGCAAAATGACAGCTGAGACCCCAGCTTCTGTCCTCCGTCAGCCTCGTGGAGAGGACTGGATGCAGTAGTTTGGGGGCGCCATGGGCCTTAACGGGAGGAGCGGCAGTAAGAGGGAATGCCCTTGTCCCTGTCCTGTGCCCTGTGGCAAGGGTTCGAGAGTTTTCATAGCAGCCAGGTGAGGAAAGGCGTCATGATAGAAAAAGGGGTTTAAAGTTCTCAGTGTTTCCCCAGGCTCCACAAATTATCCGTCACACTGAAGGTACAGTAACAATACAATACTCATGTACTGCCTTCTAAATGTTCAGTTTCTTACAAGGTTGATTAGGTTTAGCTTTACAACTTGGTTCATCTGGGGTAAATCAAGCTCTTCGTCTGTAACGTATTTTGTGTTCAGATTGACTTAATGGCATAGTATGAACAGTCATTTAGAAGAGTGTTTTCAGATAATTTCAGACTTACAGAAAACCTGCAATATCCCTGATGTTCCTTCATTCAGATTTTCCAGTGGTCACTGCACCACTACATTTGCACCATCATAGAAAATTGTCCACTGTATTTTTCCAATTAGAGGCATAATTTACCACAGAAATCCTACATGACCCACATTAGAAAATCAAAATTGTTGATAATTCTTACCTGAAGACCAGCTTTAAATATCAGTAAGTGCATCAACTATGAGAAAAATATGTCTGCATTCTGGACCATAGACTTTCTGTCATTTTCATGACCTCACTAAGAATTTTGCATCTATTTTCAATAAGAATATTGGTCTGCAGTCATGTTTTTTCATGGCATCCTAATCTGGATTGATGTCAGGGTAGTGGTGGCCTCATAGAGTGAGCTTGGAAGTGCTCTGTACTCTTCAGTTTTTTCGAAGAGTTTGAGAAAGATTGACATGAATTCTTTAAGAGTTTGGTAGAATTCTCCAGCGAAGCTCTCCGACTACCAGAATCTCTTGTACAGCAAGTGTTCTCCTTTTTTTCATTCATTTATTCTTTCATCAAATATTTATTTATTTTATTTTGGTATCATTAATACACAATCACATGAGCAACATTGTGCTTACTAGATCCCCCCCATTATCACGTGCCCACCACATACCACATTACAGTCACTGTCCATCTGTGTACTAAGATGCTATAGAGTCACTACTTCTCTTCTCTGTGCTTTACTGTCTTCCTCGTTCCCCCGACTATGCTATGGGTGCTAATTGTAATGCCCATTACTCCCCTTCTCCCTACCTTCCCACCCACTCTCGCCAGTCCCTTTCCCTTTGGTAACCATTAGTCCAGTGTTGGGTTCTGTGAGTCTGCTGCTGCTATGTTCCTTCAGTTTTTGCTTGGTTGTTAACACTGCACAGATGAGTGAAATCATTTGGTACTTGTCTTTCTCCACCTGGCTTATGTCACTGAGCATAATACCCTCTAGCTCCATCCATGTTTTTGCACATGGTGGGATTTGCTTCTTTCTTATGGTTGGATAGTATTCTATTGTGTATATAGAATACTCCTCTTTATCCATTCATCTACTGATGGACACTTAGGTTGCTTCCATTTCTTGGCTATTGTAAATAGTGCTGCAATAAACATGGGGGAGGGGGGTTGCATATGTCTTTTTGAACCTGAGAATTTGTTTTCTTTATGTACATTCCTAGGAGTGGAATTCCCAGGTTACATGGTATTTCTATTTTGAGTTTTTTGAGGAACCTCCATACTACTTTCCACCGTGGTTGAACTACTTTACATTCCCACCAGCAGTGTGGGACTGTTCCTCTTTCTCCCCATCCTCGCCAGCATTTGTTGTTCCTGATCTTTTGATGTTGGTCATCCTAACTGGTATGAGGTCAATATTGTGGTTTTAATTTGTATATCCCTGATAATTAGCAATGTGGAGCATCTTTTCATGTGCCTGATTGCCATCTGAATTTCTTCTTTGGCGAAGTGTCTGTTCATATCTTCCACCTATTTTTTAGAACGGTTATTTCCTTTTTGGGTGTTGAGGTGTGTGAGTCATGTATTTTGGATGATAACCCCTTGTTGGATATGTCATTTACAAATATATTCTCCCATACTCTAGGATGCATTTTTGTTCTGCTGATGGTGTCCTTTTCTGTACAGAAGCTTTTTAACATGATGCAGTCCCATTTGTTCATTTTTTATTTTGTTTCCCTTGCCTGAGGAGATGAGTTCAAGAAAAAGTTGCTCATGTTTATATTCAAGAGATTTTTGGCTATGTTTTCTTCTTAAGAGTTTTATGGTTTCACGACTTACATTCAGGTCTTTGATCCATTTTGAGTTTGCTTTTGTGTATGGGATTAGACAACAATCCAGGTTCATTCTCTTGCATGTAGCTGTCCAGTTCTGCCAACACCAGTTGTTGAAGAAGCTGTCATTTCCCCATTGTGTGTCCATGCCTCCTTAATTTTATATTAATTGGTCATATATGCTTGGGTTGATATCTGGGTTCTCTTGTCTGTTCCATTGTTGCACGGGTCTGTTCTTGTGCCCGTACCAAATTGTCTTAATTACTGTGGCTTTGTAGTAGAGCTTGAAGTCGGGGAGAATGATCCCCCCAACCCTCCACTTTTTCTTTTTTCTCAGGATTGTTTTGGCTATTTGAGTTCTCTATGGTTCCATACAAATTGTAGAACTATTTGCTATAGTTCATTGAAGAATGCTGTTGGTATTTTGATAGAGATTGCATTGAATCTGTAGATTGCTTTAGGCAAGATGGCCGTTTTGACAGTATTAATTCTTCCTATCCTTGAGCACAGGATGTGTTTCTATTTGTTGGTATCTTCTTTAATTTCTCTCCTGAGTGTCTTGTAGTTTTCAGAGTACATGTCTTTTACTTCGTGGTTAGGTTTTTTCCTCGGTATTTTATTGTTTTTGATGTAAATGTGCATGGAATTGTTTTCCTGATTTCTATTTCTGCTCATTTATCGTTAGTGTATAGGAATGCAAGAGATTTCTGTGTATTAGTTTTGTATCCTGCAAATTCGCTGAATTCAGATATTAGATCCAGCAGTTTTGAAGTGGATTATTTAGGGCTTTTGATGTACAATATCATGTCATCTGCAAACAGTGAAAGTTTAACTTCTTTCTTACCAATCTGGATGCCCTTTATTTCTGTGTGTTGTCTAATTGCTGTGGCAAGGACCTCCATAACTATGTTGAATAAAAGTGAGAAGGGTGGGAATCCTTGTCTTGTTCCTGATCTTAAAAGGAAAGACTTTCAGCTTCTCGCTGTTTACTATGATGGTAGCTGTCGGTTTATCATATATGGCCTTTATGTTGAGGGTACTTGCCCTCTATACTCATTTTGTTGAGAGTTTATATCATGAATGGATGTTGAAGTTTGTCGAATGCTTTTTCAACGTCCATGTAGATGATCATGTGGTTTTTGTCCTTCTTTCTGTTAATGGCTTTTCTCATATTGTACCTTCCTTGAACCCCTGGAATAAATGCTACTTGATCATGGTGGATGATCTTTTTGATGATAATTTTGAATTCTGTTTGCTAATATTTTGTTGAGTATTTTTGCATCTATGTTCATCAGGGATATTGGTGTGTAATTTTCTTTATTTTGTGGTGTCTTTGCATGGTTTTGGTATTAGAGTGATGC
The DNA here is from genome assembly GCF_030020395.1 of Manis pentadactyla. Classification (NCBI taxonomy): domain Eukaryota; kingdom Metazoa; phylum Chordata; class Mammalia; order Pholidota; family Manidae; genus Manis; species Manis pentadactyla. Next base: position 66,395,780 of record NC_080034.1, read on the forward strand.
TGGCATCATAGAATGAGTTTGGGAGTATTCCCTCCTCCTCTACTTTTTGGCAAACTAAGGAGGATGGGTGTTAGGTCTTCTCTAAACGATTCATTAAATTCAGTGGTTTAGGCATCTGATCTGGGGGTTTTGTTCTTTAGGTAGTTTTTTGATTACCAGTTCAGTTTTGTTGCTGGTAATTGGTCTGTTCAGATTTTCTGTTTTTCTTGAGTCAGTCTTGGAAGGTTGTATTTTTCTAGGAAGTTGTCCATTTTTTCTAGGTTATCCAGTTTGTCAGCATATGATTTTTCATAGTATTCTATCATCATTCTTTGTATTTTTGTGGTGCCCATAGTGATTCTTCCTTTATCATTTCTGATTCTGCTTACTTGTGTAGAGTCCTTTTTTTCTTGTTAAGTCTGGCTAGGGACTTACCTATTTTGTTTATTTTCTCTAAGAAACAGCTCCCACTTTCATTGATTCTTTCTGTTTTATCTTTCTCGATTTTATGTATTTGTGCTCTAATCTTATGTCCCTCCTTCTGCTGACTTTGGCCCTCATTTGTTCATCTTTTTGTAGTTTCACTGTGAGTTTAGACTGTTTATATGGGACTGTTCCTCTTTTCTGAGGTAGGCCTGTATCGCAGTATACTTCCCTCTTAGGACGGCCTTTGCTGAGTACCACAGAGAGTGTCAGAACAGACTCCTGTAAGTGTCTGGCCAGCTAGGCTGAGGGACGGCAAGAAAAAATGGCACCCCACAGCCCCTCTTCCCCTGGATACATCTCCAGCATATCCCATCCCTCTGACACACATCCCAATGTTAATCCATAACTCACATATAATTTAGGTGCTTTTCAAACTGCTGGGTCTCAGATGGATCATCAGCACACCCGTCCTCCAGGAGCAGAGGCTAGGCCTCCGAGAGTCCTCTGGCCGTCCCAGAGTTCAGCCACACTGATTCTCAAAGCCAGAGGGCTCATCTTCCTGGGGCGGCCCTGGTGTCGGCTTCATCCCCTCACCCCCCATGCCTGCTTCCTCTCATTCATGGGGGTTGGGGCAGGACAGGAGATGGGGCTGACCACAGCTCTGCCCTTTTACCCTTCTCAGTGTGGCCTCTTCTTGTCATTAGCTATGGAAATTCTGTTTTGTCTTTAGGTTATTTCCAGAGTGGGGCATATTGCATGTAGTTTCCTAGGTGTGTACATGAGAAGAGGTGATCCCAGGGTTTTTCTGCCACGGTCTTCTCAGAATCCCCTCTGTAGCCTACTTTTCTAGGCCTTAATTCCCTCATCTGCAATGTGAAGAATATATATATATATATATATATATAAGCAGGCCTTTAAGATTAATTCTCTTTTAGGTAAGATATTCCAAAAGTCTTTTTATAAACTAATTACCAGGAAATAAAGGATTCTGGAAGTACACTTACAAAGAGAAAGGTGGTTTTTTTAAAAAAAGAAGGTAACATTGTTTTATTTGAGCTATAGTTAAATTTACTGAAAATTGTTTAGCCAGAAATAATTTGGTAAATGATCAATTCACTGAATGACTAACAGACCTAAAACCGTCAGACCAGACACCTTAATCCAGGTTTAAAACATTCACCACAGGTATTTCAGGCAAGGCCTAGAATAGGTACAGTTTCCAATTCTGAAAAATGTAAGTTCATTCATTCATTTATATAACATTGATCAGTCAGGAAGTGCTAGGCATCCCAAATATTAATGTGAGAAATTGACAGTTGCCTAGGACTGCAGATCTGAGAGGAAATACTTGAAGCAAACGTTTGGTGATACTAAAACTTAAAGAACAAAACAACAGCAAAGAAAAATATCAGCAAGGGATATGGCTGGTAATTGTAGGTCTGCTTTTGTTATGTAGCTGTATTCCTATTATTGTTATGTGTGTATGCAATTTAATTAGTAGTTTGATAAAACCTGTACATGCTTATGTTACTCTACAAGAAGATATGTCAAAGAAATAATCAATCTTCCCATGTTTTCTTCTGTCTGCTACTTCTGTAGCTTTTCTTCTTCCTTCCTAATTACAACCCTTAAATAGAATTCATGCCTCATATCAAATTTACCGAGTATCATAGTTCTTCCAAGTGGTAAAGATACCTCAAGACAAATGCTGGGCATAGAAGCCACAGGGCATAAATCTGCAAAGAAGTAAAAAGCTAACCTTGTCAAACAATATTGCTTCTCTCTCACCGACTTTACATTTCCCTGTATGGCCCCGGAAGATGACTGGTTAGCCAGAGATGGGTAAGATTCCTCAAGGGAGGAACAACCTAAGACAGGCACAGTCGCAGGGGGGCCATCAGGTGAGAAATTGGGGATCAACAGAGGTGAGGCTTAGAACTTCACCCCCCCTGTTTTGAGAGAAATCTTCTGCATACATGGATGTTTTGTCGCCCATGTCTAGATTGGATTAACACACAGTCTACAGGCACAGACCTGATCATCTACATTTGCCCTCTTAGAGCACTAAATTATGTTTTCTACCTTTATCTTGCATCTACCTACCACTCCAGCATTTTATCTAAAAAAAAGATAATAATAATAAGGGAGAAATGTGGGATTCACATATAAATCAAGTATAAAAATCAAATCTGACTTGATTGTTTATAGTTCATGATGCGTGATCAAAACTGAAAGTTTCTGTTATATCACTGCCCTTGCACTGTTCCCCATGTAAGAACTTATTCACTATGTAAGAAGTTGTTCACCATGTAAGAACTTGTTCGTTATGCTTCAGAAGATTGGAGACTGTTGAGAATTAGGCTTGGGGTGGATTAATGATTGTGCATTGAGTCCCCTATACAGAATTTTATTGTTAACCACCATTTGATCAAGAAATATGAGAGATGCCCTCTCAAACAAACAAACAAACAAAATGAACTCAAAATTGATCATAGGCCAACATGTGAAGTGTAAGAGTTTCAGAAGAGAACACAGAACTATTCAGGAGTAGGAGAAGGGGAAGAGTTCTTGGCACCAAAGCGCAATGCATAAATTAAAGATTGATAACTGGGATTATCTCAAAATGCAAATTAAAAGCATAAATACATACCAGTAGACTAACCCATTCAATGGCTACATTTAAAGACTAATAATAACAAACATTGGCAAGAGTTTGAAGCATTTGGAACTCTCAACATTGCAAGTGGGAATATGAAACAATACAACCACTTTAGAAAATCTTAAAAATAAACACTGTATCTCCTAGCAATCCCACTTCTTAGTACTTACCTAAGACAAATGGAAAAATATACCCACATGGAAATGATTCAAATGTTCATAGTGGCTTCATTCACAACAGCCCGAAACTAGAAATAATACCCACTAACTGGAGAGTGGATTTTGAAAAGTGCTACATCTATATAAGGAAATACCACTTTCTAATAAAAAGAAAAAGAAGTGTTGATACACACATTATCAATGAATCTTAAACTAATTAGGCTGAAGGAAGGAAGTCAGATGAAATAGTGTACATATTGCATGGTTCCCATTTTATAAATTTACAGGAAAAGAAAACTACGTTGTCAAAAAGCAAATTACTAGTTGCCTGTGGCCAGGAGTAGAGAGAAAACTGCACTGTAAAGGGGCAGAAGGAATCATTGGGAGGTAATCGAAATGCTATTTGCTTGATTGTGATTGTAGATTCATAATTGAATAATATATATAAATGTGATCGAATTGTACACTTTAAGTGGATGTGTTTATTATTCTGAAGTTTATTATACTTCAGAATAGGTTTTTTTTAAATCCCCAAACTTGAGGTTGGAATATATTGGCTCTTTCTCATGTGATGGCATTGTTCTTCAGTTTGATTAGTGTGTGGATTACATGCATGTATACATTTGTCTAAACCCCTCAAACTCTGTACCTAAGATTTATGCGTTTTACTATATGCAAGTATGCTTCAAAAAAAGAAAAATCTCAGTAAGTTGGCAAATCATTCAGTGAAAGCTGACTTTTGGTGGAATGGGTTCCCTCATTTACTTATTTACTGCTCCCCTCCCTATTAAACCATCCTGAAGTATATAAACTCAAACAAAAATGGGAGCAACAAAAGGAACATAAAGACAGCAACGATATAAAGGGACAAGTGAGACTTGATCACACGTCCTATTAAGACCTGAACACGGGCCGGTGGACAGGGGACTCTGGTTGTCAGTGAGACAGGAAGTCCAGTTACTTAGACAGCTCAGTGTCCACAAGGCACAGTGAACACAGACCAGTTGCTCATGAGACGTTTAGCTATACTTTGGAGTATCATTTATGAAGAGTAATGGGAATATTGAAATAAAAACTCACATTTAAATAAAATTTCATAATCTTAAAAAAATTCTGAATAATAGAAACATTCTAAAATCAATTCATTTGAGGTAATTTTTCTAATCTTGAAATACTTGAAAGTAATAAATTTATTTGCCATTTTCCTCAAGTATTTCTCCATCTTCTATCTTAACTTCGTTCAGGAAGAAAACTTTCCTACTCTTTGCCTTTTCCATGTTACTTAGAGGCCACTTCAGACCTGCCTGGTCTCCAGTCGGGCTTCTTTCCCTCACATCCAGGCAGTCCTCTCTCCAAGAAAAGAGCCTCATTATTTACCTGCTTTTCTAGCTCTAGTTCTCAGGCCCTAAGTCAGACCATCTTTATTTGTTAAGTGGACATTTGAGACAACTTTCTGTCCCGACCTCTGCATCCTTTTTCAGACTCATCACCTACTCAAGGTGACGTTCTGGGATCGCCTGAGTCAGAGTGACCCGAGTCTGAGGTCCCAGTTAGAGATGCTTGTCCTTTGAGGAGAGGACGCTCTCCCACTTAACCTCTGTAGAGAATGTGCCTGTATAGAGTAGGTGCCTCAAGTGTCTTAAGTAGCGGAAACTGTCTTTATGATGACGCATCACAGCCTAATAGTATACTGGTATGTGTTACAGTGTAGAGTGAACTTTACTCATTTACTATGATTATTTCATTCAGTCTGAAAAAACATAAACCTTTTCTTCTCTCTCACCATAGTATTTATAGAAATGAATGTGTTACTGCTAGTGATTTAAATTAGTAACTGTAGAAAGGAGAATTATAATGGTATAAAAGGCTTAATCTGTCACCATCTCTATCTTCTTAGTCATCTTTTTTCACTTTATCCTGTTTCTTTTAGATCTTAAAGATTATTTTCAGGAACCATTTACTATCTTAGTCTTAGAAATTAAGGAAAGAATAAACTCCTTTTTATGCATAATTTCTGAATGATGTAAAAGCATAGGAATCAAATGATATAAATTGTATTTGCCTTTTCTAAGGAAAAGTTTATTGACAAAAAATACTTCTTTTTTTCATCACCCACAATTGTTTTGAGTGTTGAGTGAATTAAAGTTTTAATACAAGCTTGATATTTTCCTAACAATCCAGTTCTCATTTTATGAAATCCCGGAGTCAGAAGATAGCCGGTTACATGAATCGCCCTTAGATAGTATTTATTTATAAATGCCAAAAGCAAAAATGTAAATGATGTCATTTGTCAGGTGAATTTTGGTCACCAAAATAATCTGTACCTTTTTGGACACAGGTATATTTTCCTAGCTGAATAAAATATAACTGTGTAAAAATTATAACTGGATAAAAAAAACGATTAATTGATGGAACCCTTGAAATTCAGTCAAAAGCTCCCCATGCTGGTGAACATAAAGCTGTTCTGCTGGCTTCCTTCTTAGTGTTTCATGGTGTAAAAATGCAGTTAGTACAAGTGCTGATCCCACTGACTTCATTTGAAATCTCAGCAAAAATTCTCTCGTCAGAATTAATATTTAAAATGGGAATTACTGAACAGATTTAGTTTAGATATTTTTTTGACATGTAGACACTGAGTATATGCATTGGTTTTTTCTGTAACCCTGCCATAGCATCATCTTGACTGTGCTTTCATGCCTGAATATTGTGATGAGTATCAAGTATAAAAATGTCTTTGTAATATCAGTGAAGTACATGTAGTGGCTAATACCCCAGGTTTTAGAGAGAGACAGTCCTGGGTTCAAATCACACATTTCTGTTCCTTATTGCCAGGGCACCTCAGGAAACGATTTAACCTCACTTGGTGTGTGATTCCCTCAATGGTAATACAGGGACAGTAAAACCCACCTTCCTAGGTAAAATGATTATGAAGATTAAAGTAAAGAGTGCATTCAAAATGCCTCGGACAAAGCACGGTGCTTGGACTGTGGGGTCTAACTGTCCTCCATGATGGGGAAGAGCAGTGCTTGTGTCCATGGCACCCACTGTGTGAGGTCATCATGTGCCATAATTCTGAGCCTGGCACCACAGCATAAAAGGCAGTCAGGACTGCTGGCTCTGGCTGCAGAAGTGCCAGAGTGGTTCAGGTGAATCCTGCTTTGAGATTCTTTGAAGGAATAAGAAACATTTAAAAATTTTCTTAACGTTCACAGCAAAGGAATTCTCTGTCAAAAAAGAAGTATAAGGTAATTTAAAATTTTTTAGAAAGGTTACTTTGAAAGGATGCTTTTCCTATGTCTGGAAATACTACTTTGGACTCCAAATAAGGTCATGTAACAGTGTATTTGTTTTGATTGCCTTACGGAGGACAAACAGCTCTTCTTTATTACCTATGCATTAAGCAGGCTTCTTCCTGTAATACACTAGCGTTATGCTTTTGTATGTTTCCATAAACCTTTTTTTTCTTCTCTCTCACCGTAGTATTTATAGAAATGAATGTGTTACTGAAAGATTTAAATTAGTAACTGTAGAAAGGAGAATTATAACGGTATAAAAGGCTTGATCTGTCACCATCTCTATCTTCTTAGTCATCTTTTTTCTCTTTATCCTGTTTCTTTTAGATCTTAAAGATTATTTTCAAGAACCATTTACTATCTTAGTCTTAGAAATAAAGAAAAAAAGAATAAACTTTTTATGCATAATTTCTGAATGATGAAAAAGCATAGGAATCAAATGATATAAATTTAATTTGCTTTTTCTAAGGAAAAGCTTACTGAGAAAAAATACTACTTTTTTTCGTCACCCAAAATTGTTTTGACTGTTGAGTGAATTAAAGTTTTAATACTAGGTTGAGATTTTCCTAACAATCCATTTCTCATTTTATGAAATCCTGGAGTTCGAAGATAGCCCAATATATGAAACACTCTTAGAAAGTATTTATTTATAAATGCCAAAAGCAAAATGTAAATGATGTCATTTGTCAGGTGAATTTTGGACATCAACATAATCTCTACCTTTTTGGACACAGGTATATTTTCCTATCTGAATAAAATATAACTGTGTAAAAATTATTACTGGATAAAAAAAAGATTAATTGATGGAACCCTTGAAATTCAGTCAAAATCTCCCCATGCTGGTGAACATAAAGCTGTTCTGCTGGCTTCCTTCTTAGTGTTTCATGGTGTAAAAATGCAGTTAGTACAAGTGCTGATCCCACTGACTTCATTTGAAATCTCAGCAAAAATTCTCTCGTCAGAATTATTATTTAAAATAGGAATTACTGAACAGCTTTAGTTTAGATATTTTTTTGACGTGTAGACACTGAGTATATGCATTGGTTTTTTCTGTAACCCTGCCATAGCATCATCTTGACTGTGCTTTCTTGCCTCAATATTGTGATGAGTATCAAGTATAAAAATGTCTTTGTAATATCAGTGAAGTACATGTAGTGGCTAATACCCCAGGTTTTAGAGAGAGACAGTCCTGGGTTCAAATCACACATTTCTGTTCCTTATTGCCAGGGCACCTCAGGAAACGATTTAACCTCACTTGGTGTGTGATTCCCTCAATGGTAATACAGGGACAGTAAAACCCACCTTCCTAGGTAAAATGATTATGAAGATTAAAGTAAAGAGTGCATTCAAAATGCCTCGGACAAAGCACGGTGCTTGGACTGTGGGGTCTAACTGTCCTCCATGATGGGGGAAGAGCAGTGCTTGTGTCCATGGCACCCACTGTGTGAGGTCATCATGTGCCATGATTCTGAGCCTGGCACCACAGCATAAAGGGCAGTCAGGACTGCTGGCTCTGGCTGCAGAAGTGCCCAGAGTGGTTCAGGTGAATCCTGCTTTGAGATTCTTTGAAGGAATAAGAAACATTTAAAAATTTTCTTAACGTTCACAGCAAAGGAATTCTCTGTCAAAAAAGAAGTATAAGGTAATTTAAAATTGTTTTAGAAAGGTTACTTTGAAAGGATGCTTTTCCTATGTCTGGAAATACTACTTTGGACTCCAAATAAGGTCATGTAACAGTGTATTTGTTTTGATTGCCTTACGGAGGACAAACAGCTCTTCTTTATTACCTATGCATTAAGCAGGCTTCTTCCTGTAATACACTAGCGTTATGCTTTTGTATGTTTCCATAAACCTTTTTTTTCTTCTCTCTCACCGTAGTATTTATAGAAATGAATGTGTTACTGAAAGATTTAAATTAGTAACTGTAGAAAGGAGAATTATAACGGTATAAAAGGCTTGATCTGTCACCATCTCTATCTTCTTAGTCATCTTTTTTCTCTTTATCCTGTTTCTTTTAGATCTTAAAGATTATTTTCAAGAACCATTTACTATCTTAGTCTTAGAAATAAAGAAAAAAAGAATAAACTTTTTATGCATAATTTCTGAATGATGAAAAAGCATAGGAATCAAATGATATAAATTTAATTTGCTTTTTCTAAGGAAAAGCTTACTGAGAAAAAATACTACTTTTTTTCGTCACCCAAAATTGTTTTGACTGTTGAGTGAATTAAAGTTTTAATACTAGGTTGAGATTTTCCTAACAATCCATTTCTCATTTTATGAAATCCTGGAGTTCGAAGATAGCCCAATATATGAAACACTCTTAGAAAGTATTTATTTATAAATGCCAAAAGCAAAATGTAAATGATGTCATTTGTCAGGTGAATTTTGGACATCAACATAATCTCTACCTTTTTGGACACAGGTATATTTTCCTATCTGAATAAAATATAACTGTGTAAAAATTATTACTGGATAAAAAAAAGATTAATTGATGGAACCCTTGAAATTCAGTCAAAATCTCCCCATGCTGGTGAACATAAAGCTGTTCTGCTGGCTTCCTTCTTAGTGTTTCATGGTGTAAAAATGCAGTTAGTACAAGTGCTGATCCCACTGACTTCATTTGAAATCTCAGCAAAAATTCTCTCGTCAGAATTATTATTTAAAATAGGAATTACTGAACAGCTTTAGTTTAGATATTTTTTTGACGTGTAGACACTGAGTATATGCATTGGTTTTTTCTGTAACCCTGCCATAGCATCATCTTGACTGTGCTTTCTTGCCTCAATATTGTGATGAGTATCAAGTATAAAAATGTCTTTGTAATATCAGTGAAGTACATGTAGTGGCTAATACCCCAGGTTTTAGAGAGAGACAGTCCTGGGTTCAAATCACACATTTCTGTTCCTTATTGCCAGGGCACCTCAGGAAACGATTTAACCTCACTTGGTGTGTGATTCCCTCAATGGTAATACAGGGACAGTAAAACCCACCTTCCTAGGTAAAATGATTATGAAGATTAAAGTAAAGAGTGCATTCAAAATGCCTCGGACAAAGCACGGTGCTTGGACTGTGGGGTCTAACTGTCCTCCATGATGGGGGAAGAGCAGTGCTTGTGTCCATGGCACCCACTGTGTGAGGTCATCATGTGCCATGATTCTGAGCCTGGCACCACAGCATAAAGGGCAGTCAGGACTGCTGGCTCTGGCTGCAGAAGTGCCCAGAGTGGTTCAGGTGAATCCTGCTTTGAGATTCTTTGAAGGAATAAGAAACATTTAAAAATTTTCTTAACGTTCACAGCAAAGGAATTCTCTGTCAAAAAAGAAGTATAAGGTAATTTAAAATTGTTTTAGAAAGGTTACTTTGAAAGGATGCTTTTCCTATGTCTGGAAATACTACTTTAGACTCCAAATAAGGTCATGTAACAGTGTATTTGTTTTGATGCCTTACGGAGGACAGCCAGCTCTTGATTATTACCTATGCACTAAGCAGGCTTCTTCCTGTAATACACTAGCGTTATGCTGGTGTATGTGTTCCCATGAGGAGACTTAAAGTGGGAAATCTGAAATATCACAAAAGTAGACAAAAGAATGTACATCATGTACCTATCATCAGCTTTAGAAATTATCATATGAACAATATTGTTTTACATATATTCCCATCTACTCCTCCTCTTCCATAATCTGATGAAGCAAATCTTAGACATTGTACTTCATCTGCAAGTGTGTCTAAAAGATAAGAATTCTTGTTTTCTACAAAAGTATGAGAATAGCATTATCATAATTTAAAATGATAACTTCTTGATATCATCAAATATCAGACATTGTTCAAAATTTTCATTGTTTAAATTCTTAACTGTCAGAATTTCCGGACAGTTTGTCTATTTGAATCAAAATCTAGGTAAGATCCAAACACTGGGCATGTTTGATACATGCTTTAAGGCCCCTTTAGTCTTCCCACAGTGTTTTCACTTCTTGAAATTTGTTTGTTGAATAAACTGGGTAATTTGTGGGATTTCCTTCAGACTGGATTTTGCCGTGTAGTTTAATATATACGGCAAGTAAATTTTCCCCGTTAAGTTTTAGTGATTTAATCTGGAGACTTAATCATTTCCAGGTTTTGTTTTTTGGGAGGGGGAGGATTAGTTTATAGGTGATGAAGTGAACCTCCTTCTGTCGGTCCAGTTGTCTCCCTTTTTTGGTGATTGGCAACCATTCAAATGTAAAGCTTAGATCCATTAATCCATGAGATATTGCAAAATGGTAATAGTCTGACTCTTACATTCCTTCTTGATTTATTAGCTGTGTTTTTTCTATAAAGAGAGTCTTTTGTTTGTTATTTGGATAGCTTCATGTTTGGTTGAACTGATGCTCCTGAGAAGCAATCCGTAGAGGTGTCATCACTCAACTAATCTTTTCAAATACCTGCCAACTTTACAGTCATTATGGTTCAGAAATGGTGATTAAGATGTATGTCTATATATGTTTATAGGTACAGGTATATATCTGTCAGTGTATTTAAAGTTGAAATCATTAAAGTAAGAATACGAAATATATACCAAAAGCCATGAACAATTCTAAATGTAACTTGAATTAGAAACTAAAATTTTTAAAGGTTACAACAGCTTTATAAAAATTAATGTGTAGGTTTACCTAGAATTTTCTGACATATTGATCACTTGTGTTTATTTTGTTCATAATATTTTATTTCTATAAAATGTTACTTAAAAGGGAATGCAGTGGTGTCCTTTGAAAGAAGAGGATGCCATTCCCCGTGTGAGGGCAATGGAAGCTCATGGGGGACGACCACCGGATCCAGAGGGAGAGCGACCAGGAGAGGATACCAGCGTGAGACAGCGGAGCGGTCGGCCTCCTGATGTTGGCGGTGCTGAATGTGTAGATAACACAGATGGCAAATTGCTAAGACAACTGCAAGCTCAAGGTAGGGAACATGTATCCGTCACTGTAAGAACTGTACTAAAATGTGTTAAGTATTTCTACATGTATTTGACATAGGAATGATTGATAACTACTCTCAGTTTCTAAAAGGTAGGTGATTGTGTTCAAATAAAATGAGAAAATAAGGAGTCCCACTGGTAACTGGAGTTCTTTGATTTAATAAGCGCCTTTCAAGAATCATACTCGTAAACACATCATGCCCTGTGTGTTTAGAATTACAAAGGTAGGTGATGAACTTTTCAGGCTGGAAACTCATTTGAACAGCTCCCAATTCCTTGCGGTGGTACAAGGGAGTAACTCCAAAATATGTGGATCTGTGGAGTAAATTTTCAGTCAAAGAACTCCAATTAGTGGCAAGTCTTAGTTTGGGTTCTTCTGTAGCCTGGATATATAACATTTATTTTCAAAATGCCCAACTAATAAACTTAGGTCAAAAAGTATCTTAAGATCACCAGAAAGTATCATTCATCAAGTACAACGTGCTCAAAGTAACCTCAAATGTGTTCATGATTCAAAATTATCATGAATTATCAACATGAAGTTCCCATGCTGTGTCTCACACAGAGAATGCTGACTAAAATAAAATAGTTCTGCTATGAAGTTTGAATTAACTAGTTACAAGTGTGAAGCCTCTTGAGGCTGTCTCGATATCTATCAATGTGTTCATGTCTTATATTCATAAGCATATATATATAAATGTATATCAATACATGCTTGTATCATAAACATAATATCCATAAGGGTTTAATAATAAAAACCGACTTAAAAGACTGACAGGATTTTACTACTTCTCATAGTTTTTTTTTTCGGAAGGGAAAGCTTGACTGACTTCTATTTATTGTATACACCAGTATAATACTGACTTCTCTGTAGCTCTGTTGTTTTCATTATAAAACAAGTATGCATGATGAAAGCTCATAGGGCATAATGCTTTAAAATAAGACATTGACTCTCACTGACTTTAAAATAAAAGACACTCACAAGTTGGATCATAATTAACAGGTTTTTGGTAGTCTACCTAGAAGTGTGTACATACACTCACAGACACACATTGAAGCACATACTTATGTGTACACGTACATACGTGATGTTCATATATGTATATGTTCTTTTTGATTTCTAAAATAAATGAACTTACTGGTGTATATACCATTCAGCTTTGTTTTTCTGCACTTAATTTTTCTTGAGCATCTTTCTATACAGCACTTAAAAATCAACCTTACCCTTCCAGTGGCTGAATAGTAGGTGAGGCAAAGTATGGCTCTACCATACTTCACTTACTCCGTCTCCTTCGATGAGCGTTGCAGCTATTTCCTGATCTTTGCTATCGCAAACAATGCTGCAATAAAAACATTACACATATCTTCATTCTTTGACGGGTATGGCTATCCACAGTATAAAATTTTAGAGATAGAATCTCTACTCCAAGGGTATGTGCATTTTCAATTTTGGTAGAAAGCAGGCAAATATTGTCTCCAAAGAGGTTGTTCCAATTCATACTTCCACCAGTGGCATATAAGTTAACTGCCTGGCCTGTAACTTAATGTCCTGTAAGTTTTTGTCTCCTTTGGTACGTTAATTTAGTACTTTATGTGTTATTTCATTGGGTTACTATTAAGACTTTAATCTCTCCTAAATAGTTAGTCGAGGAGGTTTAAAAAATGTTAATATATGAAGATATATACATACATGATGAATTTTTAAAATTAGTATTGTCAATAAACCACTGACTTTTCTGAAGAATGTATAATAGTGGGAAGTGTTCATTTTTTACATAAAATAGGAAAGCTTGAAATTAACTGATAACCAAAGCAAGGGATTTTCACGCCTGTTTTGCATGTCTATCACAAGTACCATTCATACTTAGTATTCAAAATGGCAACTTCAAATTTGCAAAATTAACTAATTTTATTTTAAGAAAATAGAAGGTAATCACTCAACTTTTGCCCAGTGTTTTCTCCCGTTTTAGATTTCAAATTGGTCTGTATTCTATGACGTAGCTCTCCCTTCTATTTTATTGCATTTTGTAAGTTATGTTACCTTTGACCTATGTACATGTTTTTTCTCAACATGTATATAAATATTAAATAGTTAATGTAAGTAAATGTTATTAATATTTACAAGTATATTTGGTATAATATGCATGTTCTTTCTTGGGAAGGAAAGAAAGTAGAAATGAGTCACCTTGTGACCCCTTTTATTCTGAAAGACTTCTACATTAACGCTTTGGGGTGTTGTCAGAGGAGATTCTAGAAGTTACTGTCATATTTTATTATCCTAGTTGGACTCATCTAGGCTTGTAAAGCGACTTAATTTGAAGGAAGGTTTAGAACAATAAAATAAATGTGGATTTTGAATGTGAAATGAGAGCCCTCTATCTTCTCAGAATAGAGATAAGAATCTGACAGTTTGCATATAAAAAAGACTTTCAAACTATATAAACAAATTAGCTTGTTAATTGGCCAATACTGTTAATATCTCAAATGCTCTAATATATCTACTAATATACCACTCAATTTTATTGATCATAGAATCTGAAATGCCATTGCTGTACAATGATTCATTGTTTTAAGATAGGCCACTGCAGAAGGAAAGTGCTGCCAATTGTTAGATACATTCTGGTTTAGACAAGTTTAAACACTTTATTTGAAAAGTAAACTTTTCTTTTTGATATCTAAGAAAGTAATTTCCTAAAGCATAAAAGATACTTGTCAAGTTACCATTTCAAAAGTTAGTCATCACAGATAATATATTCAACAGTCATAAACCAAATAAATGAGATGCTGCTAGTAGCTTATTCCTCAGAGCCTGGGTGAAGTTTCTGTGCCTCTTAACTTCTCGTACTTCCTCCGTAGTGTGCCTGATTCTTTAACCTATTTTTCCCATCTTCTCTAACTGCTCATAATAAAAAATTTTAAGCTATATGAATTTTTAATGACTTACCAAAATTATGTCTTCCTTGCTCAAGTGAAAAGATAGCGAGTTGAACTTTTTAGTGTTTTTCTGTCCCAAGGGTTTAAAAATAAAAGTTAACTGTGCACTTGTGTAGAGTTTGAAATTGCTGATAAATTCACACAGAAATACATACCATATACATTACAGAGTTTCTCAGCTGTCGCAGAACACTATGGTTAAGTCCTTTTTAAAATCTCAAGGCATTTAAATTTTCTTAAAGGTTCATAGGACTAGTAGCATATATAGACCTGGAGTCAGAAAGACATGGGTTTATATCTTGGCTCTGCAATTTAACCTCTATGAGCCTTAGTTATTTCATTTGTAACCTGTGTGTAATGTTGCATATCCTGTAAGGTTGTTATGAAGATTAAACAAGATCATGTACATTTAATATGGCAGGTCAATAAATGATTATTAGTAGAGTTCAAGTGATTTGGGTTCTATTCGAGCATATTCATTACTAGTGAGAATATAATATATAGGTTTCTTAAAACTCTTCATCTGCTACAAAATTTAAAGCAATATCTAATGTTAAGTATTCTAGAGTGATTTTGTAAATGATGTTATGATAGACCACTTTTATAGTTAGAAGTATTCTGACCAAGTTTGCCAGCAGAAGAAAGCATGACATTACAAGCTTTCTGTATCAGCCACCTATTGCCACAGTAATGCTGGGAAACAAGCACCCGCAAAACTCAGTGGTGAACAATGCCACGTGGTAATCGGTCAGGCTGATAGAGTCCACCGCAGGTAAGGTAGGCAGCTCTACTGATCTTACCTGGCTTTGTTCACGTGTGTGGAGTCAGCTGACTCCCTGTGTTCCAGCCTCTGGCAGCGTAGCCTTAACATGTCCTGATGATAAAGGTCAAGACAGAAGAGTGAAACTACACTTGTACAAGTACACAGTACACTCTGAAACATGCACTTGCAGTTACAACTGCTAACATCCTGGTGTCCAAAGATCACGTGTCTGAAGTTAGTATCAAGGGACAAGAAAGTAGATTTCACTTCTTGATGAAAGGAACTGCAAAGTCCCATTTGCAAGTAACATGGATAAAGGGAGGAATGAGGAATTGGGGCCACTAAGTATGTAGATCTCTCCCAGTTTCATACATTTGTCCTTGAAAATAATGAGAACTAGATTGTCCTTAAACCGTGTTGATATTCTGTATTATTTTTATTTAGATTTAGTCCCTCTGTTTCATTAATGCAATTATCACTGGATTCAGAAACTACCATTTATATAGCTGAGTGAAATACCATGTTTGGAGGGGGGCTTTGTATTCTATTTTGAGTTCTTTTGCTTTATTGTTATTTTTAAGACTAAAGCTAAATCATTCTTTTTCCATATTAGCAGCTAGTTTCCTCCTAAACAGGGATTATGTGAAATGTGAAAAAAAATGTACTTAAATTAGCTTCTGTGATGAGGATTAAGAGAAGCATCATTTTTGTGTGCTTCTGTGTATGGGGCTGTATGTGATGAAAAAGTTGGGCAATTTCTAAAGGAAGCGTGGTATTTTCTGCCACACCATTTTTCTACCTGGTATCTAAAAAATTTTCTTAAAAAGTATGTCCTTTACATGATGCCATTCACATAGATAATTGTTTTTAGGTTAACAGGTAAAGTTGTTAAAAGTATTCCTTGAAATTTTGTGTTTTTCAGAAAAAGCCCAACAAGCAGCACAAATAAAGCTTTTGAGAAAACTCCAAAAGCAGGAACAGGCTCACATTGCCAAAGAAGCTAAAAAACAACAAGGTGAGTGAGTTAAACGAAAACATAAACTTGAAGAGTGAGTACTGGGAGTTCACAGGAGGCTTCACTTTGTTCCTTTTCTGACGATACCTGTGTTTTGGCTTTTCATCATAGCAATAATGGCTGCTGAGGAGAAGCGACAGCAAAAAGAGCAGATAAAGATTATGAAACAACAGGTATGTTCATGCACTCAACCGGTTTTATAACATAGGTGGTACTTTGGGAGTCGATTTACTTATGTATATATGTACATTATTCTTATTTTGATTTCTGAAATAACTTTCATACTTGTTATATATCTTATTTAGACAGTTATCATCTTCCTTTATTTAAAATTCACCTCAATTTTAAACCAAGTCTCTAAAGAAATGATACCAAACAATACAATTATGTAAGTACTTTTAGTATCCTGATAGCCTGAATATAAATTAACATCTTGAACAACTTTGAAGATTTGGTCCCATTGCTTCTGAATGTTTAAAAATTATCCCCGAAAATGAGAAAGCATTATTTTCGCATATCCAGTGTTTTATCCAGTGCTCTCCTCTGTGTAGTTTTTAAAATTAAGTATAAGGTAGGTGAAATAATTTTTTAACTCTTACACATAAAGCCTACATGGCAATATACTGAACTTCCTTTAAGATGGGAATGTGTAAACTACTCTCCTATCTCCACATACTCATCGAACTATTAAAGCAAAAAGGAAATGGGGGGAAGTACTATTCTTTAAAAAATTTTAAACTGCAAGTAGTTATTTCTGAGTCAGTTGTTATATAGACAAGCTGCTAAATAATGGCTTGGTTTGTTTTTGATGTGGTTATCTCTAATAATGGAATGAATACATTTACTTAAATACTTTCAGTATTGACTAAAGCAGTATGATTAGAGTTGATGTAGAATTGAGATAGAGAATTTAGAATTTGTAGTCATGCATGTAGGTAATTTGTAGAGTTAAATATCGGCTCTCCTACTTAATAATTTATGACCATAGATGAATTAGTTAACCTCTCAGCCTTGATTTCCTCCACTGCAAAAGAAAAACAATTGTATTATGTGAAAATTGAATGAATGTAAAGTGCCTACCACAGTGACTGGCACAAAGCAAATGCTTGCTTTCTAAAAGATAGACATAAAACATCAAAATGTTTGGTCTACTCCCTAACTGTAATTTAATGTAAACTTGAATTGTTTTCTTAGTTTGTTAATTGTAACTGCTAAAGGCACTGTAAGGTTGACTTTAAAATATATAGTGTGATGAATATATTTATTAAAATACTGTAAATATTTACTGCCTACTAGAGTATATGTGAAAATAAGTTCCTTTGAAGCTGAAATACTGTTGTTTCTGTTACAGTTTTTAATAGTTTATCCTATTTCCTAATGGCTTGAGACCAGTTGTATGCCATTAGCATTTCAAATTAGGCTTTGTGTGACCTAAGCCTACATAGTGTGCTACTCATCAAAAAAAAAAAAATTGATTTTCCAACGTTCCAGGAGCAGTAATACAAGTGACCTGCTATTAGACATTGATCAAGATGCTTCTCTGAGACTAGTCTTAGATTACCATCTGACTTATTCCTAATTGCCAGCAAAGTAAATTAAAGTCGTGCAGAGTCTATTTTAAAGTTTGCAGTAGATCTAGAATAAAATAATTAAAATAATAGCATGTGTTTCTCATCCTCGAGATTATTTTTTCCACCTAGTGGGCCAAAAATACCAGCCGACAGTCCTCAAGGCAGTTTTCCGGAAGTATCAGGAGGCATTGTTATGAAGCAGGAGCAGAGGCAGTGGGAACTGACCAGGGCTCTGCACTCACTGTGTGACTATAGGCAAAATATTTATTTTGTACGAGCTTCAATTTTCTCTTAGGTGAAAAGAAGATAATTTCAACTCCTGTATTGTTATTTTTTTAAATGATCAATTAGCTACTTTATATAAAATGCCCAGTTCATTGGATGGATACTCAGTATTACAAGGTGAACACATATCGTAATAATTTATAGATAATGTTTATTTCTGATATTCCAAATGAAAGTACTGCCAATGTACATCTATATAAATCACTCAGACTAAAACAAAGCTCTACACTGGGTGAGTTCAGTCCAAGGTTCTATACCTATTTCTGTGCTTAAGAGAATAATGAATGACTTTTGTTGACTTGATTAAAGATTAAATTCAGAGTATACTTTTGTCTAAAGTTCTAATCTAAATAAATATTTCAAATGTGGATCAAGTGCAACCTTCTCTAAGACTTGGAAATAAAAGATACACTTGTATGTTTATTTTTGGTGAGCTTATGATATTCAAAATCTAGGATCGCAATCAGCACAATCATAGAATGTGATCAGTCTTCTAAAATCACAACAGAAATTCCAGAAATCTCATTATCCTGCGCTGCATCCCTGCAGGGAATTAATAACATCACTGCAAAGAAAGAAATTTAAATGTATTAAAGTATAGTTTCAAAAGGTACAACTAGCATCTCGAAATGGGGGTGGGTATGGTAATATACAGTAGTATAAGATGTGTTGGTTCTGAAAATCCTAGGACAGCTGCAATTTACAAGTAGGGCAATTTAGGTGTATTTTTTTAAAACTGTAACCTCGTCAGTGCCGATTTGGGACTTTCAAAGGGGTTTACGAATGTAAAATTGTTAACGATGTGCTTACAGCATAATGCAATGGTTTTTTAAAATGAAAATGTAAAATCAAAATTTAGATTGCTGAATTCAAACAATAACTAGTACATTACATTTAACTAACTTGAGCACCACTTATAAGTTATTACAAATTATTTCTGTATTTGGCTTACTGTAGTTATTGAAAGTAATGTCATTTATCATGTTACAGCAGTTGTTGGTACTTCGTACAATCACGATGTTCTGTGCACTTCTTTAAGCATTTTTAATTTATTTGTGACAGAAAAAGAGCAAGTGCCTCCCCTATTTTATGCAAGAGTAGTTCTGTTTGTTCAAGTTCATGCAATGAGTGACAGTAACTCAGGACCAGCCTTAGGTGTCCTGATTTCCTGATAGACTGTTTTATCCTACTTGTCTGTCCAATATTTATTTCCGAATGAGAATTACTTATACTTGCAAATAATTGTAAAGTCTGGAGTTTAACCAGCTTGGTTTATGTTGTTTCCATATTCTTATTTAGCATTTGTATTTTAAAATTGTTTTGAGACATTTTATAAAGTCATACCAATTTAAGACAGGTGGCATATATATAATGTTAAAGTAAATAATTAAAATTTATATCGAGCATGGGCAACCTTTGGTAAATCTACTTACATCTTTCATTACTTGATTCCACTTAAATACCTTCCACCTAGATATTTAGTTTATTATCTAAAAATGTCATAATTTTTCCTATAGGAAAGAATTAAGAGAATACAACAAATCAGAATGGAAAAAGAACTTCGAGCCCAGCAAATTCTAGAGGTAGAATTCTTAAATTTGATATGATTAAAGTAATATAGTCATGTATTTTAAAGTCTGAAAAATGAAAATTTTATCAGTCTGTTCTCTCACTCTTACAAACTTACATGTCCATCACAAATTATCTTTAGACATAATGCGTAGAATAAGGACCTCTCTGAACCTTACTTAGCAAGTTTATCTAATCCTAATAGTAAAAACCCAGGAAATAAGTAAAGGAAAAAAAAGAAAGGGGAAACCTCTCAATGGCCAATATAGTCATAAAGATCATACGCTAAAACTCATGGTCTTTACTTTTCAAAACGTCATTAAGTCTTGTAGTTAGATACCTGCTTTTCATTTAGAAATAAAACATGACAAAAGTAAAAGTAAGTGTTTAATGTGGAAATATTTTAACCAGGTTTGTTTTCTGAGTTCGGACAGAACTGGGCTGACAGAATAGGGCTCAAGGACATGCTGGCGACAGCAAAAGGAATAGCTAAAAGACAGCAAGGGAAAATAGGATAAACAGAAACCCCAAAGCCTAGCAACAGTCTGTAATCTGGTAGTAAATTAGGAAGGAATTTTCAACACCTTAATGGCCCAAAGGCATTTCTGTTATCAAACTGTGTAGTAGGGTAACTGATGTCAAGAATAACTGCCCAAGTCCTCAAGAAAAAGCCAAATTATGTTAAGTGTACTGTGTCTAAGCTGTACATCTACATGTCTCAAAATTATCCAAAGTATTTTTGTCCAAAATAAGCTTTTTAATGTTGAAAATTATTATATCCCAAACCCTTAGCTGTTCGGGAAACTGTTGCCGTAAAAATTGGCTTATTCCCTGATCAAGGCGGTTAGCTGAGGTTTTCACAGTTACAGGTTTTTTCCTTCTAAAAACATGTACACATTTTCCCTTACCCATTTCAAATTAATTTTAAAACCCTCCAAATTGAAAATATTAAATTACATTGGCAATTACTACTGGATAATTATGAAGCTACTAGTTAATGACTTGAAGATCATAAAGCTCAAATTTGATAGCATGAGCTTGATATTCAGGATGTGCTACATTAAAGGTTATGTTTCTATTAGGGAAAAATACCTTGAATTTAACCACACTAGGTTAAATCGGCTTTAATGTTTCATTTAAGTTATTTAAGTAATGGACTTATCTCAAATTTTAAGTATTATAAAAGAAACTTCAAATAAAGTAGACACGTGCATTTTTAAATGTTCCTGATTTGTCCTTTAACCTTTATTGTTAAAATCTATCCCGTTTTCCTAAACTTTCTACACTGATGATGTTTTCCTTTAAAAAATCAGAGAACAAGGAACAAATGACATAACATCACTTTTCTGTGATTAAGTTTTAAGGTAAAATAACACTCAAATTATTTCAGAATTTTTACAGAGTTTGAAGAAGAAAGCCTGACATACTGTTACGATTTAAGAATTTTTTTATATATCTTAAGTGTAATCTATACCTTAGAAATGAAATTAGTACGTTAAACGTAACAAACTGAGGGGAAATCTGTAATTGTCTACATACATGTTACATACTGTTTTGTACCTTGGGAGGCATGGAGCCCCATTTTCAAGTGTAAGGTCATATTCAGTTTGTGGTGGTGCTGTTGCATGACTTTGAGACCTATTTTATATGCACAGGCTAAGAGGATAAAGAAGGAAGAAGCTGCAAAAGCCAAAGTTTTGGAGGCTGAGAAACGAAAACAGGTAAATGTAGAGGACAGTCAGAGTTCTTACTTTTTTCTATTTATTTTGTTATCATTCATCCACAATGACATGAAGAACATTATGTTTACTAGGCTCCCTCCTTCACCAAGTCCCCCCCACAAAACCCTTTCCAGTCACTGTCTATCAGCATAGTAAGATGTTGTAGAATCACCACTTGTCTTCCCTGCACTGCACAGCCCTCCCCGGGCCCCCACCCCACATTATACATGCTAATCGTAAGGCCCTCTTTATTTTTCCCCTGCCCTTATCCCTCCCTTTTCATCCATCCTTCCCAGTTACTTTCCCTTTGGTAACTGTGAGTCCATTCTTGGGTTCTGTGATTGTGCTGCTGTTTTGTTCCTTCAATTTTTCTTTGTTCTTATACTCCACATATGAGTGAAGTCATTTGGGACTTGTCTTTCTCCGCCTGGTTTATTTCACTGAGCATAATACCCTCTAGATCCATCCATATTGTTGCAAATGGTAGGATTTGTTTTGTTCTTATGGCTGAATAATACTCCACTGTGTATATGTACCACCTCTTCTTTATCCATTCATCTACTGATGGACGTTTAGGTTGCTTTCATTTCTTGGCTATTGTAAATAGTGCTGTGATGAAGATAGGGGTGGATGTGTCTTTTTCAAACTGGGCTGCTGCATTCTTAGGGTAAATTCCTAGAAGTGGAATTCCTGGGTCAAATGGTATGTCTATTTTGAGGTTTATGAAGAACTTCCATACTCCATTCCACAATGGCTGAACTAATTTACATTCCCACCAGCAGTGTAGGAGGCTTCCCCTCTCTCTCCAACCTCCCTAACTTTTGTTGTTTGTCTTTTGGATGGTGGCGATCCTTACTGGGTGAGGTGATATCTCGTTGTGCTTTTAATTTGCATTTCTCTGATGACAAGCGATGTGGAACATCTTTTCGTATGTCTGTTCGCCAACTGAATTTCTTCTTTGGAGAACTGTCTGTTCAGCTCCTCTACTAATTTTTTAATTGGATAATTCACTTTTTATTTGTTGAGGTGCGTGAGCTCTTTATATATTTTGGATGTCAACCCTTTATCGGATCTGTCATTTATTAATATATTCTCCCATACTGCAGGGTACCTTTCTGTTCTAATGATGGCGTCCTTTGATGTACAGAGGCTTTTCAGCTTGATATAGTCCCACTTGTTCATTTTTGCCTTTGTTTCCCTTGCCCGGGGAGATACGTGCATGAAGAAGTTGCTCATGTTTTTGTCCAAGAAAGTTTTGCCCATGTTTTCTTTAAAGAGTTTTATGGTTTCATGACTTACAATCAGATCTTTGATCCATTCTGAGATTTCTTTTTTTTATGGGGTTAGACAATAATCTGGTTTCATTCCCTTACATGTAGTTGCCCAGTTTTTGAATACTGTGGCTTTGTAGTAGAGCTTGAAGTTGGGGAGTGAGATTCCCCCCCCCCCACTTTATTCTACCTTCTCAGGATTGCTTTGGCTATTCGGGGTCTTTGGTGTTTCCATATGAATTGTTGAACTCTTTGTTCCAGTTCGTTGAACAATGTTGTTGGTAATTTGGTAGGGATTGCATCAAACCTGCATATTGGTGTGGGCATATTAGAGTTTTTTTTGTACAGTATCATGTCATTTGCGAATAGTGACAGTTTAACCTCTTCCTTACCAGTTTGGGTTCCTTGTATTTCTTTGTTTTGTCTAATTCCCGTGCCTAGGACCTCCAGTATTATGTTGAATAACAGTGGGGAGAATGGGGATCCCTGTCTTGTTCCCGCTCTCAGAGGAAAAGCTTTCAGCTTCTCACTATTATGTATGATGTTGGCTGTGGGCTTATCATATGTTGCCTTTATTATGTTGAGGTATTTGCCCTCCATACCCATTTTGTTGAGAGTTCTTGTCATGTATGGATGTTGAATTTTGTCGAATGCTTTTTCAGAATCTATGGAGATGGTCATGTGGTGTTGGTCCTTTTTATTTATGTGGTGGATGATGTTGGTTGGTTTTCGAATGTTGTACCATCCTTGCATCCCTGGGATGAATCCCACTTGGTCATGGTGTATGATCTTTTTGATGTATTTTTGAATTTTGTTTGCTAGTATTTTGTTGAGTATTTTTGCATCTACGTTCATCAGAGATATTTGTCTGTAATATTCTTTCTTGGTGGGGTCTTTGCCTGGTTTTGATATTAGGGTGATGTTGGCTTCATAGAATGAGTTTGGGAGTATTGCCTCCTCTTCTATTTTTTGGAAAACTTTAAGGAGAATGGGTATTATTTCTTCTCTGTATGTCTGATGAAATTCTGAAGTAAATCCATCTGGCCCGGGGTTTTTGTTCCTGGGAAGATTTTTGATTACCGCTTCAATTTCTTTGCTTTTAATTGGTTTGTTTAGATTTTGTGTTTCTTCCTTGGTCAGTCTTGGAAGGTTGTATTTTTCTAAGAAGTCCATTTCTTCTAGGATTTCCAGCTTATTAGCATACAGGTTTTCATAGTATTCTCTAACAATTCTTTGTATTTCTATGGGGTTCATCGTGATTTTTCCTTTCTCGTTTCTGATTCTGTTGGTGTGTGTTGATTCTCTTTTTCTCTTGATAAGTCTGGCTGGAGGCTTGTCTATTTTGTTTATTTTCTGAAAGAACCATCTCTTGGTTTCATTGATTTTTTTTTTTTCTATATATTGTTCTGAATTTTATTTATTTCTTCGTTGATCTTTATTATGTCCCTCCTTCTGCTGACTTTAGGCCTCATTCGTTCTTCTTTTTCCAATTTCGATAATTGTGACATTTGACTGTTCATTTGGGATTTTTCTTCCTTCTTTAAATATGGTGGATTGCTATATACTTTCTCTTAAGACTGCTTTTGCTGCATCCCACAGAACTTGGGGCATTGTGTTATTGTCATTTGTTTCCATATATTCCTTCATCTGTATTTTAATCTGGTTGTTGATCCATTGATTATTTAGGAGCACGTTGCTAAGCCTCCATGTGTTTGTGGGGCTTTTTTGCTTTCTTTGTACAATTTAGTTCTAGTTTTATTCCTTTGCGGTCTGAAAAGTTGGTTGGTAGAATTTCAATTTTTTTGAATTTACTGAGGCTCTTCTTGTGGCCTAGTATTTCGTCTATTCTGGAGAATGTTCCATGTGCACTTGAGAAGAATGTGTATCGTGTTGCTTTTGGATATAGAGTTCTATAGATGTCTATTTGGTCCATCTGTTCTAGTGTGTTGTTCAGCGCCTCTGTATGCTTAGTTATTTTCTGTCTGGGAGATCTATCCTTTGGAGTGTGTGGTGTATTTAAGTCTCCCAAAAGGAATGCTTTGCATTCTATATGCTCCTTTTAGTTCTGTTGGTATTTGTTTCACATATGGTGGTGCTCCTGTGTTGGGTGCATAAATATTTTTAATGGTTATATCCTCTTGTTGCAGTGACCACTTTATCATTACGTAATGCTCTTCTTTATCTATTGTGACTTTCTTTATTTTTAAGTCTATTTTGTCTGCTTGTAGTACTGCAACTCCTGCTTTTTTCTCCCTGTTGTTTGCGTGGAATATCATTTTCCATCCCTTGACTTTTAGTCTCTGTATGTGTTTCGGTTTGAGGTGGGTCTCTTGTAAGCAGCAAATAGATGGGTCTTGCTTTTTTATCCATTGTATTACTCTGTGTCTTTTGATTGTTGCATTCAGTTTATTTACATTTACGGTGATTATTGAAAGATATGTACTTATTGCCATTGTAGGCTTTAGATTTGTAGTTACCAAAGGTTCAAGGTTTGCTTCTTTAGTATCTTACTGCCTAACTTCACTTGCTTATTGAGCAGTTACAGACACTGTGTGGTAATTCTTTATTTCTCTCCTTTCTTATTCCTGCTCCTCCATTCTTTATATTTTGCGTGTTTTATTCTGTGCTCTTTGTGTTTCCTTTAACTGCTTTTGTGTGTAGTTTATATTATTTTTTGCCTTTAGTTAGTATTTGGTTGGTCTGCTTTCTCTGCTGTGATTTTATTTTCTCTGGTGACATCTGTTTAGCCTTAGGCATGCTCCTATCTAGAGCTGCCCCTGTACATTACCCTGTAAAGGTGGTTTGTGGGAGGTAAATTCCCTCAACTTTTGCTTGTCTGGGAATTGTTTACTCCCTCCTTCATATTTAAATAATAATCGTGCTGGATAGAGTATTCTTGGTTCAAGGCCCTTGTGTTTGGTTGCATTAAATATATCATGCCATTCTGTTCTGGCCTGTAAGGTTTCTGCTGAGAAGTCTGATGATATCCTGATGGGTTTTCCTTTGTAGGTGACCTTTTTCCTCTCTCTAGCTCTCTTTAAGACTCTGTCCTAGTCCTTGATGTTTGCCATTTTAATTATTATGTGTCTTGGTGTTGTCCTCTTTGGAATTCTGTGTGCTTCCGTGGTCTGAGCAACTATTTCCTCCCCCATTTTGGAGAAGTTTTCAGCAATTGTTTCTTGTAGGACACTTTCTGTCCCTTTTTCTCTCTCTTCCTCTTCTGGTACCCCTATAATCTGAAGATTGTTCCGTTTGGCCACGCCACACAGTTCTCTTAATATTCTTTCATTCTTGGACATCCTTTTATCTCTCTCTGCGTCAGCTTCTCTGCGTTCCTGTTCTCTGATTTCTATTCCATCAAAGGCCTCTTGCACCTCATCCAGTCTGCTCGTAAGTCCTTCCAGAGATTGTTTTATTTCTGTAATCTCCCTCCAGACTTCATCCCTTACCTCTTGCATATTTCTCCGAAGATCCGTCAGCATGGTTATGACCTTTATTTTGAATTATTTTTCAGGGAGATTGTTTAGGTCTATCTCCCCAGGTTCCTTCTGAGGGGTGGATGTCTGGGTTAGTCTGGTCTGTATCAAATTCTTCTGTCTTTTCATGTCAATGGAAATAGTTGTGGGGAGCTGGCATGTATGTCGGCTGGGTGAAGGTCCCTTCTTGCTGGTTTGTGGCCTTCCTCTCCTGGGTAAACGGCGACCCCTAGCGGCTTGTGCTGTTCAGCTGTGCGCAGACAGGGTTTCTTATTCTTGCCCGGCGGTTGTGGAGGAAGCTCTGCTCTGCTGCCGTGGGAGTGGCCGGCCTCAGGCTACTGTTCTGCTATGGCGGAGCCACGTCGGAGGGGAAATGGGAGGGAGGCTACTTATCACCGTGAGGGGCCTCCGAGTAGCGCTACCACCCAGGGGGTTCGGGTGCCCGGAGTTCCCCAGAATTCCCAGTTACTGGGCTGATTGCTCCGGGGCAGTTCTGTCCACCTGTGAGGCTACTGTCCCTTGAATACTTTCAAAAAGCACTCACTTTTCTTTGTCCCAGCGGCTCTGGCTGTGGGGACAGCTCTCAGGTTTTACTTTCCCGTTTCTCTAGTATCCAGCTCACCACACGCTGTGTGTCTGTGCTCCTGGTGCGGATGTCTGGGGCTGGGTATTTAGCAGTCCTGGGCTCCCTCTCCCTCCCCGCTCTGACTCCTCTCCTCCCGCCTGGAGTTGAAGTGTGGGGCACTCGTGTTCTGCCGGGCTGTGGCTTCCATCTTTCCCCCTACGGAGGTGCTGGGTTCTCGCACTTGTGGATGTAGCATGGTCGTTGTCTTGTATCTTCTGGTCTCTCTTTTAGGGATAGTCGTATTTGTTGTATTTTCGAAAATATACGTGGTTTTTGGAGGAGGTTTCCCCGCTCTACTCACACCGCCATCTTGGCTCCTTCCACTGTAATAATTTATAAATAATGCTTATCTGCTATTGCTAATGAAAGCACTACCAAGTATATATTCGTATATCCATATAAATCACTCAGACTAATAGGAAGCTCTACACTGGGTGAGTAAAGGCCAAGATTCTATACCTATTTCTGTGCTTAAGAGAATAATGAATGCCTTTTGTTGACTTGATTAAAGATTAAATTCAGAGTATACTTAGGTCTGAAGTTCTAATCTAAATAAATATTTCAAATGTGTATCCAGTTCAACCTTCTCTAACACTTGTAAATAAAACAAAAGATACACTTGTATGTTTATTTTTGTCAAGCTATAATATTCAAAACCTAGGATCACAATCAGCAAAATCATACAATGTGATCAGTCTTCTAAAATCACAACAGAAATTCCAGAAATCTCATTATCCTGCAGGGGATCAATCACATCAATTGAAAAAAAGAAATAAAAATGTATTAAAGTATAGCTTCAAAAGGTACAACTTGCATTGGAAATAGGGGTTAGTATTGTAATAAACAGTAGTATAAAATGTGTTGGCTCTGAAAGTCCTAGGAAAGCTGCAATTTGCAAGTATGGGTATTTAGGTGTATTCTTTTAAAAGTATCCTCATCAGTGTCAATTTGGGACTTTCAAAGGGATATATGAATTTAAAATTGTTAACAATGTGCTTATAGCATATGGAATGGTTTTTTAAAATGAAAATGTCACATTATCAAAATTTAGATTGCTGAATTCAATCAATAGCTAGTACATGACATTTAGAGAATTTGAGCACCACTTATAATTTATTACAAATTATTTCTGTATTTGGCCTGCTGCATTTATTGAAAGAAATGTCATTTATCATGTTACGGCAATTGTTAATACTTCACGCAATCGTGATGTACTGTGCACTTTTTAAAACTTTTTTAATATAATTGTGACAGTGAGAAAAAGAGCAAGTGCCTCCCCTATTTTATGCAAGAGTAGTTCTATTTGTTCAAGTTCATGCAATGAGTGACAGTAACTCAGGACTATCCTTAGGTGTCCTGGTTTCCTGATAGACTGTTTTATCCTACTTGTCTGTCCAATATTTATTTCCGAATGAGTATTACTTGTACTTGCAAATATTTATAAAGACTTGAGTTTAACCAGCTTGGTTTATGTTGTTTCTATATACTTATTTAGCATTTGTATTTTAAAATTGTTTTGAGACATTTTATAAAGTCATAGCAATTTAAGACAGGTGGCATGTATATAATGTTAAAGTAAATAATTAAAATTTATATCGAGCATGGGCAACCTTTGGTAAATCTGTACTTACATCTTTCATTATTTGATTCCACTTAAATACCTTCCACCTAGATAGTTAATTATCTAAAATTGTCATAATTTTTCCTATAGGAAAGAATTAAGAGAATACAACGAATCAGAATGGAAAAGGAACTTCGAGCCCAGCAAATTCTAGAGGTAGAATTCTTAAATTTGATATGTTTAAAGTAATATAGCCATGTAATTTAAAGTCTGAAAAATGAAAATTTTATTAGTCTTTTCTCTTCTCTCACTCATACAAATTAACATGTCCATCACAAATTATCTGTATACATATTGCTTAGAATAAGGACCTCTCTGAACCATACTTAGCAAGTTTATCTAATCCTAATAGTGAAAATCCACGAAATAAGAAAAAAAAAAGGGGAAACCTCTCAATAGCCAATATAGTCATAATGATCATATGCTAAAACTCATGCTCTTTACTTTTCAAAACTTCATTAAGTCTTATATTTAGATACGTGGTTTTCATTTAGAAATGAAACATGGCAAAAGTAGGAGTGTTCAATGTGCCAACAGTTTAACCATCTTTGTTTTCTGAGTTGGGACAGAACTTGGCTGACAGAATAAGGCTCAAGGACATCCTGGCAACAGCAAAAGGAATAGCTAAGACAGCAAGGGAAAATAGGATAAACAGAAACTCCAAACCCTAGCAACAGTCTGTAATCTTGTAGTTAAAATGGAAGCAATTTTCAACACCTTTATGGCCAAAAGGCATTTCTGTTATCAAACTGTGTAGTAGAGTAACTTATGTCAAGAGTAACTGCCCAAGTCCTCAAGAAAAAGTCAAATTATGTTAAGTGTACTGTGTCTAAGCTGTACATGTATATGTCTCAAAATTATTCAAAGTACTTTTGTCCAAAATAAGCTTTTTAATGTTGAAAATTATTATATCCCAAACCCTTAGCTGTTCGGGAAACTGTTGCCGTAAAAATCGGCTTATTCCCTGATCAAGGCGGTTAGCTGAGGTTTTCACAGTTACAGGTCTTATCCTTCTAAAAATATATACACATATTCCCTTACCCATTTCAAATTAATTTTAAAACCCTACAAATTGAAAATATTAAAGTACATTGGCAATTACTACTAGATAATTATGAAGCTACTAGTTAATGACTTGAAGAGTATAAAGCTCAAATTTGATAGCATGAGCTTGATATTCAGGATGTGCTTCATTAAAGGTTATGTTTCTATTATATTAGGGAAAAATACCTTGAATTTAACCACAGTCGATTAAATCGACTTTAACGTTTCATTTAAGTTATTTAAGTAATGTATTTATCTCAGATTTTAAGTATTATAAAAGAAACTTCAAATAAAGTAGACACGTGCATTTTTAAATGTTCCTGATTTGTCCTTTAACCTTTATTGTTAAAATCTATCCCGTTTTTCAAAACTTTCTACACTGATGATGTTTTACTTTAAAAAATCAGAGAACAAGCAACAAATGACATAACATCACTTTTCTGTGATTAAGTTTTAAGGTAAAATAACACTCAAATTATTTCAGTATTTTTACAGAGTTTGAAGAAGAAAGCCTGACATACTGTTACGATTTAAGAATTTTTTTGTATATCTTAAGTGTAATCTATACCTTAGAAATGAAATTAGTACGTTAAATGTAACAAACTGAGGGGAAATCTGTAATTGTCTACATACATGTTACATACTGTTTTGAACCTTGCGAGGCATGGAGCCCCATTTTCAAGTGTAAGGTCATATTCAGTTTGTGGTGGTGCTGTTGCATGACTTTGAGACCTATTTTATATGCACAGGCTAAGAGGATAAAGAAGGAAGAAGCTGCAAAAGCTAAATTTTTGGAGGCTGAGAAACGAAAACAGGTAAATGTTGAGGACAGTCAGAGCTCTTACTTTTTTCTATTTATTTTGTTATCATTCATCCACAATGACATGAAGAACATTATGTTTACTAGGCTCCCTCCTTCACCAAGTCCCCCCCACAAAACCCTTTCCAGTCACTGTCTATCAGCATAGTAAGATGTTGTAGAATCACCACTTGTCTTCCCTGCACTGCACAGCCCTCCCCGGGCCCCCACCCCACATTATACATGCTAATCGTAAGGCCCTCTTTATTTTTCCCCTGCCCTTATCCCTCCCTTTTCATCCATCCTTCCCAGTTACTTTCCCTTTGGTAACTGTGAGTCCATTCTTGGGTTCTGTGATTGTGCTGCTGTTTTGTTCCTTCAATTTTTCTTTGTTCTTATACTCCACATATGAGTGAAGTCATTTGGGACTTGTCTTTCTCCGCCTGGCTTATTTCACTGAGCATAATACCCTCTAGATCCATCCATATTGTTGCAAATGGTAGGATTTGTTTTGTTCTTATGGCTGAATAATACTCCACTGTGTGTATGTACCACCTCTTCTTTATCCATTCATCTACTGATGGACGTTTAGGTTGCTTTCATTTCTTGGCTATTGTAAATAGTGCTGTGATGAAGATAGGGGTGGATGTGTCTTTTTCAAACTGGGCTGCTGCATTCTTAGGGTAAATTCCTAGAAGTGGAATTCCTGGGTCAAATGGTATGTCTATTTTGAGCTTTATGAAGAACATCCATACTCCATTCCACAATGGCTGAACTAATTTACATTCCCACCAGCAGTGTAGGAGGCTTCCCCTCTCTCTCCAACCTCGCTAACATTTGTTGTTTGTCTTTTGGATGGTGGCGATCCTTACTGGGTGAGGTGATATCTCGTTGTGCTTTAATTTGCATTTCTCTGATGACAAGCGATGTGGAACATCTTTTCGTATGTCTGTTCGCCAACTGAATTTCTTCTTTGGAGAACTGTCTGTTCAGCTCCTCTACTAATTTTTTAATTGGATAATTCACTTTTTATTTGTTGAGGTGCGTGAGCTCTTTATATATTTTGGATGTCAACCCTTTATCGGATCTGTCATTTATTAATATATTCTCCCATACTGCAGGGTACCTTTCTGTTCTAATGATGGCGTCCTTTGATGTACAGAGGCTTTTCAGCTTGATATAGTCCCACTTGTTCATTTTTGCCTTTGTTTCCCTTGCCCGGGGAGATACGTGCATGAAGAAGTTGCTCATGTTTATGTCCAAGAAAGTTTTGCCCATGTTTTCTTTAAAGAGTTTTATGGTTTCATGACTTACAATCAGATCTTTGATCCATTCTGAGATTTCTTTTTTTTATGGGGTTAGACAATAATCTGGTTTCATTCCCTTACATGTAGTTGTCCAGTTTTTGAATACTGTGGCTTTGTAGTAGAGCTTGAAGTTGGGGAGTGAGATTCCCCCCCCCCCCCCACTTTATTCTACCTTCTCAGGATTGCTTTGGCTATTCGGGGTCTTTGGTGTTTCCATATGAATTGTTGAACTCTTTGTTCCAGTTCGTTGAACAATGTTGTTGGTAATTTGGTAGGGATTGCATCAAACCTGCATATTGGTGTGGGCATATTAGAGTTTTTTTTGTACAGTATCATGTCATTTGCGAATAGTGACAGTTTAACCTCTTCCTTACCAGTTTGGGTTCCTTGTATTTCTTTGTTTTGTCTAATTCCCGTGCCTAGGACCTCCAGTATTATGTTGAATAACAGTGGGGAGAATGGGGATCCCTGTCTTGTTCCCGCTCTCAGAGGAAAAGCTTTCAGCTTCTCACTGTTATGTATGATGTTGGCTGTGGGCTTATCATATGTTGCCTTTATTATGTTGAGGTATTTGCCCTCCATACCCATTTTGTTGAGAGTTCTTGTCATGAATGGATGTTGAATTTTGTCGAATGCTTTTTCAGAATCTATGGAGATGGTCATGTGGTGTTGGTCCTTTTTATTTATGTGGTGGATGATGTTGGCTGGTTTTCGAATGTTGTACCATCCTTGCATCCCTGGGATGAATCCCACTTGGTCATGGTGTGTGATCTTTTTGATGTATTTTTGAATTTTGTTTGCTAGTATTTTGTTGAGTATTTTTGCATCTACGTTCATCAGAGATATTTGTCTGTAATATTCTTTCTTGGTGGGGTCTTTGCCTGGTTTTGATATTAGGGTGATGTTGGCTTCATAGAATGAGTTTGGGAGTATTGCCTCCTCTTCTATTTTTTGGAAAACTTTAAGGAGAATGGGTATTATTTCTTCTCTGTATGTCTGATGAAATTCTGAAGTAAATCCATCTGGCCCGGGGTTTTGTTCCTGGGAAGGTTTTTGATTACCGCTTCAATTTCTTTGCTTTTAATTGGTTTGTTTAGATTTTGTGTTTCTTCCTTGGTCAGTCTTGGAAGGTTGTATTTTTCTAAGAAGTCCATTTCTTCTAGGATTTCCAGCTTATTAGCATACAGGTTTTCATAGTATTCTCTAACAATTCTTTGTATTTCTATGGGGTTCATCGTGATTTTTCCTTTCTCGTTTCTGATTCTGTTGGTGTGTGTTGATTCTCTTTTTCTCTTGATAAGTCTGGCTGGAGGCTTGTCTATTTTGTTTATTTTCTGAAAGAACCATCTCTTGGTTTCATTGATTTTTTTTTTCTATATATTGTTCTGAATTTTATTTATTTCTTCGTTGATCTTTATAATGTCCCTCCTTCTGCTGACTTTAGGCCTCATTCGTTCTTCTTTTTCCAATTTCGATAATTGTGACATTTGACTGTTCATTTGGGATTTTTCTTCCTTCTTTAAATATGGTGGATTGCTATATACTTTCTCTTAAGACTGCTTTTGCTGCATCCCACAGAACTTGGGGCATTGTGTTATTGTCATTTGTTTCCATATATTCCTTCATCTGTATTTTAATCTGGTTGTTGATCCATTGATTATTTAGGAGCACGTTGCTAAGCCTCCATGTGTTTGTGGGCCTTTTTTGCTTTCTTTGTACAGTTTAGTTCTAGTTTTATTCCTTTGTGGTCTGAAAAGTTGGTTGGTAGAATTTCAATTTTTTTGAATTTACTGAGGCTCTTCTTGTGGCCTAGTATTTCGTCTATTCTGGAGAATGTTCCATGTGCACTTGAGAAGAATGTGTATCGTGTTGCTTTTGGATATAGAGTTCTATAGATGTCTATTTGGTCCATCTGTTCTAGTGTGTTGTTCAGCGCCTCTGTATGCTTAGTTATTTTCTGTCTGGGAGATCTATCCTTTGGAGTGTGTGGTGTATTTAAGTCTCCCAAAAGGAATGCTTTGCATTCTATATGCTCCTTTTAGTTCTGTTGGTATTTGTTTCACATATGGTGGTGCTCCTGTGTTGGGTGCATAAATATTTTTAATGGTTATATCCTCTTGTTGCAGTGACCACTTTATCATTACGTAATGCTCTTCTTTATCTATTGTGACTTTCTTTATTTTTAAGTCTATTTTGTCTGCTTGTAGTACTGCAACTCCTGCTTTTTTCTCCCTGTTGTTTGCGTGGAATATCATTTTCCATCCCTTGACTTTTAGTCTCTGTATGTGTTTCGGTTTGAGGTGGGTCTCTTGTAAGCAGCAAATAGATGGGTCTTGCTTTTTTATCCATTGTATTACTCTGTGTCTTTTGATTGTTGCATTCAGTTTATTTACATTTACGGTGATTATTGAAAGATATGTACTTATTGCCATTGTAGGCTTTAGATTTGTAGTTACCAAAGGTTCAAGGTTTGCTTCTTTAGTATCTTACTGCCTAACTTCACTTGCTTATTGAGCAGTTACAGACACTGTGTGGTAATTCTTTATTTCTCTCCTTTCTTATTCCTGCTCCTCCATTCTTTATATTTTGCGTGTTTTATTCTGTGCTCTTTTGTGTTTCCTTTAACTGCTTTTGTGTGTAGTTTACATTATTTTTTGCCTTTAGTTAGTATTTGGTTGGTCTGCTTTCTCTGCTGTGATGTTATTTTCTCTGGTGACATCTGTTTAGCCTTAGGCATGCTCCTATCTAGAGCTGCCCCTGTACATTACCCTGTAAAGGTGGTTTGTGGGAGGTAAATTCCCTCAACTTTTGCTTGTCTGGGAATTGTTTACTCCCTCCTTCATATTTAAATAATAATCGTGCTGGATAGAGTATTCTTGGTTCAAGGCCCTTGTTTTTTTTTGCATTAAACATATCATGCCATTCTGTTCTGGCCTGTAAGGTTTCTGCTGAGAAGTCTGATGATATCCTGATGGGTTTTCCTTTGTAGGTGACCTTTTTCCTCTCTCTAGCTCTCTTTAAGACTCTGTCCTAGTCCTTGATGTTTGCCATTTTAATTATTATGTGTCTTGGTGTTGTCCTCTTTGGAATTGTGTGCTTCCGTGGTCTGAGCAACTATTTCCTCCCCCATTTTGCAGAAGTTTTCAGCAATTGTTTCTTGTAGGACACTTTCTGTCCCTTTTTTCTCTCTTCCTCTTCTGGTACCCCTATAATCTGAAGATTGTTCCGTTTGGCCACGCCACACAGTTCTCTTAATATTCTTTCATTCTTGGACATCCTTTTATCTCTCTCTGCGTCAGCTTCTCTGCGTTCCTGTTCTCTGGTTTCTATTCCAT